>NC_087073.1:3431000-3887926 GCF_026151205.1 Bolinopsis microptera | reverse complement strand
AGCCAGACCACGAGTCTTCCCCGTATTGCAGTACCTCGGGGCTAGGCTCACCTCCCTTTGGGGAGGACCCTTTATAAACGAACAATAAAAATGCTGGTCCAAACCCCACTTTACCGCAAACCCCGATTCAACGTGGACGTTTCCTTTCCTCAAACAAGGCTTCACATGCATAATATATGAAACATTTGTCATGGAGTTGTAGAGGGAGTTATGTGCCTCGCCGGGCTAAAGTAGTGGATGACCTTGCTGTACGGCAAGTTAAACAAGGATCTGAAACTACTAGGTTCCGTACAGACTCAACTCTGCACCCGTGTCAATATGTTCATTATATGCAAGCCTCTTGATTTATAATCACCGAGTCTAGTAATTGTTTAAGAGAGTTCTCTGGCAGTTACGAAACTCGAGAGACTGTGGGATACTGAAGGGAAAGGAAGCAGTTCTAACGAGCTCTTCTCAAACACAAGGATATATCTTGTGAACTCGGCTAGTATATATGAAACATTTGTCATGGAGTTGTAGAGGGAGTTATGTGCCTCGCCGGGCTAAAGTAGTGGACGACCTTGCTGTACGGCAAGTTAAACAAGGATCTGAAACTACTAGGTTCCGTACAGACTCAACTCTGCACCCGTGTCAATATGTTCATTATATGCAAGCCTCTTGATTTATAATGTGAACAAAACAAAACCGTGATAATGATATACCGCAAACCTTGATTTACTGCGGTTGTTTCCTTTCCCAAACTCCGCGGTGAATCTGTAATTAATATTAGGCCAGTAATTGTCACAAGGTAGCCTCGATTCATTTAATTTCGGTATTTTCATATATGCATATTTTCGTTAATGTATATTTTATTTGGTTCCCCAGGCGCTAATTGTGTTCAAATCGTCCAACATATTTTGTTAGGAGGGGGCTTGTCGTCAAACTGGGTGACACTCACGTTACTTCTGACCAAGAATTATAATAATTGATAATGTATAAATATTGATAATGTATAAATTATCCTCGCTCTTGTGTAAGTTGAGTAGCAGCAAGTATGACCTGTTCGGCGTCTACCGCTGTTAACTGTTCTGTACCGTTCTGTACCGTTCTGTACCGTTCTGTACCGTTCTGTTTACATCCTAATATGGTCACACTTTGGTCATGTCACTGATGACAGGACTATGACTGAACTCGGGCGACGGGAGAATCCGCTGACGCATGACAGCAATTTAAAAGCTGTCAAATGTTGCACGGAGTAAACAGGCATTACGTCAAAGTAACGCCCATTTCCGTTCGTAAACCTTAGCGGGGTTGTTGACTGCTTGACTTCATCAACGAAATCTTTATCACATGTAATGTTTCAGGAAATTCAGATATTTCTATAAAAAGAGCTCGTGATAATTTTTAAATAAATAAGCCACCTGGCAGCAGGCAGATGTTTCCAGTATTAATCAATTATGAATTATTAAATACTCTAATATGCAAGTGTTCCACTGTGCAAGAGTGGGACACAAATGGTACTCAACATCAATATCGCGGAGCACGCCAAGTATAATCCTTCATTGACAGTAGCGCAACACCTGCGCGCGTTATGTGCGCGCGGCGCGATTGATCAATTTAATTTAATCAGTTCCCCCGGCCGTATAGCTTGTAGTCCATAGTCCGTGATATGGGTATCAGCATTCAGTAATAGACTTTATTCTCCAGTCTGCTGATAGTCATGCCATTTCATTTCAGGGTACATATTTGGCTAGATTACCCCGGCGGTCTCAACCAGGACATCAACGGATGGTCTGTAGCGCAACTTGGGCGAGCGAGGACAACGCGGCTAATCTCTTCACATGTGGATTTGATAACAGGTTTCATTTTATCATCGATCATCGACAGTTTATAATCTTCAAAAATGTGTTATTCGTTAAATAGAATTAACTAGATATTATCCTCCAAATACACAAATGTGCGATGGAGTTAACTTAGAATGTCCGAATTCTAAGTTTCCGGCCTGTGATCCCAATCCAATTAACAATTCAATTTCCAAATTTTCACAATTTCTTTGGACAAATTGGGCCCGGGAAAAATTCCAAAGGTTGAACCCCGATAGGTCCCCCAGGGTGTTAAACAGTAGGGGGGCTTTCCCTTTGGGGCGGTTTTTAAAAGGGGACCCCAAAAACCCAAAACCCCTTTAAAAATCAAGGGGGTGGCAAACAAAAGGGGGCGATTGGGTTTCATGTGGTTTAAAATTTTCTTTTTTTTTACGAAAAAAGGGAAAAAAAATTTAAAATTTTTTGTTATTTTTGCATTTTTCCCCGGGCAATTGATCTCCGGACTTTAATTTTGAGTAAAATAAAAAACCTTTTTTCTCTGTAGTTACCGGGGGGTTGGGGGGGAAAAACCTTTGGGGAAAATTTTTTAAAAGGGGGCCCGGGGAAAGGGTAAAATGTCCCAAAAGAGTTTTTTAAAAAAAGTGGGTTTTTGGGGTTTTTTTATTTTTTCGTTAAACCCTTTAAAAAAGGGGCCCGGGTGGGTTTTTAGGGGGGGGAAATTTTGGGAAGGGGGGGAATTTAAAAGATGGTTACTTTTTTGGGGGCGATTTTTAAAGGAATTTTAGAAACAAAAATTTGCTATTTTTGGTGTAATTTTCCCGGGGAAATTTGGGGGAAATTTTGGTAATTATTTTTGGGGTTTGTGGTTAAAAAGGGGGGGAAATAAGGGGGTAAAAAAATCCAAAAAAAATTTTTTTAGGGGTTTATCTAAAACAAAAAAATTAAGGGTTTTTAAAAAAAAAATTTGGGTTTAAAAAAACAAATTTCAAAACCCCTTTTTGAGAAAAACCTATTTTTTAAATCCCTCAAACCCGGGCCCTATAATTTTGTTATTTGTATCGATTGGGAGTAATTTTTTAAGGGTTTCCCTGGGTTTTTCTTCATTTTTTGTGATTTTTTTAGATTTTTTTTACCCCTTTTTGCTTTTTTTTTTGTATTGATAAAAAAAGAATTTTTGGGGCTTTTGTTTTATTTTTTAAAGATGGGGTGGGGGGGGGACGTTAAAAGGGGTTGGGGAGTTTTTCCCCAACCCTTTTTTGATTTTTTGGGGAACTTCCCCAAACTGGGAAAAAATTTTTTGGGTTTAAACAAATGATTTTAAAAAGGGTTGGGGCTGGTTTGGGGAATGGGGAAAAAATTGATGAGGGAAAAATAATTTTTTTTCTTTAGATACATTAGGGTGAAAAGGGGGCTGTGTTAATTAGGGGGAAAAACCCAAAAACCCTTTAAATAGTTGGGGTGGAAGGGTTGGGCCAAAACCATCCGAAAATAAAAAAAATGGGGGAAAATTTCCCCCAAAATTTTTTTTCCCTAATTTTATTTTTGTTTAATCGGTTTGGATGCTAAAATTCAATTTTGGGGAATTGGGGGGACCCCAAAAAATTTATTTTAAACCCGATTTTGGGTTTTTTTTTTCATTTGCTCGGGGGATCTTTGTTGGGTTTAAAAACCCCCGCAACCAATTAATTTTTAAAATAGGGGCCTTTTCCCCCTCTTTTTTAACTGAGTTGAAGTTTAAAAATATGATTTGAAATTTTAAATTTTTAAGGGCCCAAAGGGCTTTTCCCCCTTTTTTGTTTTAATTTGAATTTTTCCAAAAAAAATTTTTTTAAAGTAATTTATTTTGTTTTGATTTTTTTGAAAACGATTGTAAAAAAGTTTTTTTTAATTTTTTCCCCAGGGGGTTTTTAGGATCCTACCCAAAAATTAACCAAAAAATTGCTCCCCTTTTTTGGTTCCCCCCGAGGGAAACATAAAAAAAATTAATATAAAAACCCTATAAAATAATTAATTTTTAAATTTTTCCCCCTTTAAGGAAAAAAATTTTTTTTGTTTTTAAAGGGGGGCCCGGGGGGGCATTTTTTTAAAAAACTTAAGCCAGGGGGCACATTTAAAACAGGGGGTTGTGGGGGTTATTTGATGTCGGGGGGCCATTTTTTTCTCTTAAAAAATCATTTTTTTGGGCCCTTTTTTCTCTTAAATTTTAGGGTGGTCCCCGAATTTTCAAAAACCCCCCCCCCCTCCCCTGCCACTGGGGGGGGTCCGGATTTCCGTATTTTAAGAGTACAAATAAAACCAACTCAAAAATTTTTTTGTTAATAAAAATTTTGTTTGTTTTATTTTAAAATAGGAAATAAAAAAAATTTCTTCGAACAAGTTTAGCACAGTTAAATTTAAAATACTCTTCAAAATACCCGGGGATCTAAAAAAACAGGAGTAATTAGTGTCAAAGAGTTGAAATTTTTAAATGGGACTTTTTTTTTGTAATTTTGCCAAAATTTTTCCGGATTTTCAGAAAAAACACCCCCCTCCCCCCCGGTCCGGACTTGTCCGAAAAAAATCAAAAACCCCCCCCCTCCCCCATTTTTGGGGGGGGGGGACGTCCTAAGTAGTGGGGGGCCCTTTTCAGATAAAATAGTCTATTGATTAAATTATAATACCATTAGGGGTGTTAATAACAATCCGCCCAAAAGGGGGGTTTCAAAAAATTTTTTAAAATTTTTTACGATTTTCAAAAATTTTAAAAAAGGGGGGGGCCCAAAATTTTTTTTGTTTAAAACATTAATCAAAATTTTCTTTTTTAAAAAAATTTTGTTTATAATGTTTTCATTTTTCTTAAAGGGGGTTTTATTTTTTTAGGGGGGTTCCCCAAAAATTTTTGGGGGTTAAATTTGGGGGGGGGGGGGGGGGGGGGGGGGGTTTGGGGGGGGGGGGTTTTTTTGGTTTTTTGATTTTTGGTTTTGAAAAAAACGGGGGGTTGGGAAAAAAATTTTAAAAATTTTTTTGATTTACCCTTTTAATAGTTTGGCCCCCTTTAACAGTTTTTAAATTTTTTTTTTTGGTTTTAAAAACCATGCAGACTGCAAAAGTGTAAAATTAACTTTAAAAAATAATAATAATTCAAAATTATTTGAATATACAATGCATAAGTCGCATACAACTACAAGTTCTCCTCAACTATCCTCAAAAAATAACAACTTTTATAAAAGGTTAAACAAAACAAAATCGTTAAAAATGTTAGATCTAGAGCAGTACCTAATCGTTTGTACGTTCATAGACATAACCTACCACTACCAGGACGCGCGCCGAGTTGGACTCGTCGACGGTCCTGATAATATTTGAAACAAATATTTTACGAGTATCACCGTTAACCTAATCGTGAACTAGCAAATTCAAAAAAGTTAAAACAAACGTCATGAGAGTGAGACATGAGCTTGAAATTCACGATGTCAATCCTTCACAGTGGTGAATCTCGCCGATCTTGTGAGAAGCATTGTTGGCTGGGCGGCCCAGTAATTCATTGCGCAACAAGACATGAGCGCAGCACGTCTAATTTTTGTTTATAACCGTTACTGTAACTATAGAATCCTCAGTTTCATTGTTTTTATGCATTATGTGTAAGGTGCTTAATCGATATTGTACTTGTAGGTTTATAACCAGGACGCGCGCCGAGTTAAGGACTCGTCGACGAGTATCACCCGTTAAAATCGATAAGAATAGAATTCAACTTAATGTCAGAGTCCGCAGAAGTGGAGTCTGAGTCCGCGGAGATGGAGTTTAGGTCCACGGAGGTGGAGTCAGTTAATTGAGAGTCCAATTTATCTGAACTATCTGATCTATAGACCTTTGAGATCTCGACGAGCACGTCGGATGCTAAGCGCGGAAGCTTTTGTGGTGCTATTAGGTAGGTCGCTACCTCGAACAGGTCTATGAACGGCATGTATCTATCACTGAAAATAAATGAATGATAAGCATTATATAATTGTCCAACGTTCCGTCCTCGACTAATTTTCGCGGCCCAGAACGGGACACCACGTCACACGTGCTGCTCACGTGTCAAGCCACGCAATGTCTGGCTGCTGGCAATTATTCGATTATAAAATACATTGGACTATGACTTCCAAAAATTGTGTGGTAAATCATGATCACTTCTATTAAGAATAATAAGAACCTTAAATCTAAAAATAATTCCTCGATCTCATCCACCATTACCAAGGTTGTGTATATATGATGTGGCTATAGTTAAGGTTTAAAAATAAAGGTTGTGTAAATATGATGTGGCTAGTAACCTGACAGTTGAGCGGAGATAATTATAGCCCCCGCTTCCTCCGGTTCCTGGTCGTCCTCCGATCATCCTTTTAACCATCATGGCGTGTCCAACTGTGAAACATTCGCATTATTATTAGCAATAATTTCTGAACAATATTGTATTAATATCTGTGAGTATAATGATAGATACGTTGGTTTAGTAACCTGATACATAGAATAAAAGCTCATAATTTCGAATCTGGTCGGAACTCAGAATACTTACATCTAAATTTCGTCAAGAATGTGTCCATATCCATGAGGTTCTTGATGATTTCGTAAGGGACAGTAAATCTAGGCTCTGAAGAATAGCAGTTGATCATAAGGGCTCCCATGAAAGCGCGGTAAGACAGCTTTCTCCCGTGGATTCGACCACCATTCTGCAAGAAATATAATATAATAATATATGTACAGTTACACGTTATTCAAAGATAGAATAACACGATCACAAATCATTTGTTACAAGCCCTGGCTAGAAGTAGAAACTTAATTTTATTGCATTCACTGAAAGTAAAAAATCTGTCGTTTTTCCTAATGTTACCTCATATTTTTCTTGGTCAAAGATGATGCACAATCTTTTTCTAATTGTTTCGCTTTTGACTCGAATATTCCACTTTTAGCGTGATCAATGTGTTCTAAAACCTGTCAGAAAACATGATTTAATGAGAGTTATTAATTTTTCCATATGAAAGCACTAAGCAGTTAGAAGTAACTTTATAAACTTTTTATTATACGCCTACATCATACAAAACTTGAAACTTAAAGGACCATTCTCATTATGACCACCAAAATCAGAAACAACAAACTACTTCAAATCCTTGCATTTAAAAATTTGTTTAAAACCCAGCAATAATGAAGTAAATGTAATTGTTAATTAACCTCGAAGAGCTCGAAATTTACTGTATCACAAAATACGTGTTCAATAGATGTTTTATGTTGACACTAACCTTGGCTTTAAGATAAAAATCATTGATGACACCTTCAACAGCGTTTTTGTATGAGATAAGAAAGTGTTGGAGCCCTGGAGTTCTTGACAACCATCCGTCTATCCTGAAAGTAGTCAAAATATGTCAGGATATGTCAGGATATGTCAGGATATGCCAGGATATGTCAGGATATGTCAGGATATGTCAGGATATGTCAAAATATGTTAGGATATGC
This sequence comes from Bolinopsis microptera, assembly GCF_026151205.1. NCBI lineage: Eukaryota > Metazoa > Ctenophora > Tentaculata > Lobata > Bolinopsidae > Bolinopsis > Bolinopsis microptera. Next base: position 3,880,658 of record NC_087073.1, on the reverse strand, counting down.
CAGGATATGTCAGAATATGTCAGGATATGTCAGGATATGTCAGGATATGCCAGGATATGTCAGGATATGTCAGGATATGGTACTACTCGATTGAAAGCTGGCATATTTTTCATTTATTGTTAATAACATTTCGAATTACATTGTTATTCGAATGTAACTGGAAATGAACACTTACAAAGTACAGAGATCTTGGTCGTCCTGGTGATCTTCAATCTCCTGTCTCTGCTCCTCAGTTAACTTCTCGTTGTAGGAGTTCAGAAATGTGCATGTTCGTTGTTTCTGAATGTAAGACAATGTTTACATATTCACAAAATTATAATTCCAAGAACTTATGATCTAAGTTCTTAAATACTCCTTTGGACATTAGTCGGAATGTGGCCGGAATACACACCTCTTTGATTCCCAGAATTTGTTCAAGTAAGCGGAACTGTGTGCTTTGAAAACCGCTAGCTCCACCTTGAAATACTTCTCTAAAGGACATGAAGTTGATACAACTCATCGTTTCGAGCACCTGAGACGAAAATAATTAAGTTGTGATGAAATTAAATTTGGATAATTGGTGAATAGTAGCTATGAACAATTGGTTATTACAATTAGTCTCTAAGAATTGTACTCCCAATTACGAATAAAGACGACATCTTTTTCGATCTTAGGGACTAGGGAGCGTTCACACTTTACATATTACAACATTACGTTAGTAAGTTGTTGGCCATTCCCCCTCCTCCCCTAAATAACGTCAGTATTTGCCAGACCCCCAATCGAATTTCCTTCCCTTCGGCTGCCGAAGTAATATGTCGACGCTCCCTTATTCAGCAAATAATATTATTGAGCATCATCATATCATCGGATTCAAGGAATTTAACTACGAGATTATAAAGAAAGAAGAACATTCATTCGCATACCTCGAATTGTTGGATCATGATTCTGAAGATACAATTTACTCGAACTAGCCTTTGAAAAATGAGCTGTTGGTACTTCTCGCAGACCTAAAAATGTTGCGGTTTAAAAAAACTGTTATGTCCCAATTTGGAGCCATAATCTAAGTCAATTATTAGTCATTAACTACTTCTACATAAATTTCATGCCATTAAAATCCAAACCTTTGGTTCTTTCAGCAGCCTTTTGATGGATTCTAGTTCAAAGAGAATCTGCTGAAACCACACTTCAAAATCTGGGAAAAATTGGATTAGTCTGGAATCCAGAAGTGTCAAAAGTTGCTAGCAAAACTGGGTTTGCGAGTTGCCAAAATTAGTCTCACTAAAGCCACTAAAGCCCAATGATATGACTTGCTTTGGTGGATGCTGATAAAAAGATGCTCATCGTGAGCGATCGGACCATCAGTCAGGCGCACGTGCAGTTTTAGCAGTTCGTCTATCTGAAAAAAAGGCTGTTTAATAGTCTATAGACAGACAAGGACATTCATTCAGTTCGTCATTATGAAATAGTTGTGTCTACTTTTTTCAAATAGTTAAATTTTCAAATGTCTACTATTTGACTCAACTTTAAATTTAATATCTAAATTACCTTCAAATAGTCCATGTAGTTTTCTCCAGGGTCCCTGGTCTCTTTGGTCTCCTTAAAACCTTGTCCAGCTGAGCTCTTTCTGTGAGGACATTTTCCCATTCTCTCCATAATGTTGCTGACTATCTTAAAGATTGAAGTCTCAAGTTAAAATTTCTTAATTTGATTTACTTAATTAAGTGTTACATGCTATGTTTAGTTGATGATATCAAGAAATTAAAAAATGCCAAATTACTAAGATCAGGGCCAGAGTTGGCGTTATTCAATATATATTAGGATGCAGTTAAACTATCGGACTACGATGAATGGGGACTTGCCAAATGCCGCCCCATGCCAACATTAACATAATATACGGATACCGACTCTGTTACATCGTTTCCTCAATAAATGTTATAGATTTGTAACGTTGTAATAAGTTTAATGCTAAACATAAATGCAGATATGCTAAAATATTCAAACTGTAAAATTATCTAAGCTATAATTAACTAAAATAGTAACAGAAATTCTTTAAAATTTATAAATATGCTATTGTGTGGGATAAATAGGCAAATATTCTGCAATTCAATATCAAATAATAATATTGGCAAGACCGCCAACAAATAACATTAATAAGGTAAGCGACGAGGTAACAATAAATTTTTAACTAAAATTGTTGTAAACCAAATTAAATAAGACTAAATTAACCGTCCACCAATTTACATTTTTGAGTTCGGAAATAATATCGTTGATTATGACTTCAAAGCTGCAAAAACATTAAAAAATTTGTGTGTAAATGTAATTAAAGTTGAAAAATCAGAATTTTAAAATTTAATTAAATAAGCATTAGTTTTAATACGGAAAATGATATAAATTAGTAAAATCATTAAAAAATGATTACTGGAAAACCAAATATTTTCGCGGTACTCATTTTTGCGGTATCAATTTTGGGTCCTAAAAAAATTAGCTGCATGGTCAGTTTATGATAAGGACAAAGTTCCTGGGGTACGAGGTCATGGGCAGGACGACACCTTAGAGTTAGATCTATGAAGTTGTTTTAAGTTTAGGGCCAAATGAACGCGTTAGCGTGGTGACCATTCATCAAGAGTGAAGAGAATGAGGTAAGATTCACCCCGCTCAAAAGAGAGGCTTCGGCTTTTGAAGTGAACCCTTCGTTAAAGTTCACAGCCGTGTTATGTTACGGTGCCACTCGAAGCCGGATTCTGACAGTTAAGTATGCCGTATGGGCAACGTCAGGACATCCACGCAGAGTATTGCAGCCACCCGAATTGATACCACTCAAACAGTTGCCCATATTGTATGGAGGGGGCCTAATTGTGAACTTAGACTTAGAAGCAAGTCAGATAATCTGACTTATATCTACTAGGGTGATCACCAGCTTAAAGTTAAACTTTATAATGCAAAGAGATAAGATGAAGAACAAATCAACCAGGCGTCAGCAGAAAATCAAACGGTTTCTTTTTTGACTGGACATAGTCAATTCAAACTTAGAGTTACCGCCAATGTCTAAACATCTTAGATATGAAGTTGTTCATTTTATTTTGCCTTTTATGCAGGTACCTAATTGATCCTTAGAAAAAATTTGTGTTCCTACTACGATCACGATTCTCAGTATTTCATATTTGCTGGGCTGAAGAAGACTGAAGAGATGCTTTAGTTTCAGTGAATTTGATTATCTTACTGAATTAAGATACCATTTGCGCGGAATAGCTTCCCATTTCCAAAATTACCAAACCCTACCAGATCACCCTTTCCTTTATATTTCCACCGTCTTTTTAAATACTGTCTCAGTATTGTCTTTAAAATAAACATTTTTTGCGGGGTTTTCCTGCAATTTCTAAATCAAAGTGGATTAATCTCTTCGTAATTCAATAACTGAGTCTCTATTTCATTTCAGATTCGATACAAATTCATGGAAGTGGATCCTTCCGACTTCCGAGGTCTGAGACTGGAAAAAAGGCATTCATGCATTCCACGGCGCTCCCACTAAATCGCTCGCCCAAATTTTAAGAAAATTCTTGTGAAAAGGCCCTGAAGGTATAAAAGTAATCTTGTTCTGTGTATTTTTAGACGCTGATTCCGAATCACCCCCATGACGTAAAAGATTAATTACCAATAGTTTGAGGACAAGAATACCAATCATACAATCCCCCCAAGTTCAAATTCGGAATTACGGCCCTGAACAAAGTTGACGTTTTTGTGCATTGTGTCATATTATATTTATAGTTTTTTACATTATTCTTTAAGTTTAAGTTAAAATTTAACTTTGCCTAGAAGTCAACTATGATTCATAGTTGACGTTTTGTGAGTTAAAAATAAAATTATGAATTTTTAGCCATTAGAAATCATCCTGCACTTAAGTATAGAAGCACTTTTAGGTAGTAGACACCCGTTGAATTATTTGACACCGTTGATTAAGCATCCCCGGCCGGCGAGAGAAGGGGTTGCAGCGTGTGTCAACGTGGTGTGCAAGTGTAACTGTGAACTGTTATAATACGACACGGGGCCGCACATGCTACTGCTACTGCTATAGTTGCTACAGCCGCGCAATTTGATAGATCAGTTAGTCCCCATGATCAGTCTTGGTTGCAACTTGCAGATCAGAGATCTGTGCAGTAAGCAGTTTGTCCCAATCACCAATGCAATGATCTTAATTATAATAACATAAACCCGCCACGCAAAGGGTTTATATAATAGATCATCCCGCGCTAGCGGGATGATCTGATAAACACATACGAGTGCGCGCAGCGCACGAGTTTTGTGTTAATATGTAATCCCGAAGCGCCAGCTGAGGGATTACATTTATTTAGCCCTGAGCGTGAAGTGTTTATGGATTATAATTATCTCCGGCGATTTCGACAAGGGATTTATACTTTAGAAGAATTAAATTTGTTTAGAGCCCAGTTGTTGACTCTAACTGTACTGTCCGGAACACGATTGGAAAGCAGTTCATCAATCTGAATGTCAAACCGATCTGTCATAGTGGAGCAATAGCTTGAACGTTAGCAGGAACAAGAGCTGGAAGGAGAGCAAGCAAAACAATACTATTTTTAGGGCACGGACAAGGGTAGCTGGCTAGTCGCCAACTTCTCACGCCACGCGTTGGAGAAATTCCAAGAATTAGCTGCTTTGGCAACGTTCCCAGGAATTTGCGTGTAAAAGAAGTGGACGGTTACGATGTTTCATATCACGTGGTGCGCTTTCGTGTCACGTGGTATAGACTCGGCGTATGCTATTGGTGGCACGTGGTACGCACGTGACGCGCCCACGTGATCGCGCGTCTAACTGTTCTACTATTATCGAGTTCTAATCAGCAGTATCATTGATTATTGTAAGTCGGAGAATTGAATGATAAACATCAGTTACGACTAAAAAGCGGGCCGGGTTTATACAAATTTCCGGGGCGGGATGATATCACCTTGAGATGTTTATCTAACAGCGGGCCGGGCTGAGTGATAATATGATCCCGCGTCGAAATCCCGGAGATATTTATAGATATCTGATATAAGTTATTATTTGTAGTAAACAACAAAGAAAATCTTTGACCAAAAATCTTGGGTGGATCATCCCCCCATCCCCCTCCCCCGCAAAGAATTGCTCCCGTTGTTTCGTTTTGGCGGACGTTATTAATATTAGCAAATGAATAACACTATTAGTATTATAGTAAATGAACAACTTGTCAAGCTGGATCGCAATCCTTTTAATAGATTAAAATTGAGAAAATTTAGTTCGTATATTTATGGCGGGTAATATTGTGGCGGGTAAAAATATTAATAATAGCGGGTCAAAATATGGTGGATTTTTCGAAAATCCGCCAAATTTAACCCGCCACTTTTTTACCTGTCATTGTTAATTTATTTTCACAAACAATTTTGAAAATCCACCGAATTCTACCTACCATTATATATTGCAAAATTCTACCCAATTTTTCTTCCAGACTGCGTAGTTGTTTGCAGTTTCAAAGTAAAATAACATTGATAAAATTAAAAGACTTTTTCCAGGAAAATCAGCGTATTGTAAATAGATGATTATTCGAATAAAACCACCTCGTTATCATTATTATCAGGGAGAGACAACATGAAATATTGGTAGGATTAATACATTTTGTTCTTTTCTTGTTATCCCTGCAAAATATTCCCAGAATCGATCAATTTGATTTTAGTTAGTCTATCCATGTCCACAATATTCTAGAGTTGCCAAGTCAGAATAATTGCCATTTATCAGAGCCCGCTAATTTTACTGCCTCTCAATATAGCCGAAATAATGTCGGTCTGCAGATGAACTAAACTGTGCAAATATAATATTTGCTGCAAAAACAAAGTATAATTTCAAGGGGTGCTGTAGATATAAGTATAACTGAACCCAGTAGCTCAAATTAAAAATACGATATTAAAACCTTATTATAATCTGGTCATATGTACTTTGCAGTTGTACTGAAGTACAACTACACTTAGCTAGAAAAGCCCTGAAATTAGTGTGTATGTGCTTGTGAGACCAGGCTAAGTGTTTACTAGGCGTCTGGTTGATGAACCCAGGGGGTTCGGGGGCAGGCCCCTCATCCACCGGAGGTACCCACCGATAGGTGAAGCCGGCTACTTTTGATGCTGAAACCCGCTTAAAACGGCATAGACATTTTAATTTTTGCAGCTTCTCTATTTAGGCAAATTTGCGTGTTTAAAGCTTATGAAATTAAGCATTCAACTATGTACAATACTAAAATAACTAAGTAAAGCAAAACTAGATACGGACTGTAAGTTTAACAAGCAAAATACTGAAAAGTAAAGAAAAGAGCCTCACCACTAATTCACTAAAGCAAACAATTTTCTTTTCTTCAGACATCAGGTGATCAGGTCGTACTTTTAGGGTGTCACCGGCCGGACGCCCTCACGAGCTGCCTTTGCAAATTTCATAGCAAATCTTTTTCCGGTGCATTAGGCGTCTCATATTCACATTGAGATTGAAACGGTAACATTCATAGAATAAAAAAGAAAATATAGCATAATCATACATCAATGTCATCAGATAGAATCCCATATTTTACAATAAAAATATTTAACGCAAGATTTAAATAACAATAATGGCTCAAATTTAAATGTATCATCAACTTTCAAGTCAAGAATCATCGTATCAAAAATTGCAAGGGGTCGACTTAGAAGATATAACAAAGTAAAAACAGGAATAATAAAAAAGCACTAATAAATCTCTAGATTATCATCTATGTCTGAGAGTCAGTCACTACAATTTATTATTGGGAATTTGCTAAATAAACTAGATTGAAGAGTTGTTTAAATAATGAATGACGTTTTAATTTTATAACTTTCCACTTATACATTACGCTTAATAATATCTTTATTTCTCATTCTTTGATCAACTGTATATTCGAGGTTTAATTTTTACACTTCTTTGCTTATAGTTATTTGGGTTATGTAGCACTTTTAAGCAAAGATCGCTTAGCACTATTCGAGGCATAAAAAGAAATTCAGATCGCTCAGAAACTGGAGTTGTTACCTACTCCATCCGACCATAACTACTCCGGTGTATCCTGTATCCTGTATCCTGTATTGGGTTCCCTACTCCATATCCATAGATCCGGCCAGGTGATGACGCTTGCTGATTGTATTCAGCTCGTACCAACGACTCCATTCCGCGGATTCGTCGTCACAGTCCCTGATAGGAGGCAACCAGGTTCCAAAACTTGAGCAGAAACTCTGTTGTTTTCGTCCGTTCTGACAAACCTATTAAATTATAATTTAAATTAATAAAACATACTTTAAATTATACGGTCAATCAATAAATATGGATATCTTTAACTATAACCGATGGGTAAAGAAACCAATATATCCAAATAAGCAGTTATCGACAGGTTACATTTATTTTCAACTGTAATAAGATATTCCTCAAATAAAAAATGAAATGATAGAAGCATGCTTGAGATGGTTGTATAATGTATATTGTATAATGTATTACTGATAGGATCGAAAGTAACAAATTACCAAGATAGCGTAGGTTCCAGGAGAAACTGTGTTCTTTTCAAGACCCATAGGCTCACTGACAAGGAAGTATCTGTCCAACTTGTTGTATGTATGTCCGTAGGTAGGCACTTCGCATTCGTCTGTAATATTAACGGTATTTGAAACTTGCAAGGATATTTCAGATACATTACTGATAAGTGAATGATCGATGAGTGCCATGAGAACCCGGGACGAAATCGGAATATGAAATTTCAATCTGACGTGAGAACTGAGATGCCCTCTGAAGGGCTGGCTCAGTTCCAACTATATAAAATCGAAACAGTGACCAATAAAGTGGGCAATCATATGAAAACGGAACAAATCAAAGTGAAATTAAGTTTCACCCACTATCCCTGATGCAAACACCAAGTTCTCCGTCATATTGGCCGTTCTCAAGGCACTGAACTTGGCTACTTCCCATCAGTTGGAATCCGGTGTCACACTCTATCCGAACCTCAGTTCCTGCGTGAGTTTCATGATGAGAACTTTCTTACGGCAAGTCTTATGACTGTCAATGTAACACCAACTTTTTGACTCAGTTAATCTATGCGGATATCTAAGTTCTACAATACACAATTAAATCACATTGAGTCAAGAGTCCTCATGTTTTTCTATTTTTAAAGAAACGGATAAGTTTTAGACGATGGAACGACGAAAGAATAAACTTTCTAATCAAAGTTCACGATTATTTCAGAGGGAATTTGTTCTCACCGGCTGTGATTACTCCACTTATATCAACACGTAAGTTGCCCTTCTGCTTTGAATATGCTTCTTCTATAGAAGGAAAACGACCGTTTCTGATCGATAGGGTCGGGCACTCTGTAACGAAATTTGGGGTTACAATAATCGAATAAAGTAATGTATTATCGAATCTGCAAGCGGGGTGTGCACTGTGCAGACTTGTATGAAACATAAATCAGTCCTTGTAATAGTCACTGACTAAAAATAGGTACCCTTGGCTCGAGTTGGCTTCAGATAAAGGGGGTTCCCTAAAATTCCATGGATTCGAAACCCGGAAGACTGGGTAAAATATTTTATTTCGACATAGAAAGTTCTATGACAGGGGCTTGTAACCTGAAAAGGTTTCTTTTCCGGATATACTGGCAGTTTATGTATTGATAATTTTCACTTACTTTGGTCATCGTCAGAACTGCAAGATCCGCAAGTCATGGAACACATCTCACTAACTTTTCCCTCCTCACAGAGACCCAGGTTCAGCCACTCTTCACACTTATCTGTCTTCACCAGATCAAAACATCTGGAAACTGAAAATGTTTTTACGTCTTACCATCGTCACCTTATTAACATCGTTATCATTTTTTAAAGATTTGAGAAGAAAATAGAAAAGCGCCGTGCTAATATAAAGCTCACTAGGCATAATCTTGCTCGCTAAAAGAAATATCACCTGCACAAAAGTTGCAGGTCCTCCTGCACTTCTCCCGCAATGCTGGTCTGTGTTTTTCAATTTCACAGAAGCCCTTTTTCTCCCATTTCTTGCAGCTTCTCGGGTAGAGATCAGTACAAGACTCGTCCGATACAACCAACACCACCAGGCATGCCAACCTGATGAGGAGAGATTTAGCTGGGCAGTATCGGGAGTTAGGGGTTAGCCGTCATATTATTAGGAATTGTGAGGTGATTAAACTAGGTAGAATTATAGGAATCAGAATTTCCAAGGAAAACCGGGTTTATTTCCAGTACAGAGAAAAATCTTTGTTTACTTAAAATCTGGAGCGTGACTGCGTGATGTGAACAATGATTGAACAATGTCGTCATTGGGCACAGAGCGGGTAAATACCATGTTTTTAAAAGTTATGAAAATATTATGATTCCAAGAATTGCAGGTTTAGTAGTAGACATGGAAATATATTTTTCTTCTTGCGGAAAGGGTGTTTTCGTCTGTTTTTGACAAGTGGCCAATAACTTTTCTAAAATTGGAATAATACTAATAGGGTTATTTCAAGTACCACAGAGAAAGATCTTTGTTTTCTTCAAATCTTGAGTGCGAGGTGATCATTGATTGAACAATGATTTCATTGGGTCCAGAGCGGATACATTCCATGGTTATAAAATTAATTGTAAAAATAGTAGGATTTCTAGAATTGCAGGTTAATTCAAGTAGACTGAAAGACATGGAAATCTAATTCTAATTTTTTTTAAATCTAATTTTCTTATTGCACAAAAGACGGTGTCTTTTATGTTTCACAAAAAAGGTCTTCCAAAAATTAAAATCCATAAATTAGCAATGACCAGATTGTCATGGAATTGGAAACCAATTTTTTGTCTACTGTTATTATGAATAGTCAAAGTATCGTGCGGGATCGTTGAGCTTAGAAGAAGCACGGAAATATTTACAGCGTATTTCTTGCCAAAATTTTGCTGGCCATGATCATGGATTAAATGCAAAATTCGATTTAGTTCGTTTTTCATTCCAGACACGACTCCTATATTTCAGCTACCTTTTGTCTCGGCTGATAACAATGCAAGAGAATCAAATTAAAGGAAAAAGACTAATTACGATTACCTGAATTTCAAAGTAGTACTGAATTTCAAAGTATTAATTACGATTAACTGAATTTCAAAGAATGAGCAGCATTTTACTTACAATGTGAGCGTGAACGCGTGGATACAGACCATCCCTAAAAATTGTATTAAGAACACGAGTAATACTGCGAATAAAGCTACAAATAGTATTAATACTACGAGTTAAAATGTCAAAAAGTACACTAAAACATTTTCTACTGTCAACTGCATGACATGACAAATTTATAACATTCCTAGGTATCAGGATCTGAATTGAACCTGTCGTTAGTGCTGGGGCGCTAGGTATCAATTGAAAACGATCTAAGACTGTAAGAGTTGGGACCAACTGAAACGGTAAATTACGAAGGGGTCAGGGCTAGGATGCCCTTTTGCAGTAGAACGACGGAAACGGAATTATTATCGATCAGTCATCCGAAGTCGTGGAATATCATGTTACCACTAGTCTATATCTATTAATTCAGCAATAAATCATGGTCGAAAGTGTGCAGAAAGGAAGGTATATTACAACATATCCCATCAGGCAAGAGAATGCCACTGACGTGACATAAGGTAAAGCATAGGTTTTTGGAGATTAAGGAAGGATTACATAATGGTCTGTTAATATAAGACAAAATCACCGAAACACGCAGAGAAATGTGATGCTGCAAATCACGGAGCATGCAAATGCTGTAATGCATATAACCACGTCACGAAATGATCCATGATCGGGCGTGTAAAATTGCGTCTTGTGCAGTGTGCAGATTCAGCAAACACAGCCAGTGCATATCGAGCTCTCTCTCTACGGGTAAAGGAATTAAACCGATTTATCTCCAAATTAGATTATATAGCAGTGATATTATTACAGCAGTTTAAGTTGCAAAATAGGGCAACGCAAGTTCCTTAGACTTTCACAGAGGGTTATCGTAGACGAATTGAATATCTAGATCCTAAAACAATCTATTTCCGTGATGGCAATGAAAGTGGAGGAGATTTGGTATCCGTGTACCCTAATTATTTAAATGCATTACCAGTAGAAAAAGAGCGTGAAAACTGATAAGAGTTGTGATCTAGGAGTAAAACTACCTGTTTTATATCCCACTTTAGGGATTCTGGACAAATTTAGTCGATGCATTCTTTTAGAAGCCATGAATAGCCTTCCTTGCGGCACGAACTTCACTTATATTGGCATAAAGATGTTTAATTGGTTCATAACACGGAAGACCTTCTTAGACTTGCTGAACATGTATGTGACCTATTAGATTCAACATTTTCGCTGGTAGCATTGTTCGGAGCTTTCCTCAATCAGTCTAATCATCTCACGACAATATATTCAGAACTCAAGTCAAAAAGCAAAGATTTCATCATTATTGTTTAGAAGATTGGTACGTGTTAAACGTGCAACATAGCCTAGATCCTCGTGTTAAAGGAAGTGATTAAATTAAAAACCTGGAACGAAGAAAATAGACTAATGGTTATATCAAAGTCCAGCATTTGCTTACTGCCTTACTGTTCAGTTATTCGACATTTGGTGTTTCGACATTACGAAGCCGTGTGCCTAATTTTATCTAAGCATCACCTCCAACCTCCGACTAAAGTTCCACCCTACTAATATTTCAGATTTTTCAAGTTTTTAATCATCATCCGCCTTATAATAATAGCATGTCGCTCACCTTTATTTATAAAAATACAGTCTTTTAAACAAACATAAATTACTGAATCTTTGAAGTTTATTAATAGTAGTTCTATAAATAAACTTTACGACACTGATGAATTGAAATGGACAAATCTGACTAATGTCTGATTAAGATCTAAAACAGGCCCCAATAAATTCTGTACGGTCTGAAGTATGAACACTGTAGACAAATAAGTCATTTGCGTTTATATTATTCACTATCGTGCACGCTGGTGATCAAAACTCTGCAACTATACTATTTTTTTCCACAATACACAGATAAATATAATCTTCTAACATACTAACATACTTCGTTGTAGTCACATCATTGTAAAGAAATCCGCTGCTAATAATACAGTAACACAGCATGAGAATAAGCCGGCCATGATAACCCATGATAACTTGCGAAATTATAACTAGGAAATCGTGAATCCCACGCTCGACTGATTACGAATTACTGATTCGTGAACAGTCTCTCACTGAAATTACTGAAGCAGTGATTCAAAAATTTTCGAACAGAAAAGTGATCTCTGGTGGGATGAAAACACGTACTACTGGTAGTAATTAAATTTGTTGTGGATTTGGTTACAAAGTATTTCAGTCCACAATCCTTAATTTCCTTCATTTATTGCTTCTCAATCACATGGTTATACGGGTTCCTGCTAGTAATTATAAAGCGAAACGATATATGTTTATCCGTGCCATTTTACTGACGGCATCAACTTTAACGCGACTTTCCGCAAAAACAGTATAATAATATTAATAATATATATATATAATATAAAATATACAAATCATGAAACTTTTTTGACTGGGTCAAATTCTTTAATGGCCTCCAAATCAGCATTTGGCCCAAAATTTGGACTCCCAAGTGGTGTCAATGACGCGAATTGAATAGGTAATAATTATTTTAGTCTCTTGAGTCTTGACACCATTTTATGTTTTAGGGTTATATGGGTTCCTGCTCATAGCTTATGGCTTTGACGGAGTTTCTTTCCACATTCCAGATAAAAATTAATTAGTTGAATATGGATGATGAGATACAATTGCAAATCAATATAAGCTGGACGTTTTATTCCCTGAAATAGGAATTACAAAATAGAAAATCATATTGTTTTATTATTGTTTCATTTTCAACTATTGAAGATGATATTTCCTGCACTGAAATTTCACAGATTTGGACGGAATAATTAATAATTGGTGATTCGATTCATGAATGTAATTTGATTGAATAGAATGGATGGTAATCAGTATATTCAGTATTTTGTAATATTTTACTGGGCGGTGTCCATTGTTAATGGACTAGCCCGACTCGCCCTGAAAAAATTGAAAATACTGCGGATGCTCATTGTAGGGGCTTTTACTAATTCGCTCGCCCAAAAATTTCACGTGACTTTGGTTTTTATGGTTTTGCAGCCGTACAAAACGGTTTTACATAAACCCTAATCCCAACCCTAACCCCGAAGCTAACCATAACCCTTACCACAACCCTAACCCTAACCCGAGCCCTTAACAATCGAATTCATGTTTTACTAGCCTGTCACGTGACCAAAACGGTTTTTGCCCATAACTCTCCGTGGAAGTTAAGCATTTTTACCCTACGTCATGTGGGGTGATTCGGAATCAGCGTCCAAAAATACACCGATTCAGATCAATTTCACACCCAAAGGGCCTTTTCACAAGAATTTTCTTAAAATTTGGGCGAGCGATTCAGTAGGAGCGCCCCCCATGACATAGGGTTAAAATGCTCCCTGACGAGATATAATTGGCGAAAAACTGTCTCGATCACGTGATATGACCGTTATATAAGGAAGTTAGTCTAATTTCTCGTTAGGGTTTCAGCATATGCTTTTGTTAAGGATTGGGTTAGGGTTAGGATCAGATTAGAGGGTACTTAGGGTTTCGAATTGCTCTAACCAGAGCCCTCTCGCTTGCAGTAGCGCGCGACCGCCGAAGGCGGCACAGGAGCACTAGCTCAAAGCTATTCAACTTGTGAAACAAGCGCGTCACGCAGTACGCGTAGACTCATGACTAGGTGAATGTCCCCAGGTAAAGCAATGACGATCTTAGAAGTTTTGCTTGTTTGTTGTTGCTTTAATTAAATTTATTATATCATATGAGCATATTATTCTTCAACTCTTTTTCAATGAAACAAGAAATTTTCAATAAACAATAAAATAATTCGCTTTATTATTTAGAGGATTTCGCCGCTTCTACGCGCCGCGAAAACTTTCATTCTTACTTCGCATCGTTGTTCTGTTAATTCACAAAGCAAGGATCTAGATTCTAAAAGGGTTGACATCGTCAATAAACTTTATTATGAGCTTTGCACTTGACCATTGTAAATGGTTTGGCCCGGCGCGCTACTTTGTAGCACTTGTTGTAGGTTTATAACCTACCAGGACGCGCGCCAAATGTTTTACGAGTATCACCCGTTAAAGCACTTGCCACATTTCGAGAAGAAAGCGGCGCGCGCTAATTCGAAGAAATTTAGACGAGTAACATCCGTCAAGCTTTGCACCCAATTTTGATACTTTCCTTTCTTCTCGTTTCTCGGATGTATAGTAAAGGACCAGGTTACTGCCACTGGGCTGCGATCGGCATGTCATTCCGCCGAATCTCTATGTTTACGAACATTATAGCCTGAGGTCCCCAGATAAAGGACCAGGTTGGTCGGATGTCCAAATGGCATCCTCATTAATCTCGGTCAATCTAATAAATGACTATCCAATACAACTGATATAAAGCTAGACTTGATATATGTCTGATTGATATGAATTGAATTGACAAATCCATCCTGGTGAGACAGGAGGGCACGACCCTTAGCAAGCATAGATGAAGCATATATGAAGGTGCCGCAGTCGGTTGTGTCCTGACTATTTTTGATATCATGAGATTCCTGATCCTTAATTTTTATTACTGTATTCAGTCTGCAGTCTTGGTGGTTGGCCCACTTAAAATTTTGGCATAGCCCCGTGTGGGCCCTGTAGGCTAATATTTTGTGGCTGGTTTTAAGCAGTGGAGGTCACATTTGTTTTATTCCAGGCTTTGAACTATGTATCTTCTTTGTTAAGTGGCACAATGTACGAGTTTTGTATATATTTGACTGATCGGTTTTGTTGTGCTGTTTATTATGTCCTGTACAGGTAATGACAAAATAAATGTTGATGATTTTGTGTGGGAGTATTTGTCGTGGCCCTCTTCACGACAGATGTTCCGCCTCAAACTTGAGCTTGGGTTGAGAACTTCTTCTTACTCGGCCCTGTGTATGTTCTGTTGGCGCTATGGTTATCTTCAAGAGACAGACCTTAGCCCCGGTCTGGCAAGGAGGACAAAGCAGAGAATCTTACCTTTCACAGAGTCGCTGGAAAGGGACGCCTGTGAAGTTTGAAACCCCTACGATAATGTAACTGTGTTTGTTATTATGGGGCTGCTTAATATATCTGGTCATGGACAACAGTCACCATTTAAGCGCACTTTCTTTGATGTAATAATCAAGGATCTGAGAATATTCCGGTAGAAACGTCTTCCGCCCCGAGGTTTGAGACCTGGAACGGCTCAAGGGACCCCTAAGGAACAAATTTGGCTTGGGTAGACTTTCTGAATATGGGGCAGTTTTGCGCAATTGACCACGCCCTTTTTTGGCGCTTTCGCGATATCTAGACCCACATATCTCCACTTCTGATTGGAGAAAGGAGATCAACTTGGGTATGAAAATGATCAGAATCATCACATTTAGGGGGGTAGAACCTGGTTTCAAAGTCCTCACGCTTAAGGTTGATGAGTTATGTGACCACGCCCTTATACGCTCTCGCGAGTAACAATTATCACACTTATTTCATGATATCTCAGCTTCTGATGGGAGCTAAGAGCTCATCTTGGGCATAAAAATGGTCAGCATCATCACATTGAGTGGGGTAGAGCATGGTTTTAAAGTCTACAGACTCCAGGTTGTTGAGTTATTAGGTCAAAACCTATTTTTACGCTCTCGCGAGCCGGAATTAATGTAGTTTATTACAAGATATCTCAGCTTCTGATGGGAGCTAAGGGCTCATTTGGGCATAAAAATGGTCAGCATCATCACATTAAGTGGGGTAGAGCATGGTTTTAAAGTCTACAGACCTTAGGTTGTTGAGTTATTAGGTCAAACCCTATTTTTACGCTCTCGCGAGCCAAAATGTATGTACTTATTACAAGATATCTCAGTTTCTGATGGGAGCTAAGGGCTCATCTTGGGCATACAAATTGTCAGACTCATCACATTGAGTGGGGTAGATCATGGTTTTAAAGTCTACAGACTTCAGGTTGTTGAGTTATTAGGTCAAATCGTAATTTTAGGCTCTCGCGAGCCGAAATTAATGTACTTATTACAAGATATCTCAGCTTCTGATGGGAGCTAAGGGCTCATCTTGGGCATCAAAATGATCAGCATCATCACATTGAGTGGGGTAGATCATGGTTTTAAAGTCTACATACTTCAGGTTGTTGAGTTATTAGGTCATACCCTATTTTTGGCCTTGAATGCAAAAGAAAAATCACTAATCTATTGTAGTATAGTAAATTGTAATAAATTCCTAATCACAACTCAATATAGGATGATAATTTATTAGATGAATAGCATTAAACGTTCCCTTGATAACAATTAAAATAGTCAGATTTTCGTTTTACGGGATATTCAAGTAACAGTTCATTCATATGATTGATCAATACCTAAATGTTCTTAGGAAATATATGAAATTACTCTTTGTTAGTCTTTTTACGTGTACTCTTGAACTGTTGAAGGTTTCAATGGCTGCTTTCTCTTAGAGTCTTGGGTGGGCTTCTGTCTTTGACCGTGTTGCAACAGATCTTTTGGCAGAAAAGATAAGCATTGCAAAGCACACCTTTCTTTGAGAACTTACATCTCCCGCCACATCTTTTGTCGATATCTTTGTTCTTACAGAAACATGTGACGGGTGACTGTTACTTCTTCAGGAAGAAGATGAAGATGTTTTACCGGTAAAAGTTCTTCATTTTCTAGTACCCATTGAGAATCACACGATAGTGCCATCTGGGGATGTGTCACTTTTCAATAGAGTGCGATGTTGGTGGCAAGTCAAATATAGAATCATTATTTCTATATTGATAGTCTCTTAACATATCAAATGTGACAAACTCTGTTGTAAGCTTGAAAACTTTCACCAAGTATTCCTCACATTTCTTGATCTGAGCTTCATTTAGTTCCCCTTTACCAAAGCCTTCAAGGTACATTTCCAAAATCGCCTTTAAGGCTGCCAATTCTGTACCTATTCTTGACAGAGTGTCACACCCAGTGCCAATATGGGCTGCGAGTAACACTTTCACCAATCAGAATAAAACAAATACTTGTCAGAACATTCTCTATATTCGAACTTATTGCTTGTACATAGTGCTTGTACAATGTATATTGTGCTTGTATACATGTGTAACAAGAAATGCGGCCGCTTTTCTTTTGTGGATGGCCGCTCAATTTCCCGATCCGTGATGGAGTATTTCATCATATTCCATACCACCTGTACTGGGGACCCCAGTCTTTGCTGTTTATAAGCATGCAGATATGGCGGAGTGACAGGCCGAGCGCCGCCCAGTTGATATAATTCCATATTGAATTTGAAAATCGTGTATATTTCTATGTAACCATATGTTTATTGTTTATGCAACCTGACACGGATCTGTGCAAAATAGTAATACTAACTCAAAATAATAATACTATGCTATCAATTAGTCCCTAGCGGGATGCGTACATGGTGAAATTAACAATGTACTTGAACATTTCAGCACCGCGCGCCAACAATTGTTTAATTCAGATGATCGCGCAAAATAACTTTGCGCAGGCAGACACGTGGGCGACACGTACGCTCGCAGGCACGCTCGCACGCTCGCAGGTACGGTCGCAAAGCTACCATATACAAAAAAAACCTCGATCGCTAACCCTTGTCCTTGACTCTTTTGTGCCTTCGGCACCTTTGAGTCATGGATCGGGAAAAAATGGGGTCTAACCTAATAACTCAACAACCTGAAGTCTGTAGACTTTAAAACCATGATCTACCCCACTCAATGCGATGATTCTAACTATTTTGATGCCCAAGATGAGCCCTTAGCTCCCATCAGAAACTGAGATATCTTGTAATAAGTACATTAACTACTACTCGCGAGAGTCTAAAATTACGTTTAGACTAATAACTCAACAACCTAAGGTCTGTAGACTTTAAAACCATGATCTACCCCACTCAATGCGATGATTCTAACTATTTTTATGCCCAAGATGAGCCCTTAGCTCCCATCAGAAACTGAGATATCTTGTAATAAGTACATTAATTTCGGCTCGTGAGAGCGTAAAAATAGGTTTTGACCTAATAATTCAACAACCTAAGGTCTGTAGACTTTAAAACCATGCTCTACCCCACTTAATGTGATGATGCTGACCATTTTTATGCCCAAGATGAGCCCTTAGCTCCCATCAGAAGCTGAGATATCTTGTAATAAACTACATTAATTCCGGCTCGCGAGAGCGTAAAAATAGGTTTTGACCTAATAACTCAACAACCTAACGTCTGTAGACTTTAAAACCATGCTCTACCCCACTTAATGTGATGATGCCGACCATTTTTATGCCCAAGATGAGCTCTTAGCTCCCATCAGAAGCTGAGATATCATGAAATAAGTGTGATAATTGTTACTCGCGAGAGCGTATAAGGGCGTGGTCACATAACTCATCAACCTTAAGCGTGAGGACTTTGAAACAAGGTTCTACCCCCCTAAATGTGATGATTCTGATCATTTTCATACCCAAGTTGATCTCCTTTCTCCAATCAGAAGTGGAGATATGTGTGTCTAGATATCGCGAAAGCGCCAAAAAAGGGCGTGGTCAATTGCGCAAAACTGCCCCATATTCAGAAAGTCTACCCAAGCCAAATTTGTTCCTTAGGGGTCCCTTGAGCCGTTCCAGGTCTCAAACATCGGGGCGGAAGACGTTTCTACCGGAATATTCTCAGATCCATGACTATAAGGGTGTTTCATCCATATGCTCCACAAATGCTATTCAGGATCAACTGTAAAACATCACTTTTCCAAACACTCCTTCTCAAATTTAATCTTAAATGAATTACAGTATTTTCAATCTTATCTCTTTTAGTAAAATTGCAAGCTAAATAGCATAACAACTAGACATGGCCAGTAACTTGACACCAGTGCAAGCAAAGCCAATTCTTGGAGACTTTGATGTTATACTTGATGTGCGAACTCAAAAAGAATGGGATGCTGGACATCTAGATCTTCCATCTGTTCGTTTAGTCGAGAGTTTACACCAGCATCCAGAAAAGGTGGCGGAGTTGACCGAACTCGTTTCGAAGAAGGTTTTAATTCACTGTGGTTCGGGAAAGCGTGCAGCAATGGTCGGCCAGATGTTGGCAGGAAAATTTACTGATCTTTCTATTGTCATTGAAGGAGGGTATAGCCATCTTGCTTAAGGAAAGAAAGTGAATAGCTTGATACTGCTGCATATTTTGTTACAATAAATTGGACTTGACTCAATATTACTGCTGACTCATCATTATTGCTGGACAGCTTCTATTATGCTTTACGACATCATGATTTTTCAAATGGAAGATCTTTATCTTATATTCAATTTTTAGGCATTTATGTTTTTACTTTCTGTCTGCCAACTTTTCTAGGAATTCTTATTTTCTTATTTTCAGATTTATCTTGTTATTTGTTTATCAAATGTCATTTTTGTTAATCGGTTAATCTAGTCATTATCATATCATATTTGTCTGTAGGGTTTTATGGTTATGTAATATGTTGCCTTAACTGAACAGTGTTTCATTGCTATACGACGTCCTTTAAAAGAAAGTAGCAATTTTAGTCTACAGGATTTACAAGAAGATCAGCAATTGAAACAACCGTTTGCTATACTAAGAACCCCATCCTGCCAGTTGCAAGCTTGTCAGCCTGATATATGATATTTTAGATTCTCATCATTATCACTGTTCGCGTTATTTATTCTTGTTTAAACCATTTTCGTGCATATTCGAAATAATGCAGTACTGAAATTATGGTAATAATGAAAAAGATAGAGTCACAGGTTAATACAGTCACGTAGCTTGAATATCCTGAAATTTATTCTCTTCGAGACTGCTGTGGTGGTGGTGGTGATGGGCTAGGCGTCTAAGGGTCCCTCAAGCAAGGTCTTCTTAGCAAACGCCAGGATTTCTATCGGGTTGGTGGTTAGTATGTCCAAGTTTAAGTCAGGTTTTCCGAAGATTTCTTCTCTCGTCCTGATCGTTGCAGGGCACCGAATCCAGTGTGGTACCGTTTCTTCTTCTTCTCCGCAACGGGGACAAGTTGCACTCTTTGTAGAGTCGATCCTATTTTTGTAGTGGGACAGGTGAAGGCAATGGCCTGCTCTGAGTTGTGCTAGCAGCGCTCCGTCTTTCCTGCTCTCTATTTTACTGTCCGCTCTTTTTCTGTTGTATCCCTTGTAAGTCTGGGAGACCAGGTGGTGTTGGGGGTCGCTATCCTTGATGTGAGCCTTTGCTACTGCTCTGGCAACTCCGTATGAGATTGTAGACTGTCCTTGGCCCAGGTCCGGGAGTTGTGCTGCTTCCTTTGCTGCTTTGTCAGCGTATTCGTTCCCAGGAATGTTGGAGTGGCCGGGAATCCAGTGCAGGTACGTTGTCCCATGGAGTGATTCCAGAGTTTTCCTGATATCCTGTGTGTCTGGGTTCAGGCTATCGATGCTAGTCAGTAATGCCTGGCTATCAGAGCATATGATGGTGTCATCATACTTCTGGTTCTCTGTCATCCATTTCAGGGCTTCCGTAAGTGCAGTTTTCTCCTCACCATAGGAGCAGTAGACTGCTGTCATAGGATTGGTATTGGGAGAATGTAATCGGCTTATCAGCTGCTGTCCAATTAACATGCAAACTCCTTTTCAAAATGCTGAATTTTATCCCGATTCCAATTATTTGAGATTTCAATTCACTTTTTGTTCACACAATTCAGATCATCGGCAGTGAAAAAGTAATGATATTATTATGTATAAATGCAATCATTTTATGCTTATTTCTCTCTTTTAACCTGAGTTAATTTTGCAGTAGGGATGGGGGAATGAATAATGCGAGTATCTAAACATGACGTCAAAAAACTACGACTATCTTTTTAAGCTTCTTTTAATCGGTGAGTTTTATTAGCTGTCAATTACTTTACCCTATATCGATTAACATTTAATTAGATAAGACGACACAAACATACTGGATTTAAAAGAGCAACATTATTATAATTGCTTTTTATATTGTATTAATTCTCATGATATTTCCAGATCAGATGTTTTGATTTTAATCCAATTTCAGGCGACAGCGGAGTGGGTAAAACATGTCTCCTGTTTCGATTCTCTGATGATGCTTTTAATACAAGTTTTATTGCCACTATTGGTAAGTATGTTAATATTTTCAGCTAACAGTTGATTGGGTACTGCTAATCAGCTAACAGTTGATTGGATACTGCTAATCAGCTAACAGTTGATTGGGTACTGCTAATCAGCTAACAGTTGAGTGGGTACTGCTAATCAGCTAACAGTTGATTGGGTACTGCTAATCAGCTAACAGTTGATTGGCTAATTTCGCAGTCATGTCTCATTGCACCACCTGTCCACCACACCAGTTTTCATAAACAAATTCTTGTTATTGTGATCTGTCCCAATCTATGTCACATAAATCATAGTTGATGGTGATATCGATGTAACTTTTCAGGTATCGATTTTAAAGTAAGGACAGTTGATATTGATGGTCGGAAAATAAAGCTCCAGATATGGTTAGTATTTTTCAGGGGGGGGGGGGGGGGTTGTAGTTTCTAACCTTCAGTTAGATACGCCTATTAGTGAGATTTTTATTACTTTATTATATCAACATAGTGCAACGCGGGATTCCACTGTTACAGTTAAAAAGGTGCGAAATTATGAAGCCACTAATAAAATTGTCAAGCAATCAAGAAAAGTTTGTAAATTTCGAGTGATAAAAGAAAATACCTATAAAAAATCATGAAACATTACCAGTATGGACGAGGAGAACACTGGCCCAATATATGTTTTATATTTGCATTACAGGTAAAGCTGTAAATAGGAGAGAGAAAGTAAGAAACTATCACACTTAAGTTATTCTGTTTCCTCAGAGTTTTGTCGAATCTATACCGAAAAAAACAGTTTTATGACTGTTTTAACGTTTTCTTGATTAAGTGGTCAGTAAATTACAAACAAACAAAAACACACACATCGCTACCACAATTATAACTCAAGATTCAAGATGTATCATGTACTAGTGTACTAGTGTACTAGTGTACTAATGTACTAGTGTACTAATGTACTAATTTACTAATGTACTAGTCAGATGGTGTGTTTAACAGTCTTATCCGGACCTCAATAAGATTAAAGTTTTATTTTCTGTCCTAATAAGCTGAATAGAAGAGTTGGGCAGTTTGCCTAATTGAGCTTGTCAACATGTGCATGCTAAACAAGTAAATAAGGTGTTGTTTCTTTTTCTGAGTCCTAATGAGCGTGTTAATTTTCCCTTACCCTACCCGATAGAAAGATAGAAGTTTTAACTTAACCTCCGTAGGTTAAGGCTGGGTAGTGTCGAAACAAAAAATATAGACCAGTTATTTGCCTTATCGATTTTTTAAAATAGATGATTAAGATTTTTATAGCCATGATAGATCTTGCTATGGAAAGTAAAAGCTTCAAGTTCTGAAGACCACCAATTTCAAGAAATCGTCAAAAATTTTGATAAAATTTGATATCGAGGAGGAAATTTCCCTGAATGTAGAACATCTCTCAATCTTTCAAGGGTACAATCTGTATCTTTTAATACAATCTGTATCTTTCAGGGATACAGCAGGCCAGGAGAGATTCAGGACCATAACCACGGCCTACTACCGAGGTGCGATGGGTATATTCCTGGTGTACGACATCTCAGATGAGAAGACGTTTGACAACATTAAAACCTGGATGAGGAACATAGAAGATGTAAGTATCGTACTCAGAAGTCTGAACTTACAGGGAAGTCAGAACTTACAGGGGAGTTGACGGGTGTATGGCTTCGATTAGCTTCTATGTAATTCCGATGAAGTGAGATCAGGATGCCACTTAGTTTTGCCAAGTAGGAGCCACTCAAACTTTTAGTGTCACTAAATTACCGTTTCTCTTGGAGCCAAGTGCAATGATTGATCAGGCCTATTAATGGTGTGTTGTGATGCGTACACGTTGTCATCTGTTTCATTCAATCGCTAATATGGCTAACATGTAATTTAGAATTACATAATTTAGGGGTCTGGCCTAAGTTTTAACAGCAGTGTGACTTGGTGACAATCTCGAGCTGATGAGCTATGCTTTTTGATGGCTCGCGGAGACATTTCACTATTTCATCCGATGTGTTCAAGTTTTCATACATGTCAGAAAAGTCTCAGCCTAACAGCCTTACTAATCTGCAACAATCTTCATGTTGTCACAAACAAGTACCTGTTCCGGAAATCGTGGCCTTGACGAAAATAGCTAATTATGATCACCTTATTGGGTACTAAAATGGGTACTTTATGCGTTGTGTTTAAATCTTGTAACATCATGTCATTCACGTAGAAACAAAACTTAATTGTTATAAACTACTCATGATTGAAACCTCTCAGAATGCAGCCCCCGATGTTGAGAAAATGATACTTGGTAACAAGTGCGACAGAGAGGAAAAGAGACAGGTCTCCAAGGAAAAGGGCCAAGCGGTAGGGTTTTACTTTTCCTCGTCATCATCACCGCTACCTCGCTAATCAAATAAATTATATACTGCTCCAGCGGGGTGTACTAATGTCTTACTCGAATTTTGTCAGCTCATGTTCTAAACATAGATCTACTAACTGTAACCTATGTCATCACTCGTTTATCTTTTATTGTTTAAAAATGCCCGATATGTGTCCGAATATGTTTTACATTCGTGCTGTGTGTGTAAAGTCTGCTCTCTACAAGCCTTATGTATCCGGTTGCAGTGTCCTAAGTCGCTGTTAAATTGATGGGAAATTCGATCGCAATCCTTAAAATTACAGATTAATTATCGGCCTTGAATTCACTTAGTGCAGTACCATTGTATCTAGGTGTTAACAACCAATGATAGGTGGACACGTCAGAATCCCAGCATTGATCCTGGGTCTGCTGTGAACATAACTTTTTGTTAAAAGTGCGCGCGCTCGAAGCTTATTGCTAGTAATCTGGTGTCGTACAGAAAGTCGAAATCAGCACTGCAACTGTAGACCCTCTACAGCTAGTTGCAGTATATGGCAATTTGTTTTTATTGTTGTTAATTTAAATAACATTAGCTTTGGGTGATTACAAATAACTGGGCGCAGTAATGTCCCAGAGGGTTTGTAACATCATGGATGCTGACTAAGCTTACCTGATCCTCTCCAACTTGTATTAGTACACTACTTCATTCACACCAGTCATTTCACTACATTAAACTGATTGAGGTTAAATGCCCTTTGTACATGCTGAAGCGATATGCTATGATGAGTGGAATATGAGTTAGGATCAGTTTGGTCCGTTTCATGGCAAAAACATTTATTGATTTTGTATTAACCCTTCGGGGCTTGCGTGACCCTTATCATAGAACTGGTTTTCAGGACTGGCAGTCTGACCTATTGCCTTGCCAGCATAGGTGTACTTATATAGTTTTGCATGGTTCAGTTGCATAGTAGTGTCCGAATTGCACTGATTCTAGCCCGAGTAGTGTTCGAAAGGGCGCCCTGTTTTGACATACCTCCTGAGCCGGTACTCATTTCCTCTCTGAGCTAGCTAGTGTATATCAGTTTCTTGTTGGTGTTTTGTCTGTGTTTGTTTGTCCGTAGTAGGAATTTACTGTAACTTTGGAGACTGGGCGCAGTAATGTCCCAGAGGGTTTGTAACATCATGGATGCTGACTAAGCTTACCTGATCCTCTCCAACTTGTATTAGTACACTACTTCATTCACACCAGTCATTTCACTACATTAAACTGATTGAGGTTAAATGCCCTTTGTACATGCTGAAGCGATATGCTATGATGAGTGGAATATGAGTTAGGATCAGTTTGGTCCGTTTCATGGCAAAAACATTTATTGATTACAAATAACTTTCTATCATGATGAACACTATTTCATGATAGTCTTTAACCTAGGTGAGTTTAAAATTCATGTACCGTTTCTCAGAAATATTGACCCCGAATATTTCAGCTTGCCGTGCGACACGGTGTTAAATTTTTTGAATCAAGCGCACTTAGTGGCCTCAACGTAGAGGAAGCTTTCTTGACCATGGCTGGAGATATCAAAAAGAAGACAGAAAAGAAGCTGGTTAGTTTATATTACTGACGTCTGACATATTGATTTTACTATTCCTGAGCAGTGGCGTAACGAAGGGCCCCGCTGACCCCGCTGTGCACAGTGCAGGGGGGCGCCGTCTTAGGGGGGCGCCTAATCGTCGTTTGAATATGGGACAATTTCGAAAACTTAACTAAAGTACTAGCAAAACTGCGCGTTTTGCTCTAGATACACACTTTTTTAGAGATTTTACCGGCTCATCCTCTAAAATCACCTAATTTGTTCAATTTTAGGGAGGGGCACCAAAAGGGGAGGGGGCGCCAACAGGGGGGCGCCTTTTCGGCGGGGGGGGGGGGGGGGGGCGCCAACAGGCAACGTTACGCCACTGTTCCTGAGATTGTTAATTACTTTTCGTAACCACCTTAAATTAAGAGACTAAACGTTTACCTCTAATTCCTCCCCAGGAAGCACCTGCAGTCCCCAAGGGTGAAATCAACTTGAATTCTGACCACCACAAGAAAAAAGGCTCTTGCAAAATGTGCACGAGTTAATCATCTTTCATATAGATTCAAAAAGTTCGTTAGTTTCAGTCCAAAACTGATCTGCTCATTTCAAGTTTTTAATGATATGTTGAATTTAACGCGTAATTCGCGTAATTCGTAGCTTAGCCTCCTTTTTACTGTATTATAGGATTATACGGATAATTATTCCACATAACTTAACGTGATGATTTAATGGCGGTGGTATGATTAGTTTTACACAGCAGCTTGAAATCCTTGATTCGATCAAATTTATTCCCCATGTGAGGATACCTGATACACTTAGAACTGATGGCTAATTTCTTTTTAAAAGCGATGTATTGTAGGATGTTTTTAATTCGTGTTTCATCTTTGATGTAATAACATTTTCTACCAAATGTAAGTTTGTGTAATATTGTAGGCTGCTAACGGCGCCAAGTTATTTTTTCTTGGCTGATTTATTGCAATGGTCGGTAACCAATAAGTTCCTTTTTGGTATAAAATAAACCAGGAATTTGGATTGTGTTTAAAAGGAATATTCTAGTGCGTTTGCAGTTTACAAATATATATTTTTGTAGGTCTAACTGGTCATTTGTTTAAAACTGTTTTTATTTTCCAACAATAACTTTATAAATATCACCTCACCACGCTGGGTAAATCTGGTTAAATTGTGATCAATGAGAATTTTAGATTCATAGTTATAATAAAAGCTCTTCCGGTTTGTTTGAAATACTTAACAAATTCCGTCAGAAGATTTAGTGATTTATGGCACTGTTATTTTCCGTCCTGGTAGAATTGGCCGTTTTCATGAGTTTTGACTTATTAAACCCGAAATGGGCCAGATGTACCCAGAGATTGTTCCTAATGATAATAAATAGCGGATCGCGTATAATGGTTTATATTTTGAATGATATCTTAAGTATTGTTTCGATATATTGATGATACATGTTCATTTGTACACTTAAATGTTTCTCTTTCCTTTTTTCAATACAAAAGTTATCATAACACAATATTAAACCGTTACAAGTAAATTAATAAAAGCTCTGCTCAAGTATTTATAAAATCCATAAACTGACTAAGGAGCTCTTTTCTCGATGCTCTTAGATGTCAATATACCAGTCTGTTACTACTGTTTCATCAATCATCCCTGGCGTAATGTACGCACAATGAACTGGTTCGTAGTTTTCAAGTTAAATCAGTTGAGTCTGTATATTGAGAAGTTTAAGATAGTGTTAAAGGTGACCCATATCAGATAGGGCACCACGAGAATGCCGGCAAAGTAGTAAATCCTAGCAAACATGATGAGTTTGATGCAGAGCATCGACCAGAGAGCTGCGAGAACCAAGAAGGATCCCAGGAGCTTGTGGAGTGTGAAGAAGAGGGGCACATACCATATCGCTAGGATTATTTGTATGTAGTATAGCACCTGGACAAGAATTGTGAGATTGTAGGTAACAATCGAGCTGTGCTGGTCGATTCTGCTGTGAGCTAGTTTTCTTTTTAATGGAATTAACGCTCAAAAGGAGTTCTGAAGAATTCTAACTGGTGTTATTTCGCTTATTGTATATTTGCACATTAAATACTCACAAACGCAAGAGGGGCCTCTCCAAAACCAGATTTCATCCAAATCATGTAGGCTGCTCCGCCATTAAGTACCAACAAAACTGTCCACACTGAAAGTGAAAGTGAAAGTGAAAGTGAAAGTGAAAGACATTGAAATTGAATAGTTAGTGTAGTTATACTTCCATTGCACTTGACAGACATTTTCCATGCATTGTTGCTTGACCCGAGTAGTGACCAGGATTGTTGCAATAAGAAATGTCCAAATCTTAATTTTAGTAGCTGGTAGTGGTACTGGTAGCGCTTGTTTATTATGCGTGTACATTACTGAGCAAAATGCCATGGTCAATATTAGCTTACTGGGCCGCGCTCAGCCTGTCATTCCGCCGAATCTCTATTCTATGTTTATGAACATAATAGCCTGAGGTCCCCAGGTAACTATTAGGGGGGGGGGGGTGTCATGTCCGTCTATGTTTTTTGGGACATTGGCGGACACGGACGGACATTGGCGGACTCGGACGAACATTGGCGGACTCGGACGGACATTGGCGGACCCGGACGGACATTGGCGGACTTGGGTGGACATTGGTGGACATTAGCGGACATTGGTGGACATTAGCGGACAAACATTTTGAGGACTGAAGAGTACTGAAGAGTACTGAAGAGTACTGAAGAGTACTGAAGAGTACTGAGGAGGATGGCTGAGAAGGATGGCTGAGGAGGATGGCTGAGGAGGATGACTGAGGAGGATGACTGAGGAGGATGACTGAGAGGGAGGAGAAGGATCAGGAAGACCCAGGAGGAGGAGGAGGAGGAGGACCCAGAAGGAGGACCTAGGAGGAGGAGGAGAACTGAAGAGGATGACTGAGGAGGAGGACGACTCAGGAGGAGGACTGAGGAGGACTGAGAAGGAGGAGGACTGAGGAGGATGGCTGAGGAGGATGACTGAGAGGGCGGAGGAGGAGGAAGAGGAGGAAGAGGACTGAGGAGAAGGAGGACCCAGGAGGAGGAGGACCTAGGAGGAGGAGGACCCAGGAGGAGGACCCAGGAAAAGGCCCCAGGAGGAGGAGGAGGAGAACTGTTGAGGACTGATGAGGAGGACTGAGGACGAGGAGGAAGAGTAGGAGGAGGACTGAGGAGGGGAGGAGGAAGAGGACTCGACTGGGGAGGATCAGGAAGATCCAGGAGGACCCAGGAG
Source organism: Bolinopsis microptera (assembly GCF_026151205.1). NCBI lineage: Eukaryota > Metazoa > Ctenophora > Tentaculata > Lobata > Bolinopsidae > Bolinopsis > Bolinopsis microptera. The sequence continues at coordinate 3,852,314 of NC_087073.1, read as the reverse complement.
GAGGAGGAGGAGGAGGACCCAGGAGGAGGAGGAGGACTGAAGAGGACTGAGGAGGAGGACTGACGATGACTGAGAAGGAGGAGGACTGAGGAGTACTGAGGAGGATGGCTGAGGAGGATGGCTGGGGAGGATGGCTGAGGAGGATGACTGAGGAGGATGACTGAGAGGGAGGAGGAGGAGGACTCAGGAGGAGGACTCAGAAGGAAGAGGAGGAGGACTCAGGAGGAGGACTTAGGAGAAATGAGAAGGAGGACTGAGGAGAACTGAGGAGGAGGAGGACTGAATAGGAGGAGGAGAAGGAGGGGAACTGGGAGAGGACTGGGGAGGAGGAGGACTGATGAGAAGGATGAGGAGGAGGACCCAGGAGGAGGAGGACTGAGGACCGAGGAGGAAGAGGAGGAGGATGAAGAGGAGGAGGAGGACCCAGGAGGAGGAGGACTGAGGAGGAGGACTGAGGAGGACTGAGGAGGATGGCTGAGGAGGATGACTGAGAGGGAAGAGGAGGAGGAGGACTGAGGAGGACTGAGAAGGAGGAGGGGGAGGAGGACTGAATAGGAGGAGGAGGAGGGGGACTGGGGGAGGACTGAGGACTGAGGAGGAAGAGGAGGAGGATGAAGAGGAGGAGGAGGACCCAGGAGGAGGACCCAGGAGGAGGACTCAGGAGGAGGAGGACTGGGGAGGAGGAGGACTGTTGAGGACTGATGAGGAGGACTGAGGACGAGGAGGAGGAGTAGGAGGAGGACTGAGTTGGGGAGGAGGAAGAGGACTGAGGAAGATCAGGAAGACCCAGGGGGAGGAGGAGGAAGAGTAGGAGGAGGAAGAGTAGAAGGAGGAAGCATCTCAATGTTATTTCCATTTTTGTCCGTTTTTGTCCATTTTTGTCCGTTTTTGTCCGCTCTATTTTTTGTCCGTTTTGAAAATATAGGGTACCGAACGGACAAAAAACATGATCTCCCTATAACAGCAAAGGAGGATGGCTGGGGAGGATGGCTGAGGAGGATGACTGAGGAGGATGACTGAGAGGGAGGAGGAGGAGGACTCAGGAGGAGGACTCAGAAGGAAGAGGAGGAGGACTCAGGAGGAGGACTCAGGAGGAGGACTTAGGAGAAATGAGAAGGAGGACTGAGGAGAACTGAGGAGGAGGAGGACTGAATAGGAGGAGGAGAAGGAGGGGAACTGGGAGAGGACTGGGGAGGAGGAGGACTGATGAGAAGGATGAGGAGGAGGACCCAGGAGGAGGAGGACTGAGGACCGAGGAGGAAGAGGAGGAGGATGAAGAGGAGGAGGAGGACCCAGGAGGAGGAGGACTGAGGAGGAGGACTGAGGAGGACTGAGGAGGATGGCTGAGGAGGATGACTGAGAGGGAAGAGGAGGAGGAGGACTGAGGAGGACTGAGAAGGAGGAGGGGGAGGAGGACTGAATAGGAGGAGGAGGAGGGGGACTGGGGGAGGACTGAGGACTGAGGAGGAAGAGGAGGAGGATGAAGAGGAGGAGGAGGACCCAGGAGGAGGACCCAGGAGAAGGACTCAGGAGGAGGAGGAGGACTGGGGAGGAGGAGGACTGTTGAGGACTGATGAGGAGGACTGAGGACGAGGAGGAGGACTGAGGAGGGGAGGAGGAAGAGGACTGAGGAAGATCAGGAAGACCCAGGGGGAGGAGGAGGAAGAGTAGGAGGAGGAAGAGTAGAAGGAGGAAGCATCTCAATGTTATTTCCATTTTTGTCCGTTTTTGTCCATTTTTGTCCGTTTTTGTCCGCTCTATTTTTTGTCCGTTTTGAAAATATAGGGTACCGAACGGACAAAAAACATGATCTCCCTATAACAGCAAAAATTGAACATTTTATTTAGCAATTTAGGTGTCCATTAATGTCCGCCTATGTCCGTCTATGTCCGCCTATGTCCGCCTATGTCCGTCTATGTCCGCCTATGTCCTGTCCTTTTTGGATTCTATGAGACAAGCGGACATAGACGGACGTGACACCCCCCCCCCCCTATTAGCTTTCTAGCTATTAGATACGTAATCGGTAATGCATATGAAAATACTGAATAGAAAATAAGCACTTCATGTGGCATGTTCATAATTTATGTCACGTTAAAAATCTGTGCATAAACGTGACTGTGTTTAGATTAATGTGCACTGCACCTTTATACTGCAGATCATGAGATTCTGATTATGAGAAATGAGAATAAGACTACAATACTACATATATAATTTATTGACGTTGCTCAGCGCAATTTTTCAATTTACCAATTCAATTGCCAAAGAATTATATTAATTGGCTACCTGGTCCGAATATATAAAATGGGGGCTGGAACTCCGTGGTGACGAGTGCATTGTACCATTTCTCGTCGCTTTCCGCAGAGTTAAAATAAACGTTAACGTACAGGCCACCAATAAACGGCAGAAGAAATATCAGGAGGGCAATGAGAATCTGTAGAAAATGGAATACGATCAGTATGGTCCAGAATCTTGTTGCTTTGCTGGGATATTACTATTAGATAGCAGATTTGAAAGTATCTTGTTCTCATGATTTGGAGGATGTTATGACTAATTTTGACTACGAAAAAAAAGTGGTTAAGTCTAAATCATTGCATATCGATAACACTATAACAGACAAGCTTGGTAGATAAGTTAATTGTGTAATTACAAAATTAAAACAAAAATGATCACGGATTAGTCGTAGTAAAAATTGGTCATAAAATTCTCCTCTTTAGTTGTTGACTCCTACACAGACATGTTGGCAATATTCATCACGAGCACAACCCATTAAATTTAATAGCCTCGATCATCCAATGTGCAACAGTACCTTCTGGCGATTTGATTTATCGGGTACTTCATCTTCGTCGACAACAATAATATTCATCCTTTTTTGTTCAACAAACTTCTATGAACAGTATTAACAAGATTTACAAGGACAACAAATATTACATTCCTACAAACACTCTCAACAGATTCTTGTAACTGAAAGAATAAACAAACATCAAATTGAGCTAAACTACAAGAAGAGTAGTGAAATCGTATTTTAGTAAATCTAAAATTGCTTTCAAAATGTGTCTATATAAAAAAATGAAGAGAGTATCTAAGTTCAGTCCGTTAATATCCACAAGTTTTTTCAACTGACAAATCGAGAAGAAGAACCAAACTGCAAAAATACTGTAAACCCTCGTTAGGTATTGTAACGTATTCTTATAATATAATACTACTATAAAAACGCGAGGCAAACAATAAACCACCGCTACCTTTGCAACGGACTGGTCCCACTATATTGACCGACTTAGATCGAAAACTGAGATGAAGAACCTCTATAACATTCAACAACTAGACGATTAAGACGAACCTAGATAAATAAAAAACGCAGTGCAGTGGTATGTTATATAATAAGAACGAAGAAGTCCGGTTGGTTTATACAGATAGTAAAGAATGTTTCAGTGACTGATAACACGATACTCAGATCTAAACAAAGTGTAAACAAGTTTGTTAGCAGTGTAGTTGGAGACCTTTATACTGTCTACATATGCGGAGACTATCATGTACAAGCTCTTTTAACAACTGCATTGTTAACTTCATTTAAACGAGTTAAAAAGAACCCTTTCCCACTTTAATTTATCTTTAAAATTAAATCATTTCAAATTCATCTTCCGTTTAAAAAGCTTTAATATAAATTTCCTATTTCAAATCGGTAGAAGATTAAATATAATATAAATATACACTCGAAAACGTTTTCTTCTAACCTCAGCTGGCTGGTCCGTTTCAATGATAAGATCGATAAAAATGAATCAATTAGTACCCTAATAAGCCCTAGTTGTATATTCCATCAATCCATGACCCCTTTCAGTTCATCAATCTGATACTTCATGAGTTTCTGTTCAAGTTCTGCAATAGTCTTATCTCGTTCCTTGATCTTCTGTCTCTCCCGTTCTAGTTCAGTCTCTAACTGCCTCACCCTCTCCTCCATACTGACACTTTCTGTAATAACTTGAAGTTGAGGGGTAGGTGTGGGCAGACTGTCCCGTCCTGATAGTCCACCGCTTGAATCAGGACTTGCCAGTGAGTTTATGTCTGCTCTAGTTGACTTAGCTAGCGCTTCCTGTAGCCTCACCTCGCTGAACGAGAACTCAGCTCTGAACTCAGGAGGTGGGGATGTGGGCGGGGTATCATTTCGAGAAGGACTAGGAGCTTCGGCAGGGGACGGGTCCGGTACAATACTCTGCGCTGGTTTTGAACAGTCTGTTGGTTTGGAAGCCGCTAAGTTTTGGGATACTGCTTCAGCTTGAGATGGTTCATTGTCTGATGAAACGATACCAGAACTGGAGCTGTTTGCTGCTGCGGACGAAACTGATTTTGATGACGGCAGCTGCTGACTGCCGGATGAATGACCGCTATCTGACGTCACTAGATCCTGGCTGTTTGCAGAGGAAACACCGCTGGAGGACTGGTGGTCGTAACTCCTCAGACTCATTTCGTTCCGGAACATCTTCCCGCCACCTGGTCAAACAATAAAAATATGTTATATAGGCGAACTGAGGACAAAGTTATTGGTATACCTGACACGCAGCATTACACTCATGATAAGGAAGTAATAATGATATTAATACAGTAATGTACATTTTTAACAGAAGTCAATCTCTTGCTGATACATACTAACCACTCTTCATACAACTAATAAAGCTTCTGCTAATATTGCAGGATGAGTTCATTATAAACTACCAAGGTTTAAACAAACCGAAGTTAGGAGTCCTAGGCTGGGTAGCTGGTCCGCACAGTTCCATCTCATTATGAAGCCAGGTTGGAGTTTTGGCGGAACACTATAGAGTCCTGTCGGGTCCCTTGTTCAGATGCGCCGATCATTTAGAGCTGATATCACCTGGACGTTAGACAGATTATTAAAGTGGTTATTATTGAAAGACCTTAGGGGGACGGGAATTTCCAAAAGTTAGGTAACATTTAAAGAAAAACTTTCGATAGCGTGGATTATCCCGGTCAATTAAACGTTCGGTTTACGCTACAAAAAAATGGCGTGCTAACCAGCTTTTTTTTTTTAAAATGCCATTAAAAACTTCGAGAACATAACAATGTGTCACCTGTTATGCAACTAGAAGAGTGTACAGCCTCTTGCTAGACAGGACAGGGATGTAAGTGGAGAGAACTGAAGATTAGGCGTCGGGGTACAAAAACCACTGTTCGCGCACTGAAAAGATGTGTTCAAAAATAGGAGTAACATACTTATTTAAGTAAATCCTCCAAAACTATCGCGTTAAATGGGCAGGTTCTCTCAACCGCAAGTTACCAACCTAGTTTCCAAGTTTCGTTGTTTATGCATCCCCACGACCTTGATTTCGGTATCCCCAGGAGTATACCTCTGATCTACAGTAGTTGCCACTGTCGAACCTGTCCCCGCCGAAATTAGTGTATCTTCTTACTGCACACGACAAGGGTCGTTAGATAATAATTCTTCATTCAGAGTTATAGTGATCATCACTCACTTGTTGATTTGTTTGGAGTTAAATAGGAACGTGTTTCAAGTTTTCAGCGGAAACTGTCATGGGTAGTTTTCAACTTATCTTTAAAGTGGTAGCATCTAATTCTAACAGACTAGCTTACGGCATTTTTGCCTTGAACGATGGTTGGATGAACTGTTAGACTTTTGTAGTGTCTATTACGCGTTGTCCACACTTGTTCGACCCTAAATGTCCTGATCCTGTCCGTACGCATTCTATCACCACTGTGTGTCGACACCACAAGCCAGTCCGTAAATAAAGATTAGACTACCTGCTTGCTTATATTAAGAGGTGGCTTGACGTCCTAATTCTTAAAGTGGACACGAAGTCAATTAACGTTCTTATCCGGACTAAGTAGCTGCTGTAATTAATCTTTTAAAGAAATTTTCAAGAAAATAAGTACGAACCCTGATAGCGACCGAGGAAAGACCGTAGACAGGTTTAAAAGTGAAGGTCTCCCCGCACTTAGCCACTTTAGAACCTTTCCTCCCTATTTTGTTGATACCTAACTTGTTGTCTTGGTTGTCACCACAGGCCATTAGTTTACCTGAACACACCCGTGAAGCTTAAATAAAAAGAACTCATCCAAATTTGTACACCTAACTTTGAAACATATGCAGCGACATACTTACGAGGTTTCCTGCAGTTGTAGTTCAGCTAGATTAATCATCGACTGAATACTGACTATACAGTAACATTTTAAAATTATCATAATTTGACTCATTCTGAAACCAGTAGATACTATAATTTTATCATTGTTCCAGTCAGAAGGCTGGACTAGTTTACTGATGTTTCACCTAAAAAACCAACTCACCACCAGTTGTAATGACGAAAGAGCATTGTTTTCCACAGGAAACTGCCGCAAACTTTGTGCCCCTGATCTCCAGTTTCTGAGGAATGTAAACAATGTCCTCACAGTCGTTTCCAAGACAACCGTACTCTCCGTTACCCCATCCGTACCTGAACAGTTTATTAACATATCCATAGCAGATAATTAAATGATAACACTGTAGCAACGGTATTTATTTTGTCCCATTGTTCCAGTTACGTAGTAACGAAAATCGCGAATCTAACAGTCCCAAAATTGATTATAAAATGCGTAATCAGTCTGTACGACTTACGACATGCATAAAAATCTCATAAATGAACAATCACAAACTGTACATCCCCAGGAAATACTTATGTTACATAAGAATAGTAAAAAGTAATTACAATTCTCCGAGACTAGTAGTTGCCATAACATGGGCATCTCCACAGGACACACTGACGACAGAGACCCCGCTAAAAAAGGGAATCGGAACTGGAACTAAATTATTGTCTTCCTCTTCTCCCAGCCCTAAACATCCGTCGTAATTACTTCCAAATGCTACCTGAATATTATCTTTGGATTATTGTCAATGCTTATTGGGTTTCGACATAAATAAATGTATAATAGTCACTAATTGCACTGTATAGTGTATATACGTTGGATTGATATTAAATCATTGAATAGATTGATTTGGTATAATATATCAAATTATCTAATATCATTTCTTGGCACGGAAATAAATTGCAAACGATCGTGGCCTACAGCTCATCTCGCAATCAATTAACAAGTAAATGAATGGAACTGACCAGTACTCTAACCCCATCGTATTCATCCTCCACCACAGCCAGGGTAAAGTCATCTCCCGCCACAACATCCACCACACCATTACCCACCAAGTGTTCAACTCGTTTGGGTGACCGGTAGCTGGCTTTGTCTCCGTGACCCAGCTGTCCGCACATCTCTCCTGGGTGTCCTGCGGAGGATATCACGTGATCAGTGGAATGTGAGGGGTGTGAAAAGTGGGCTGTATATAATTTGAAGTATTTGTGTAGTGAACATGATATTGTTTGGTGTTCAGAATGATCACTAATCAGCTTTGCAATCAGGCTCAAGGCTGAGTTAACTAAACTACTCATTATAGGCTAGCATTCTTTGTATGATTCCATTACAGTACCTGAGGACCAAACATACAGCTCTTTTTCCACTGTCACAACACAGAAATGTTTAGGAGCTACACAAACTTTCACTGCACCCAGCTCCTTCTTGAATGTAGCCAGGGTTTGTGGCGATGTCTTCCCTCCTCCCCATATGTACACCTGGTTAAGGAATATGTTTACTGCTGATGTATTGATAATAGCCCTAATACACACATATCATAATCTCAAATATGAACCTTCAAATGATATTTGAAGGTAGTCGTCGATGTTACATGTGGTCCAAATATCTATAATTTCACATGTGCGCGCAAATATACGCGCCAAAATGTTGCACTAAATGCGTTTCTTGAAATGTTGCCTCAATTCAATGTCATTTAGTGTTAGCGCGTAACGTCGGCGATGCTGATTTTTCTCTCGGATTTAAGGGCATCAAGCAAGGACTAACACTTACATATTAGCGAAGTAAGAGGCTTCGACGTGAGTCAAAATAGTATCTTAACATTTCATCGAAAATGAAGAGGTTTGGCATTCTAGTCTGGCATTTTATGATATCCACACTACCCTATCATATACAGTTCATATATATACAGTTCATAGAGAATGCCAGACTGGGAGTTAAAGTAATACTCCCTTCACTAAAAAAGCATCAGCTGGTGCACACTCTGGCTACGGGCTACGACAACTCATTCGCAGTGAGAGCTGGAAGACTCTGGAATGTTCTCCCCAAAGTTGTCAATACCCAAACGACTATGGCAAGCACCCTGGATACTAGGCTGTATCAAAAAACACAAACATGGTCCAATAATTGATTCACCTTCCAAAAAGTTGCATTAGGTCATTGTGAGTTTGGAAAAAAAATTTTACACACTCTGGCTACGGGCTACGAGCTGGAAGACTCTGGAATGTTCTCCCCAAAGTTGTCAATACCCAAACGACTATGACAAGCACCCTGGATAGTGGATACAGCGGAGAATACTCTAACTAGATACCCGACTGGTGCAGTCGCAGATTGCGCGATGATGGCATGATGCCCACGTCTAAATTCCCAATAGGTTCAACAAGTTCAAATTGAGTGCTTCTGATTTAATAGTAAATCCAAGGAATTTGGTGGCAAATGGCGTGGTTCTTTAACCCAAGTTTTCAAGGAATGCGATCGCTAACACAGAAAACCTCTATAAAGTAAGGCTTTCACACTAATACACGTTAAGTTATCTTATTGAGATCTGAGGTATCCATTGGTTCTGATTTGCAGATTCGTGACATTTGAACACTTACGATCGAATTGACAGAGATATCAACTCGACAATGAGAATTCTCCGATATTCAGTGTAACTTTAATACTCTTGGCCGGCCGACAGAGCTAGCTGCTGACAGCAGTGAAACATTAGAAAAACTGAATTTTTATCAGTAAGCCACAAAACTTTGAACATAATAACATAGTGTTTAAATATCATACTATCAGTGGTCACCAACAATGTAATGACAGAGCTTGACTGGCAAGAAACCGAGTAACAAATCCAGAAGGGTATTCACTTTGCTACTTTGGTTGTGGCATAATTTCGACGCACATTATGGGTTTTGACTTGCGGATTCTTAAGAAAATAAAGATTCAAGGAACAAGCTACGGTTCATACCTCCGAGCTGAGATGGGAGAGAACTGGCTGTCTTCCCGGAGACAACTGGGACAAACCCCGAACATAGTTCTGAGGACCCAGTCTATTCTCGAGTATACCTGTACACCCCTTCATGTAGGGGGTGTCTAATATCTCCTGCATTGTCGGCCGGTTAGCTGGGTCCTGAAAATATGGTGACCGTTAATGTGGAGTTAAAGTGTGTATTAGGTAACGTTATTTTACTATGGAATAGTAGCTGTTTGTTGTAGCTTGAGCTCTAACAAGATTGCTCACAGCTAGATTACAGCTTGAACATATGTTTCGTGAAGTGTGTCCAGTAACCAAGTGTAACCGGAAACGGACCATTAGATTTAAACGCCAGCAGTTACAGTTCGTAACTATGCCTGAACTAGCAAGTATTTAGAGCAACAGCTCTTACTTTACAGCTCCTACTTACAGCTTGCTGCTCGGAGAACTACTGACAGAGCTTTGAGTTGACAAAAAGTCTTAACTCTGGCATGCACCGGACTATTTACATTGTAATTACCTAATTACACAGTATTACTATGTACATTACCTTCTGAAGCATGCTTGTGAGAATGTTCCTCAGATCCTGACTCCATGACTCGCTTACAGGCTTGAACTGAAAAGAAAGTGAGTTTAGTGACTGTCATTATCATAACAACGGTACCTGCCAGGCATCTCACCACCATTGCAGTACAGGAAAAAGATTTAGAATTTCCTTGAGTTTTACCTTCTGATGGTGCAAAACGAAAGTAAGTGCAGTTACTGGCCGTCATTAGTGACCGTCAACCGCCAACCGGACAGGCATCTCACGCCCATTGCAGTTCAGTAAAATGAAATGAAACGAAACAGGGCATTTATAGCCCGATCATATATATCGACAACAGATATAAATGAAAGAACTGAACCATTATTGTATTTTACTTTCTAGATGCGGTATGCCGACTCGAGACTAACGCAGATACGATTTTGATCATATTCAGATAAACTTTTTAAGCTTTATAATGATTGTTTTGACAATTTGATAATTTGAGTATTTTAAAATATAAAGAGTTCTTTGATTTTGAATTTGAGAGATAATGACACCATTTTAATCAGAAAAAAATTGGAAATTTATTATTTTTGGCTGTTTCTATATTAAGACTATTTCTATCGGTAATTGTCAAATCTCTCAGTAAATTTTCTTAACTGCAAGCTCTCTGCAAGCAATATTTTCATCAGCCTGCCAACTAAAGTAATGCAGCAATTAAGACCATGATTACAGGGTTAATTTACCGAAATAATTGCAAATACAGATCACCAAAGACATATTTCAAGATACGATCGTTATTTTAGGTATTTGGTATATTATATACTTGTTTAATGTTTATCGGTTGTAAATATCTGTGAAGTGCCTACCATTAGACGTCCGTATCCAGCGGTAGGATATTGGTCAGCCAATCACCTGCCAGCATCTGGGCTGTGTAGTTTTACAGCGACAATGATTGGTTAAATTAGGCTAGGATCTGTTTTATTTTACTCTTGGTATATTTTGGGAAACTTAGGAGAAAACGTTTAGAACAATTATTACGTGAAAACGTACGTCTTTTGGAGTTTTAATTGACAGGGTCTGGGATGTAGACAATACATAATCAGTCGGTGCTTTGTAGTGTCTTGTTCTCATTGTGTTGTCACTCACAGGTTGCACGTGTACCAAAAACAGATGTCTTCCGCTTTCATAATTTGTTTAGAGAGCTTGTGGTTTTGTTTTATTAATTTTTTCCAGTCCGAGCGAACAAAATTATGATTTGTTTTTAAGTTTGACGTATATATTTATACTCCATACAAAAATTTCGAAAATTATGAAATCTTGTTTAGATAAAAAACATTTTAAATTATCATAATATTATATTATTATTCACGACCGCCCAATAATTTCTCATTCCAAATTCTAAGAAAACACCTTCCTCAGATCGGACATGGTCAACCCAGATCTCCCCACCCCCACCCTGATCCTAGCAGGCATCCTCTCCCAGATCACATTCGAGAAGATCGCTCTACAGATGGACTTATCTCCTCCTTCGGAGTACTTTGAGATAACATGGAGATTAGCGCTGTTCTGTGATTATCCCGGTATTGGCTGGTTACAGCTAGTGTTGCTGTCCACTCTGCTTACCGTATTATGTATTATAAGGACACCCAGTAAAAATAAACTGCTTCGTGGGACATTGACATTTGTTGGATCGTTGATACTAAATGCTAGCGTTGGGAGTGTTGGATTCACCGGAGTTTATTGCTTGAACGAACATTTTGACTATAGGATTTCGCTGGAGATTTTCCAATACTCAACTACCCCAATCTTCGCTTCAGCAGCAGTATTTGTCGCTATTAACTACTTGAAAAGATCCCCAGTAACCACAGATCATTCTGAACTACCTCCAGACGAAAGACATGCTCTCCTTTGCCGACTGAGCGTCTTCACCCCAGGAACTGCTATCTTCTTAACGGGAGTTTGCGCGCAATTAACATTCGAGAAGTTGCTTGGTATCTTGGTTACCTCATACCCGACAGCACCTGATTTCTGCGCGCACCGCGGGGTCGGCAGCTGGGCCCAGCTTTCAGCACTGTCAGCATTCCTCCTCCTTATCATCCTCTGTGTTAACCGTGGTCGACAAAGGCTGCCTCGGGGAGTAGTAACATTCCTGGTCTCCTTTCTCCTGAATTCCAGTCTGGGTCACATTGGTGGGGTGGGCGTGTTTTGTGGTAGTCAGTACAGTTTTAGTGTAAGGGAGATGTACTGCAGGTATGTCAACATCCCGGTTGTAGCATCGGCTGCTCTCTTTTTCTTTGCTCTTTTCTTGAAAATGTCTGATGATGATCATCCTGCTTTATTCCATTTCCCAGCAGAAGTTCGGCCCGGAATATCTCGTGCAATAGAAACTAACACTAGATACCTTAGAGGCCTTCTATTACGAAACAACTAAATCCTCAAATAGCTCGCATAGATACGATTCCTGCTTAGTGCCTACACTTAGTGCCTACACTATCAAAGGAGATCACTAGTTTTATATCATATTAATCATGAGATGTGTATTATGTTTGTTGGTATATTTCAACATAATATTATGTGACCTCAGATAATATGCTTGCCTTTGTCAATGGTCAAAGCTCTGTACTTCATTTATCACCTGCAAGCAGCACATTGAGAGTAAAGGAAGAGCGTCACATCTTTTAATAGAATATGACCCCCGCTGAGACGTGCAATTAATTTTAGATCAATAATTAATTGAAACAATGCCGTTGGTACATTTCTCTGATATGTACATTTTTTAGATTTCTAGAGGTGTTGATAGCAATAAGTGCGGTGTGATGCTAATAAAATTGTCAGTAATATCTTCACAGATGAGTTTTATTAATTGCTATTCATGTGATTAATTTTATTACACATTTATTCACGACAGAAAGGTTTAAATCTGATATAAGGTCTGATAAATTGCACAGACAATTTCTAATATTTGAAATCATTAAAATATGTGCCATGTAGATTGGAATTTTAGATTGTAATGTTACTTAAGTGCTTCACTGTGTGACTAACGTGAATTAAGGGTTTGATTTTCTTTGCCCAACAAAAATCAGTTCCACACTTAATAGGCTGAGGTCTAAACAGAATCCGGAAAACTAAAACACATTCCGATGAAAAAGAACGAGGTAAAATCAGTTATACTGAAGCAGTGCGGAAAAATATATCCATATCTTTACTTAGGTAAATTAGCATATCGTCGTAAATTGGGTGAATTTTCGAAAACAAAGGCAGCGAACACCAGATAAACCGGATATTCCACGTTTACAGGTTTACCCCGACCTAAACAAGTCAAATATGTGATTTTCAGTGCCGGGTTAAAAATGCTTGCATTGTCTGTGAAGCTATTCTGGGAGTATAATTCAGATATTGGACGACTGACACCTCGAACTGACAGTGACCTACAAAAGAAAATGAGCACGATTAGCTTGGTATTCAGACAGTTCAGTAAGAAGGAGAATAAAGCTAAAATCACATACCTAAACATTAAAGAGATACCTCATACCAGTCACCAGTCACCAACAAACCAACAAATAAATGGAGCTCCACAAAAACACGGAACTGTCGAACTTGACAGGATTCTCATGTTTAAGTAATGTATACTGAGTAGCCATGTTTAAGTGTTAACTTTTAAATGAGCAACACTTTACACGAAGTGCACCAGACCTGTCACGATATTACCAGAGTGGAACGATACTAGAAATGGAACACAATCCATGTACTGATTGTGCGTACAGTTGTACACCATAACTAACGGTGCAAAAATAGAGTTACAGCTGGTATCAATCAAATTTCAGATATGAAAACTGCTCACCAACTTTAGATGATGACATTTAGGCAACTTTACTTACAAAATGTCGGGATTTGTGGTCAGGTGACACTTTGAGTAACTGATGCGAAGGTCGACAATAAGATTTTTGAGCGCGTGGTCAGATGTTTAACAATACAGAATAGGTGATGAATAGGTCTAAACATGCGATCAATACAAAGAAAAAAGAAGTTAATAGCTTTTCTAGGAATACACATAAATGCATGGTAAGTGATAGCCGGCTGCGTGGTTTGCGCTAAACGTGACGAATAATTTAACGAATGGTAAGATAAACATTAAACAATTGTTATACAAAATATATGGGTGAAGTCTAGTAACATGAAAATAACTCTAGAGAATTGAAATAAACTATCACAACAACAACCACAACAAAAACACCATCATGACCAGAACCTACCTCTTTTGTCACGATGCTGTAAACTAGACGGAGCTGGTTGGTTGCATCAAATGTCTTGCGGAGTTCCAACATTTCGTAGAGAACGCAACCGCACGACCATACGTCGCTTTTGTAGCCGTAGGTTAAACCTCTGGGATAGTATCAGAGTTAGGGCACTTTCAACAATCAATAGATTTTAAAAAACTTTTTTTTCCAGGATATTCTCATTCGAACCAAAACGCCGGGATAGCGTTTTAAAGATCTCAATTATCTGGTTTTATCATTTTATATTTCTAATTATTCGTATAACAAGTTAAATTGAAGACACAATTTTTGGGCACAATTATCTATCCTCTCATGAAACATTGCGCGCAGATTTTGCTATTTTGTATACATAATTGTCCGATTGTCCGATTATTACGTAGTCAGTTTACTTTTGTTAACCACTGATTGAAGCAACAATCCGTTTTAACAACTAAGTTTTGGCGCCTATATTTTACCTAGTGCAACTGTGTAATTCTCGATTATGTTTAACAGCTTTTTAATTAATGTTTTATTCATTCTAGTATACCCATTATATAGTAGAAAAATTGTAAACTAACTAACATCTCAATGCCGTATTCTCGCCACTTGATAATCGTTTTAAATGCTCATTGGTTATCTCAACAGTGAATAGTTATGTCGTTATGTCGACGTTGCTTGGCTCTCAGAACGGCAACAAGAGTGATGTGGCCATGTCCAATAAAAACTCAGTGATGGTACCTGACTACTATAGGGCACTATATAAGGATAGGTATTAAGTATTTAGACCAAAGTATTTAGACCAAAATCACAGTGTTTACTGTTTTGAGTTCATGCTGTTACTAAGGCGACGCTTCTGAACGTGAAACGTCCCATTCACAGACATGTGAAGTGTATGGACTGTTTGGGTTATTTAAAGCTGTCACCGAGAAAGAACCACTGACGTAAGAATTTAACATAATACCAGCATACATTGTTGATTGCTAATTGCTAGCACGTACAGAATATGTTTTTGTTCACGTAATATTTGTCCAGACGTCAAGGCCATTATATTCCTGGTCCCTTCTTTTGTGAGAAGATCATGAGACTGAAATAGTACATCACAAAGGTACAAAACAATGTCGAGGAACTGTGAGATGGAACAGAAGCATCATCTGACGTTATGAGTGGCATGGGGGTCTGATGTGAGCTGCTCCTTCAACAATGGAACTCTTTTCATAGGTCGGGCATTGGTCAGCCATTGTTCCTTTGTACAAAGATACTAGCCAGCTAGCCTGACCCACGTCCACTTTTATGAAGGTACGTTTTATGTGCAATTGTTTTCTGAATATCCGGTTAAAAAGATAGATCTCAGAAGTCAGAATAGAAAGTTAGTTGAAGTTTGTTTAATTCAAGTTTGTTAGAGATGTTACTTTTGTTGGCATTTGTGGGCATCACAGCCGGAGAGTTAGTCAACATCGCCGATAAGGGGTCGATAAGTGCGACATCTACAGGATGGGGCGGAGTTGCCAGTCGAGCTATAGACGGTAGAACTGATGGCCATTGGGGCAGGTAAGATACTATTATATTATCTACTTAAGGTGTAACTCTTGATCTGCCTTAGATAGGAAACTTCGAAGTCCGAACACTGCTCCTAAATTTAATGGACGACATATTCTATAAATATTAAACTGTTGACCCCACCTCTAGAGGCTCCTGCTACCACTCCTCACAAGCAAAAGGAGGCAAGCTGACTCTGTCATTACCTGGGGAGGAGTTGGGGGCTACATGGCCGGTTCAGAGCATCAGTGTCTTCAACAGACTGGATCTCTGCTGTGACCAGCGAATTCAGGGCGTAAGTTAAACTTATTTCTTGTAAGTTTCCGGCCTGACGCCATTTTCTTTCTGTATGCAGCAACCATGTTAAGTCTTGATATTACTCAACGAAATCGTACTGTTTATCAGTTGATAGGCCTGACTTAAGAAACTCAGCTGCTCAGACCAATGAATAATATTATCTTGTAAACAGGTAGAAGTGTGGCTGGATGAGCACATGTGCGGAGCTCTTACCTTCGTGGAGGGGCAGCACGAGTATACAGTAGACTGTGAAGGGAAGATGGGCAGTACTGTTACTGTTTACCATCCTACTCAGTACCTACAAGTGTGTGAACTGAGAGTCTTTGGTAAGTGAACCACTTCCTCTCCAGTATTTGAGCATGATTACCAGTCTTACAATTTAAATGTAAAGATATGAGATTTGTTTCATTGTAGCGTTAATTGATAAGGACTTATTACAGAGTTTTTCCCATTGCTTTTGTCAGTAGATTTAAATAAATCAGTTCAATTGTTCCATTTCAGTTGACGACTCGTACAAGCCCGACATACCGAGTTATGTGAATGTAGCCAAGGAGGGTGAAGCTACTTCAACTAGTGTAGGTTGGGGAGGTGTAGCCAGCAGGGTCAAAGACGGCAACACAAACGGCTATTGGAGTGGGTAAGTGTTTGTTCTTTGTCTCATTTCTATTATCACACAGCTCCATACTTTTACTCTATCATGGTTCAGAATTGTATAACTTAAGATACAATATCATGCACTTAGCAAAGTTCTTCAATCTTTAAGTGTTGATTATGTTAACTGACTGACTAAACCCCCGCAGAGGATCGTGCTCGCACTCAGGTAACGCTGGTAACAACAGAGTAACAGTCACCCTGCCTTACTCTGATATTGGTATCAAGTATCCCGTCTCCGCAGTTAGAGTTTACAACAGATTAGACACTTGTTGTGATCAGAGAATCGACAATGTAAGTCGAGCAGATATATAAATGAACCATACAACAATTATCGCGATAAATTTGAATACATTGTTTCTACAGTATCATTCCAATTTTAGCCTTTACAAACAGCTTAGTTTTGGATCGGCCTCCTCACTGCGGACAAGAAAATCTGATTTTCTCTCTCACAGGCTCAAGTATTTGCCGACGACCATATGTGCGGACAGATCAAGTTCGAGGAGGGAAAGAAAGCGTACATGGTCGACTGTGGCAACAAGACTGCTGGTGAGGTTTCAGTACGATTGTCTGCTGGCTGGCTCCAAGTTTGCGAACTTGAAGTTCTCGGTAAGTGTAGGAGTACCACTTAAACTCGGTTTATTACTTAAATTTCCAGTGTCAACGTCTGATAGAAAAATTAAAATCGTTTGCTATTGATTTTTTCATGAATTCTCAATCCTTCCCGAAATATTTATACTATCCAAGAATGGAGAATTGAAAAGGAGTTCAAGTGTCTAACAGATTACTCCAACAGTTTTGGAGGAGAACATTCCAACTGACATCCCCAAGTTTATCAACGTGGCAGTAAACGGCACAGCATCTTCCTCTTCAATGGGATGGGGAGGTGTTGCCAGCAGAGTAATAGATGGAAACAGAAATGGCATTTGGGGCGGGTAAGTGTACTTTTGTTAAATATATTAACAGTTATAAATAAAGAATGGTTCTGTGTTCATCTTGACACCAGAATATAAAGCAGATACACTGTCAAACAATTATGTGAGAATCCCAATCTACGTTTTAGAGTGGCCGAAAAAGAACAGAGGATACAATATTATCACTGCACCAATAATTATTTCAGACAATCGTGCCAGCATTCAGCTGGAAATGGAGGACAACATTCAGTTTCAGTAACACTACCAGCTGGAGATTTAGGAGTCAAGTACCCCATCTCTTTTATTAGCATCTACAACAGGATGGACGCTTGTTGTGATCAGAAAATCAACGGGGTAGGAAGGTTTCTGTTCATAGAAAAGTGACCTAGTCATTGTAGTCTTGCAGTTTTATTTATAGTATAATATTTGCCAACACCCATTAGAGATAAATCCAACCTTATTTATCAAGTACTGAAGAAAACCCCACCCAGGCGATGGTGTTTGCTGACGAGCACCAATGTGGACAAGTCCAGTTCCAGGAGGGTAAACAATCCTATAAGTTCAATTGTGGAGAGTTTGCAGCTGGTCAAGTTTCTGTTAGACTCAGTAGCGGACAATCTCTACACGTGTGTGAAATAGAGGTGCTAGGTAAGATAAATAATATCAGTTTGATAATTGATTCTAAACAGTAGACATGCGGAGGAAGAAACACTTGCCTATTTCAAATTTTATCCTTAACACAATATCATCAACAGTTTTGGAGGAGAACATTCCAACTGACATTCCTAAGTTTATCAACGTAGCAGCCGATGGTACAGCATCTTCCTCTTCAATGGGATGGGGAGGTGTTGCCAGCAGAGTAATAGATGGAAACAGAAACGGAATGTGGGGCGGGTAAGTAAACTTTTGTTTATTAAAGTTTAAAGCACTAGAGAATTTCTACTGACGACCTTGTGTAAAGTTTAAAATCTTCAGTTTCTCACGCATTGTCACTGCACGTTACCCGCAGTGCTTGTTCAATGGTTAATATACTTGTTATCATTTTGTTGCAACTACACAATTGCGTCAATGCACTTAGTAACATTTGCGAGCTTATGTTCGATCAATTGTCTGAATTGCAGCTGCATTGAATTGAGATGAAGGATTGTGGGAACTGAGAAGTTACACAATATTCTTTGTAGAGTGATAACATCACCAAAATCTTATCATGAAATATTGAAACCGTTACGAGCCAATAAAAGGGAAGGTAGGTAAGGCTGTAAGGGTCGGTAGACTAAAACTGTAAAAATAACTATTTCAGACAATCGTGCCAGCATTCAGCTGGAAATGGAGGACAACATTCAGTTTCAGTAACACTACCAGCTGGAGATTTCGGAGTCAAGTACCCTATCTCTTTTATTAGCATCTACAACAGGCTGGACGCTTGTTGTGATCAGAAAATCAACGGGGTAAGTAGCTCAGTCGCTGATTGCACACAAATAATTTACACAGTTACTCATAATGGAATATCACTAAGCTAATAATATATAAATTTGCAGTTTGATTCGAACCCGTTATCTTATAAGACTTAGAACAAATCCCCACCCAGGCGATGGTGTACGCTGACGAGCACCAATGTGGACAAATCCAGTTCCAGGAGGGCAAACAACCTTACCAGTTTAACTGTGGAAACTTCTCGGCAGGTTCAGTCTCTGTCAAACTCAGTAGCGGACAATCTCTGCACGTGTGCGAGATAGAAGTGCTAGGTAGGATCAATATTCAATACTTTAATTATAATCATGATCATTAATTATTGTGTGTAGGTTAAATACCTGCATTTCAGCACTAGAAGCGATTAATCAAGAGTCCTTATAACCCTCCTCCATCACCCAATGTTTATAATGTACTAGTAGCCCAATACCAGGATTTACACGATGATTTACCCAGTTTTGGAAGAGAACATGCCAAAGAACATCCCAGTATTCTCTAACGTAGCTCAGGGTAGACCTGCTTCTCAGAGTTCTGTAGGGTGGGGAGGCGTTGCAAGTCGTGCTGTGGATGGGAACACCAACAAGCAATGGCCCGGGTAAGAAAACAATAGGCAGGGCCTCCACACGGCCTCTGTACGGCTACACGCTGCCACCATACAGCCTCTATACAGCCTCTTTTATACCCAACCTTGAGTGATGAGTTTTTATTTTGGCTCAGTTTCTTTGACTAGCTGTGAAAAGTTTAAACTCATGGAATATTTGAGTAGCTGAAAAGTTTCAAAAAGACTGTATTGATTTTTTAAAACTGACGCAAATGAAGGGCCAAATTATCTCTAGCCGTCTTATCTAGCCTGATTAACAAAGTAAGTAACACGGTTAGTAAAAAGGTAAATCTCATTTTGATTATGTTCACCAAATGACCGCAGCCAATCCTGTACCCATTCTTCTCAAGCGACTGGTAACTGGTGGACAGTGCAGCTTGATCAAGATGAGTACATTCAGAGCATCAAGATCCACAACAGACTGGACTGCTGCTCCAACAGAATTAACGGTGCCAAGGTAACAAACGCGGGAATTGGAATAGTTTCAAAATTAAAGTAATACGATGAGAAAATCAGAATGCTCCCATCCTAGCCATCCCAGTGTGATTGATTTCTGCTTCTACAATAAAAGCTGCCTACATTTTAATTTTTACCTTTGGGGAGGTGCCAGTGGTCGGTGTTTTTAAGACTTCGATGATGTAGAATTGTAATAAAGGAGTAAAGGAACAATGACACTTCCGTAATTTGAACCTTATCCTCGACAAATTGTACATCCCGCTAATCAATAACATTCAATCTTAAAATCTAACCATAACCAATTACCTTATTACCCAATTAAACCCAAGTAATTGCAGGTGTGGGTAGGTATAGGATCAGAATGGGAGCTGTGTGGGGAAGTGAACTACGACGGATCCCCTGTCTTTGTGATTCCGTGTAACAAGTACGGGAACGGTGTTAAAATAACAAATGATAACAGTTATCTTACTCTTTGTGAGGTTGAGGTTATGGGTAAGTGCATTTTAAACGGGCTAATTTCCAGAGGATTATTTACCGGAGAATTAAGTATACGTGTATGTTAAAGTACATTTTAGAATTGAAATGTATCCTTGAGTAGTTAAATAACATCGTCTGTCCTTCACCGTACCGGCTTCTAGAGAACTCTCGAAATTATTCACTAAATACAGCGAGAGAGCATATTGATATAAGAATATATCACAATTATATTTTTTATTAACGTCTGGATTAAAGAGAGACCTAACTGTATTCTTATTTCAGTGCCAGAGGAGGTCCCTTCGGAAGTGATCGATGAAGAATAGACATTAGTGTTCAGTGATCACGTCATAGTAGTAGTGTGTCTAGAAACATCAGTTCTTTTTGTCGTTTTATTTATTGAAATTTAATTATTCGAGTAAAATCTTCTTCTTCTTACTTCCTTACATATGGCATTTTCGAGTCGTCTTAATGTGTAAAATTGATGTAAATACCATTACCCTGTTTGTATGTACATTGGCTTCGCATTTATTTCAAAACCGAGTTTCTATCATTGTTAAACTTTGGTTTATGCTCCAAAAGATTATTTTAGCGTCGATTAAGAAAAGAATTCGATCAACGTGACAAAAAAGGAAAAATATCACTATTAAATATAACTTTAAAAATGTAGTACAGGAAATAATACCTGACAAAATTTAACCTCATTTTATCTCGATAATGATTCGGAAGATTAAAATTTGGTTTTCGGGTTAGTTTGTTGTTCTAGTGAGTGAATAGGTTCAGAATATATATGGTCAGAATATAGTCAGAATTAGAGTCATATCACGGGATGGAGATAAAACAAAACCATAATGATATTTTGTGATATAAAAAAATATTTTGTGATATAAAAAGTGGGGCACCAGACAAACCTGCAGATTTCAGGACTCATGTAGTAGGGAGTTCCAACAATAGAGTCAGCAGCTTCACTGTCTGAGGTCAACATCTTACTGATACCAAAATCACCCACTTTCAGAATTCCTGTCTGAGAAGATTACAATTTACAATTATATCGAACATGAGATGTGTGTAATAATATAAGCATGTGTGTAATAATATAAGCATGTTACATGAATGTTAAATGAACGTTCCTGACTTCCTTGAAAATATTACGTGGCAGATTGACGTTTTATAGATAATTACGCGGGAGTCATAATTGAGTGGCTGCCAAGAAATTACTGCATAACCACTGCCTTTAAATACATTATAATGTAATGGTCATTAGACTTAATAATGCTACATTACAGTGAGGAATTAGCATTTAGCACGTTTACTGTACTGGAAATATGGACCAGCAAGTTTTACAACAGGTCTACGCCCAATTAACAATTATCAGAATTTTAGAAACAGAATTCATTTGCCACCAAATATTCCCACCATTCATCAAAATACTGAATAATTTTACTAATTTCTCTGAATTATAACTCAGAATCTTAGACTTAAAAGCGCACCCGACAAATAACTCCGCAGCACGGTCATTGATCAGATGACACTTCTGACAGCTGATTGGCAGAAATCCTTGCTATCTGTTCCCTGATTGGTTAGTTTTGCTGTTACCAACCTTGTTGAGAAAGATGTTGACAGTTTTAATGTCTCTGTGGATTATCCCGCTGGAATGTAGGTATACACAGGCGCAGCACAGCTGGTAAAAATACCACAACACCTCCTCCTGAAATACCGGGGTCATTAACTTATTATCAATTTATGTCGAATACCGAGAATATTTATTCCTTCACTGATCCTTTCTGGACGTGAAAATAATTTACTGACATTATCTCTGCGACCTTGTCTCGGAGATTCACTGTGATTAATTTAATGATTATAAATGAAAACGATTAAGATTGTCGTGCAGTACAATGGTCAATTGAATCGGCAGATCAAAAGTGAAAAGGATAATTTACAGAGGCTATACTCTCGTTCTGAAGAAGAATGGAGTTGATGGCAGTACCATCTACTTTTCTTCACGCAAATTATGTTATCCACGGAGAGCACATTTTTAACACTCCCTAGGAGGACGTACTTAGACTTACATTCTTTATTACACACCAGTAATTTTATGGCATTTGATGCCGGTAATGTTGAGTGTTAAACAGAGGATTTGTGCAGCGTGTGATCTGCTTGGAGAGCAGATCCAGCACCTAAACTTGTACAGACAGCATCGCAAATCCAGATAATCATTTGAGTGTAAATACAATAGAACACGATGAGTGTGAGTGTACCAAGGCTAAGGGTCTTGACACAAGCAGGTTTCTCAGCTTTACGGCATAAAGGTTAGCTAATATTATTTTAAAGATGCAAATTTGAAGTATAAGAAACACGTACTCTAGATTGGTAACGTTGAAGCTATTAACTTAATCGACCACATTTATTCTATATATTTGTATCTATTATAATATACATAAAATTAAATATTTTGTTTGATGCTTAGTTATTACAAAGTCAGCCGCCTCAGTTTGCTTGTAGTGTCGTACATTTACAAAGCACTTGAAAAGTAAAATACATTTAACTTTGACTCTACATACCATCAGCATACCATCAGATATACACTGTCAATTTGCATTTAAAAAGTCTGGCATGCCTACTGGGTACTGGGAGAATTCGGCATTCCGCCTTTCTAAGTAGGGCTTTGAATGTTAAAATGTACTTGGTACACGACTCTAACTTATCAGAAATATGTTGTTGAACCAGGGTGGCTGATGTGACTACCATTAATTAACCGAACTGTCATCAATTAAAAAATTAACTTAGTATCCACGATGGCGGGAAATCTAATAGACACTTGACAGCTATGACAAGACTTCATAATATTAAAATATTTTGCATCATAATGAAAGACTTGACAACTGATGGGAACTGGGAAGGGTAGCGGCCAGATTCAGTTAAATCCTAACCACCCTACAATCAAAGCTAATTAATATTTGAACAATTTAACTGCTTGGATAATCAGACAATATTGAGTTATTAATTTTACTATGCTTATTATTATACTATGCTTATTATTATATATATATTATACATATTAGCCGTTAGGGATACTGACTGTGGTTCCTGCAAAACCGTTAATTGCAATTGAATTTACCTCTAAATTAATACATTTATCACACTCATTACCTCAGCGAAAGACTGCTGTTGAGCACATATCAGATGACTAAGGGTACCCCCATTAGCATACTCCATCTCAATGTACATAACATCACTGTCCACATAGTTGTTGTAATACCCCACGATATTCCGGTGAGATAACAGGGAAAGAACGTCCACCTCATGCTGCGCTGCTTGGATTTCTTTGTCGCTTTTTAGCTTCACCTACAATGGTTCATACTTGAAATTAATTTATAAGAATAAGGAATTAATTATTAAACATGAGTGATTTGACAGCTAAAAATAAAACCAATTTAGAATATTTGAAAATGCGTTTACCTCCTTCCATACCACTAAGAAGTTATCAGAATATCGTCTATATAGAACTGCTTTTCCAAAACTTCCTTCCCCGAGAACCTTCAGGTAATGATAGAGACCCTCAAAGCAATCATCTTCAGCCATGACATCAGTTACATCTTGTGACCTATCATTACTGATTACTATGTAAGCTATGAAATTACACTCAGCAATACATGTGGTTAAAAATTGGATCTATCATAGCAAAACAGCTGGACACAGAAAGGAAATTTGATTCGATTATGTTAAATTGAATAATTAATACCTATTATATACATTATACACCTTCAAAGTTTTAAGTTATTAAGAAATAATAACAGCAGTTTTGCACATGCAGACAGTTACATAGAGAAAGTTCGGCGACTTATGGTAGATAGGGTTCTATGGCGACAGCAAATGAAGCCTCCTAAATTTGAGTAAGTTCATTCAACACTTGTTTGCCGAATGATGCAATGAGGGTCGGTAGGTTGGGTTGGAGCCCATCTCTGCGGCAAAGGTCTCTGTCATCTTAAATGTGGTACACCTTTGCCATATTCTGTAAAGAGCACATTTATCATCAGACGTGATTCTGGGCAAGTGGTTGGGAGTAGTATCCTAATCAAGATCACCAGCTAAATGTTGATTTTGCCTCATACTGTGGGCCAGCCCACACAAGTTTGTGGCCACAATTCGCAGCCAATAGCCACGAATGATTTAACAAATAAATAAATAGGTCTCGCGATGTGAGACAAATGTTGATTGTAGTCCAGATAGTTTTCTTTGGACTTGTTCCAGATGCTGTAAGAAATTTATGGCCCCAGTCTGCCTGGTCCTTATTTCCCGCTACACAACACAGTATAGTATTGCATAATCACTAGTGAATGAGTCAGTTTTACTCAATTGTGCACACTCAATCGGCCACCGCACAAACGTGACTTGTAACCGAACCAATTCGTTTTCTTCTTAACCCAGGCATACTTACTTTTTACTTTTACTTTGGGCGATGCTCGATCGAAATCTCCTCCACTCTACGTCTCCAGATGGTTCTGTCGCACATAACTGTTCGGAGATCTTCTACCCGCAACCCTGTGTCCCTGGCTACGGTGTCAAGAAAAGAGAGTGGTCTCCTCCCACGCCTGAACTGTGGCAGCCGCCAAGGAAGGATGGTAGAGATGACCTGGTCTGAAGCTCTCATGCAATGCCCAGCAAATCTGGCACGTCTCTGTGCAACGATGGTGGAGATGGAAGGGAGGTCACCATAGATTTGCTTTAGGGTTGGATGCTTCTTCCATGAAAGATTCCTGGCTTTCATTAGGAGCCTGGTGTAGCACCCGTCGAGACGCTTCTCAAACTGCTTGTTCAAGGTCCAGGTTTCTGAGCCATACAGCAGAACAGGTTCGATGCATGCTCTGAAGAACTTGACTTTCAGCTGGTCAGAAATGCCAGAGGTCCATACCTTCTGCAGTTTGATACAGGCTGACCAAGCCATGCCTTTCCTGGTGTTGAAGTCCTTCCTGCTCTCTGCAATATATGAGCCCAAGTATTTGAAGTCATCAACCTGCTTGATCTGGTAACCGGATATTGAGTTCACGGGGGCAGCATCAGGAATGTTGATGGTCATGTATTCGGTCTTGGAAGCATTCATCGCAAGTCCGACATGTGCTGCTGCAGTCTCTAAATCCGAGAGCAGTTGCTGGACTTGCTCTATGGTATCGGCAGTCAAGGCCAGGTCGTCAGCGAAGTCAAGATCTGTGACTCTGACCGCAGGTACTCTCCGACTTTGCCTGGGGATGATGGTTAGGCCATGGTCAAGAGTCATGCAGTTCCTAAGGACATAATCGAGGACGATGATGAAGAGGAAAGGAGCGAGTGTATCACCCTGAAGGACCCCGATGAGTGTTCTAAAGAAGTCTGTAAGGCCGTCAATGGTTTTGACTCTGGAGTGCGATGAGTCATACAGGAGCCTGATAGCATCAGTTATGGGAGCAGGGACGCCGTAGAGGGAGAGGATGTGAAACAAGGCATCCCTGTTGATACTGTCGAATGCTTTCGAAAAGTCGACGAACACGATAGCTGCTGATCGATTTCCGATTTTACACTCTTCTAGGATGCGTCGTAGGGCAAGTATCTGAGGGAGGGTAGATCTTCCTCTGCGGAAGCCATTTTGGTTTGGCCGCAGTAGGGGATCCAGGTATGGGTAAATCCGGTTGAGGATGAGTTTGTTGAAAACTTTCGCTGCAACCGGAGCCAATGAGATACCTCGATAGTTCCCGGGGTTGGTCAGGTCGCCTTTCTTGGGGATGGGTATAATAGATGCCGTTGTCCAGGCTTCAGGGATTACTCCATCAATTAAGGCCCTGTTGCAGAAACTGAGGAGGTCGTCACGAAGTTGGGGAAGCTTCCAAACTGAGGGAGGGATGCTATCTAGGCCTGGTGACTTGGAGGACTTGATGGACTTGAGGACTGAATCGAGTTCGGACATGGAGAAAGGAAGACAGCTAATGGGAAGGGTGTCCGAGACTCTCTGGTTGTAGAAGGGCAAGGAGAGGTCAGGGGGTGGCTGCTCTGTCCCGAGGAGCGACTTGAAGTGCTCAAACCAAACGTTGAGCCGCTGTTCGGTGGTGCCCCCAGGCACTTTACTATAGGGCACGGTGTTAGGAGACGTTAGCTCTCTGATGATGCGCCAAGAGCTCCGATGCCTGTGCTCAGGGTTAGTCTGCTCCAGACATGCAGTCTGTTGTTGGACATACTGTGCAGTAGCGGTGTTGTATGCTTCGTCCAGCTGCTTCTTGGCGTCTTCGAGCTTTTCTTTAGATGAGAAGGAGGGAGAAGTCCTATGACCCAGAGATGCAGTCTTGAGAATATTGCGATGGTGTGCAATATTAGGGTCGTTATATGGGTTTCCCTTTTTCTTCTTCTTTTTCTTCGGAAGTATTCGAAGAGCTGTGGTCTTGACACTATCAACCATCAGGTCATAGTCAGACTGGAGCTCTGCTTCTTGCAGGAGAGCGCTGTACCTGTTCTTCACTTCCACTGCATACTGATGTTTTAAGCAGGGATCGTGGACAAGAGGGGTCCAGTCGACACTCCGAAGGGGGGGGGTCTTTGGCCGGGGTCCTGTTTGCTCTGTAACTGGCTTGGACAAAGCAGGTGACTATACGGTGATCGGAACCGACCGTCTGCATGGTGTTGAAGGCCTGACAGTTCTTCACACTATTGGTCCATTTCTTCCGCCAGAGAATGAAGTCAATTTGATGCTTTGACCTTTTGGGGTCTTCGTAGGTCCAAAGCTTACTGATTGGCTTCTGGAAACGGGAGTTGGCAGCAAATAGCTGGTGCTCGTCCATAAGGTCCAAGAGACGTTCACCGTTGTCATTGGTGGTGTCATGACACGAGAACCCAGTACCCCTGCTGAGCTTTGCGTTGAAGTCTCCGCTAACAGCTAGCATGTTGTGAGGTGGGACTTTAGCGATGGTCCTGGAGAGGGAACTGTAG
Organism: Bolinopsis microptera; assembly: GCF_026151205.1. Classification (NCBI taxonomy): domain Eukaryota; kingdom Metazoa; phylum Ctenophora; class Tentaculata; order Lobata; family Bolinopsidae; genus Bolinopsis; species Bolinopsis microptera. The sequence continues at coordinate 3,825,076 of NC_087073.1, read as the reverse complement.
AAAGAAGACTTGTCGTCCATGTCGCTGCAGTTGGTGGGTGCGTAGCATGATACCACTGATAGTCGTGGATTACCATTAACATGGATGACAATGATCCTGCTGCTCACTTTCTCCACTGAAAGGAGTGACTTCTGGATGCGAGGGGAAAGGAGGAAACCAACACCGCCAACTGAGGCATTAACTGAGTTCTTAGTGGCCGAGGAAGTGATGAGCTGATAGGACAAAATGTTCTCGATTCTAAGAGATTCTGAGTGGTGTTGGCGGTGCTCTTGGAGGGAGATGATGTCGTTGTGGTGTAGAAATGCTGAGTGTGCAAGTTCCTGCTTCCTAGATAGGGGGTTTAAAGTCCTAGTGTTAAACGTGCTGACTTGAAAAGGAACTTTCCTACGTACTAAATGGGTAGTAGCAGCACTGCCACGACTATCAGGACCCACCCCTCCCGGGGGTTTTAAGGTGGACCCGTCATATAAAGAGCAGGCTACTACTGGGTTGTTGGTAGGGGCTTGAACCCTAGTGCTATTTATCTGTGTCATCATAGAATAGAGGTGTGATTTTGTCTAATGGCTAGACAATGCCCAGGCACCTCGCCGCGGCAACCTGGGTGTGACACTAACCCAGGCATATGTTCACCTAAAAGCCCAGCTAATGTATACCTTACACTACTTCAATAAAAGGAATCTGTATTATATATCGGCCCATGTTATATGAGGGATTGGATCTCCCAAGTCTGCTGTGCTTTGGTATTAGGGTCCGAGCATTATCAAACTTATCACTTTGCTGCCCTATAGGGCCTCCAAACGCCACATGGTGAATCATTATTGATTCACGATGTCAATCATTCGCAGCTCGGCGCGGCCCAGTAGTGCATCGTTGTATCACGTAGTGACCCCCACTGTCGCTTCACTATAGTAGAGTTTCGACGATACAGGGGGAGCCGCGCACTCGTGCGCGGCGGGTCATACAACGTATGACAAAACTTACTGGGCCGCGCTCAGCTTGTCATTCCGCCTAATCTCTATTGTTTAACAACATTAAAGCCTGGGGTCCTCAGGTAAGACAATACATCCTTACATCCATCAAGTTGATTGCCTTATAATAATATTGTAGGTTTATAACCTACCAAGACGCACGCCTAGTTTCGACTTATATCATGTATTACATGGGGAGGTTTACACAGAGTGGTTGATTCACGATGTCAATCCTTCGCATCTCGCCGATCTGCATATGTGGTTGCGAGAAGCATTATTGGATGCGCGCGCGCGACCCAGTAGTGCATCGCGCTACAAACAGAGTGGTCGACTATACTATGAGACATCCACTCGCCTTGGAGGGCTTCGACACGCCGCGCAAACTAGCATTCTTGCTTCGCATCCGTCGTCGATCGTTGCTCTGCTTCGCAGAGCAACGATCTCGATGGATTGACATCGTCAATCAACCACTCGCCTTTACTTCATATCAATATATTGAAAGTATTCGTGATTTTAGATTTTAGTTCGTAGCATAAATTGAATCTGCGCGTGTCGATAAATTAAATATAGCGCGCGATACGCAACAAACTGACATAATTTACTTTACCGCGAAAAATTGTTAAATTTGCTAGTCGTAAAGTTAAGTTTTGAATTTGTGTACTGGATCAATTGTCGCCTAAGACTTTATGTGTAGGAGAAGCAATATCATTTCATCGAAATCAAATTAATCATCAACAAAACATACGAAGATATTCGCCGTACATATAAGAACAGTTGCCTATAAATAACCATTATTCGAGTACAATATTATTCTACATTACTAAACTTTAAAATAAGGAAACTTTAAATTGTGAACAAAGAAATATATCGTAAAGCATTGTAATCTATAAACTATTAGTATTTCTAACACAACATTTCGTTCACAGTTTCATACATTGCTCTCTTTCTCTCAGTCATCATCAAAACTTCGATCCCAAGCCGATCATAATATACCACAGACTGCAACTGTTCAGCAAAACAGAACATTGCTTCTGTACAATTCCTCTTCGGTGACAATATTGCTATCTACATGACTTCTTGAGTACTATTTTATTCAAGAAAATGGAAGTCTTAACGTTTGTAATCATCAATTTCTAAACCTTCCAGCCAAATCTTAGGCACCTCGACAGGCAATTCATGTCCATCAAGTTTAAGTTTGATGAGGTGTCGGACAATGGCGAATTCCCGAATATCAAGTTTTCCGTCTTTATCGACGTCGCCGAGCTGCCATATTCTCTTGAGAGTGTATTGGGAAGTTTTGAGTCCTGCATCGGCTGTTTTGCTTGAGTCCCATTAATTTTACCATCAGAATCTGGTACCAACTGTTCAAAACTCGTACTGGTAGTCCATTGACCGGCACTGGTGAGTGGAGGAAATGTCAGGGTTCCTCCATACCAAACGGTGTGGTGTCATCATCGTACAGCGCTCCTCCCTCGCGCTTGTTGAGGTTGCGCATGTAATCCTCGTGAAACACCTCTTGATCCTGCGGAACTTGTGCCATGAGACGTGGCAGCTCCGTCGCTATCATCTTATCCAGCGCATCAATCAGTCCCTGGTTCAAAGGTTTGAACTTAGAAAAGTCGCATTTCTTGAGAGACACCGAGAAATCTTCAACATTCGGAAAGTCGCCAGCAGGAAGGCCAGTCGCTCTCTGTATCTGTTCGAAAATGGCTGGTTAGAAGTGTACGTGCTTCTGTTATTGCTTCCTTACCAAAAACTTGCAGGCATCTCCTCTTTCAGGTGTGCTATGATGTAAGCGTGTGTTTTTGCCAGTCGGCATCGTTTGATGAGATCGTTTAGTTTTCGTATAATTGCTCCTCTTGGAACTGACTGGATGTCTTTAAACAAATCCTCCTCTTCCGCTTCAAACAATTTCCGGTTTTCATCATTGGAGTAGGGCTGATCCCAGAATGATCCAATGTAAACTCTAGCTACTTCGGGTGTTCCCAAAACTTTTCCAAGCGACCACATCAGAGCACCATATACCCTCATCAGCTGTTGATTTGTGACTTTATCAGCTTTGTTCAACACAATACGAACCTTAGTATCATTCCCTTTACACGCCTCAATTACCCTCTGGAATTCGTCCGAGATATCCAACTTGTGCGCATCAAACAAGAGTACGATCATATCCACTCTCTCTGCGAACCAACTAACTACTCCCGTGAAGTCGTAACCACGTGATATGGTCTGCTTGGTACCGGAGAGTACCCCAGGTGTATCCAGTAGAGTCATTCCACTTAAAATGGGGTTGTTGATAACCGCTCCTTCAAATCTTTGCAGGAAGTTGTTTCCAAAGCGGCTGAGAACTTTGTAGCTTCGTTTGTGGTCCACAACCAAGCCATTCGGGTATGATTGAAAACGCGTGGACCAATCAGTTTTCTTGTATTTAACAATGTTGTAATTTCATATTGAGCGCACGACAAGAAACCATTTGGTTCATGCACATTTTAAACATTTATCAGTCTGAGCGAAATTCCGAAATATTTGAGATCATATCATTGTACTAAATGTACAATTCTGCAGGCTTGAACACGACTACAGTATCGAGTTACATTAGGATGTAAATTATACTTCATTATAAGTTACTAATTTGATTTCGAGATTGTTGCAAATTTAGTTTCTTGAGTACCAAGTTTTCTCTGAGCGAATTGCAAGTAAGATTGTCAGAAGCTAAAAAGAAATTGTATTCAATTTCATAACGACTGTTTTGACATTTTTGACATGCAGGATTACCATTCAATGAAAACAACTTGTATATTCTATTCAGCCGATTTTTTTGGATTGATGGACGTGGATTTATCGCATGTGAACTGTAGGCGCACGTGATGCGTCACGTGATGTCATGCTGGATAAGAACGATTAGTATACGCAAAATACAGGGGATTCTAGTAGAGATAGGGGGGGTTGTATTTTCCCAATCACTCGACAAACATGCACATTATCTTGAATACATTAGACATGCTAAGATATCACATAAACAGTACATCAACTTACGATACACTACATTTCTGATGATAACGAGAGAAAGAGAGAGAAAGGAGGGTAGACTGTGTGAAGTTTGAATAGTTTTAAGATCTGCTGTAAAACAGGCTCTACTCTCCTCTAAACGAGCTGCTGCCACGTCACTCAGGCTCCACCTTCCACCAGGAACTTTCCACAAAGCTCACGGACCAACCCGGATACTTTAAACTATATTCACATACGAACAACTCCATAATATTACTGAGTATGTGTGTAACATTTGACAGTAACATAATAAACTACCAGTCCACATCAGCTCTAAATATGTGCAAATTAGTTGGAAAGGCCACTAAATTTGCACTTGTCTGGAGGCCCGCTTCTAATCTCCAATTTCTTTGTTGGTGGTCAGTACTTTAATCACGAAATGTATAGTTGTCAGAACTTAGAGTGGCTCATTTTAAGATGCGGGTTAGTCAATGTCACATACCCGGTAATGAACAAATTTAGATCATACTACCGCGGGCAATCAGCGCAAATCTCTTTGTAATAATTTAATGTAACGATATATTATGCAGCATATTATGTTACCTTCCCGTTCTTTATACCGTGAAACATCAGTGGTAAAGAATAAGCCTTGGATAAACGACGTAAAAACGAAATTGTCTGCATACCTAAAACATAGTTAAGGTTATTAGGATTTATTACAAGTACCAGAGCACCTACATTGAAAATGTTCACACGGAAGAATGTCAGGTATCTTCGACACAAGATATGGAATGTAACTAGATCCTCTTCTTAATATCTGCGGTAAATTGCACCTGGGGTATACCACTTACATATTGAGATGTTGTTAATTGAGTTGGGTGTGTTTTCACTGTGTGTTATACTCCAAATAAACCTTACGCTATCTCCTCAGCAAGATATGTAAATATCTTCTTCCGGCTATATGATATGACTAAAGCGGATCAAATGACCGCATTTTTCTATACGCGGAATTCACGGACTTTGCGGAATGGTGAAAATCATGTTGTGTGAGCTAACCGTTTGAGATAAAAGTAAAGGGAAGAATACTGGGTTGGCCGTTGGTAGAGTGTAATCATTAATGTCAGTAATTGCAATTGGCAGACAAAGAATTCTACACAATTTCTGACTTGGAGACAAATGACTAAATGAGTTGATGATGATAAAATTATCTCAACTCAACTTATTATTATACCTTAACCTAATTCCAGGGCGTTCACAATACTTCCTCCTGATCTGAGAATCTATTTCAGGTTACCATATCAACAGTTAACAAAGGACACACTCGCGTACCACAGACCCAATCTTACCAGGTATCAACCTGGCGACTACTTGGCTGACAGGTCATTGAGAGGTGGAATACCTGACACTGTATTCTATTGTGCGAGTATTTATACCTAATTATTTCCACCAACATTGGCACCTCACGACTCGAGCCAAGGCTTAAATACTCAGTATTATATACACAGCTATTACTCCCGGATATTGGCAGATTCTATCGGCGTCTATTATGTTTCTGGTTACATTGGATAAAGAAGAACAGTGACTGGACAGGAAGTAACAGTACCGCTCTACAGAATTGCTTCAATTATTGTGAAATGGTGCCTCCGACACCTTGGAAGGGGATTAGATTGACATTTATGAGCTTTTATGAGTAAATGGTAATATTATTGGCTTCATTTGAAGAGAAATATCTTGGGCGGTTGACGTCAGAATGCGTATTTGAATGGTGTAAATGTTGGACAAAGACAAAATGCACAGATCACCAAATCAAAAGTAGTTTTAAAATAGGACTGTTTTAAATAAGTAAATCTATTAAACAACGTCAGATTTACAAAACAATCAGGCATGCAAAAATTAAAAATATAGTAAAAACTGAAACATTAATTTCCCGGAATTTCCTGAAACATCCTTCAAACAAACGCTAAATTCACTGCTAACTCATTTTGATCAATAACAAACATCAAATCAAACAACCTAATCCACATACCGTTTATGAGTAAAACTTGCCAACTGACCGAAAACAGTTTCGCACACCTTCAATGTATTAGGTTACACACAAACTTTGATTTTGTGCTCCATTTGGCAAAATAGAATTATTTTCAATCTCCAAAAATAAATTGGACCGGAAAGATAAAAAATTAATAATATTCAATTTACCTTTAAGTAACCAAGCCACAGGTATTACAGTGGCCAACCTCCGCATGCATTACATTACTCAAGAAATACAAGATTACATTTCAATGATAAGACAATTAGGTACAAATGTATTTAATGTAACTGTGACGATTAAGAATGGTATTATCAAGGACCTAATCTCACAATCTTATCAAGTTCCAACACTTTTAACCTACATCTCTATAATATTCACCACATTGGGGCGAACGCCGCGCACGTGTGCAAATATAACATGATATCTCATAATATGAAAGAACACACAACACATTAATCATAATATCTACTTTAGTTACTCAGCCATCGGTGAAACCCACACATCGGGTATCTCAACCGGTAAATCGTGTCCGTCGAGTTTCATTTTCATGAGCTGCTTACAAATGGCAAATTCTCTCAGATCCAGTTTCCCGTCCTTATCCAAATCGGCAAGAGTCCAGATCCGGCGGAGGGTGGCGTTAGGGATTTTGACTCCTGCATAGGCTGTTTGGCTTGTGTGCCGTTAATCTTACCATCAGAGCTAGGACCGAGTTTCTCAAACTCGTGTACGAATTCTTTAACCAAGAGAGGAGTGGTGAGGATATCCATGGTGGCTCCGTCTCCAAAGGGAAGTCATGTCAGCCTCGAACAGAGCACCTCCGTCTCGTTTTCTCACCGACATCATGTAATCATCATTAGCCAGCTCCTGGTCTTGAGGCACTTGTGCCATGAGACGAGGCAGTTCTGTAGCTATCATCTTATCTAACGCGTCTATCATAGCTTGGTTCAGTTTCGCTAACTTAGTGATGTCAAATGTTTTCAGTTTCTCTGCGAACTCCTCAGTGTTGGGGAAATCTCCAGCAGGTATTCCTGTTGTTTGTTCTATTTGTTGGAAAATCTTGGGTAGATTTGCGATCATTTGCTTCATTTTGGCTTCCTTTCCGAACACAGGCATCTCGTTTTTAAAGTGAGACATGATGTAAGCGTGGGTTTTGGCGATCCGGCATCGTTTAACCAGATCGTTAAGTTTCCGCACAATGGATCCCCGGGGAACGGACTGGATGTCCTTAAACAAATCTTCCTCTTCCATCTCAAATAACTTTCTGTGATCAACGTTTTGTGGTGGTCCCCAGTTGATCCAATGTAAAAACTCTAGGGCCCACCCACCTCTGGGGTGGCGAGCACTTTTCCAAGCGACCACATCAGAGCTCCATACACCCTCATCAGCTGTTGATTTGTTACTTTATCAGCCTTGTTCAACACAATACGAATCTTTGTATCGTTTCCTTTACAAGCCTGGAATGTTTGAGAAAACTCGTCCGAAATGTCCAATTTGTGAGCGTCGAAAAGCATGACAATCATATCGACTCTGTCAGCGAACCATTTGACGACCCCAGTAAAGTCATATCCTCTGTTGACTGTCTGCTTAGCTCCAGCTAGTACTCCGGGTGTATCCAACAGGTTGAGGCCTTGAAGGACAGGGTTCCTGATAACAGCAGCTTCGAATCGCTGCAGGAAATTGTTTCCAAACCTTGTTAGGACCTTGTATGGATGTCGCTGATCGACTACCAACGCGTTACCAGGAATTATCTGCAGGGATGGGTTCGTTTTAGTGCGGTGTGGGTTGCTATGGGGCTTTTAATTGCCACATTTTTGGGAAAGATGACTTTGTATTTTTGTTGAAAATCGCTAGAGTGCTGAGTTCAGTTCAATTAAAAACCAGCTTCTGTTGGAGTTAAAATCAATGCTCGAAATGGTAGATCTAATCATGGTAGATCTAATCATAATATATTATATAAACACACCTCCTTAAGCAGCAAAATAAAAAATTCAAAGTCGAGCCAACTGGAAATTTTCCAAAATCAGAACACGACATCTCAAATGTCATGTGAGAAAATCTCAAGATCTATGATAAAAGTGATTCCAATTTAAAACAAACAAGATCAATGTTGCCAGCATTTCACTCTCACACAACCAAACTACAGCGAGAATCAGATATTGAGTCAAGTTTATTGTTCATTGATTGAATATGACATGGGAATTCTTAGTATTTTAGTTTTAATGTTACTAAAATATTTACTAATTAGAGGAAGGCGGACACGATGGTGATATTGTCTTTAATCATAAAGTTTTAGCCATCTTTAAGGCGATCCCCGTGCCCATTTGACCAAAATTTGAGGAATAAATGGGCATAGGGCCGGCCCCCTCCCCAAAATGTCCTCTTTAAGCACAAAATTTCCTCTCAGATCCAAAATTTTCCGCAGTCAGACTGTCGTGTTTCTTCTTTTTTAGTTTTAAGCGTTTTAAAAGAGAACTCCGTTTAAATATCCGTTAATTAGAAACTAATTATTTCATCCTTGGCTCATACTTACCACAAAGGCGTACCGCATAACTAAAATTCTAACTAACATTCTACTATGATAATAATATATCTACTGTTTTACTGAATTCGGTACCATTAACGTCTAATTGGGAGCCGAGAAGGTATGTACTGTGTATTCTATTTCTGGAAAAATAGCTCTGGGTTCACATTGTGCCTCTTTGGTGTCACGTTACCCAAAACACTACTAACCAGACAGTAAACTAACCTACACTTCCTTTGTTTAAGACATGCCATTGTGTTCTAAAATCTAAAGAAATCAGTCGCATTATAAAAAATAATACGATCATAAAATTCGATGGGAATCCCGTTATAAATTCTTTCGTTGTTAATTTCCATTTTTCTAAACAATAACATTGATTATAGGAGAATTCCGCAGTATCTCGTGATAGGCAAGAACTATACTTCAAAGTAGCCCGGTATGTAACATAGTGGTACTTTCTGTACAATCACAGGAATTTAACAAAGACTCTGTTGATAATTCAATCAAAGTGTGGGAATATTCAGGGGAATATAATTACAAACTGTGATCAAGGAATGATAGCGTGGATCAAATTAGGACAGGACTCAATCGATTTGTAAGTGATTGGTGTACAAATTGATTAATTGACGTCTCCAGATAAGATTGGTTGCTTAACAAAGTTACACGAAACACATTATTAAAGGTGGTGTTTACAAACTTGGGGAGCCATTTGGAGAGTTATTTATAGAACTATTTAGCGAACTTACACTTTACACTTTTATTAATGGTAATGTTCTGTTAAGTGCAGATCATTGCACGAATCAACATCAAACAGGTGTAATACTTGACTGTATAGTGTAAAACTATGTACAATATTGATTGTTATAATTATGCACACATTCACACGGAACTTACAGTAATAAGCCCAAAATAAACACACTCATCTTTATAAAACTACAGCACATTCAACTTAACAACATGTACACACTTCACTTCACAATAATTTGTACATACACACACTCGATTACACATATTAAAACAAATCAGTATTACATTTCATCGTTTGTTTGCTTTTAAAATGTGTGTGCGGTGCAAAATCAAATTTTCAAAGCAGATAATTCGATGAACCACCTAAAATTTTGGAGAGCAATTCAATCAAGGTTTATCTTATGTAATGTTTATTTATTTCAATCATCATGGAAAATATGATTAATACTTGATATTATGCTTGCTTGAAAAGATCATAATATTAACATGTAATAACATATTTAATACTTAATGTTATTCAGACTCTTACAGGAACAACCAGCTGATTGGACAACTAAAACTGTTATGCTTGCAAAACAAAGCTTGGCTGACATAATTAGTGTGTTTCGTGCTGAACACACGAGTGTGCCGGACATGGGGAAAATAATGTGAATATTTCTGTGACAGGCAGCTTTAGAGCGAATAAAACCGTGTACAATGTACCAGCTCAACAAACTTATGTTAAAAACAAATTTTGTGGAGAAATTTTAATGAAGCGTTTTGAATGAGCCGATTATCTTAATTTGTAATGACATCACATGTAAAACACACTGTCCAAATTTAAACATTTGATTTTCACGATCAGAAGCCCATCTGCCTTTACAGGAATATTCAAGAGAAACTGGGTTTTGACTTACGTGACTTACGCGTGGTGGACGGTCCCCGTTAAATTCAGACCATCCACTACACTTACCATTCCCTACACGAAATAGGGGAGTTACGATTTGATCACAAAGGTTAATTAAATTTCCAGCTCATTTGCGATGGTATTTTGGGACTTAGATTGTCAAACCCGGTTTCACGTGAAATCAAAAGATAATCAGCAGAGATAAATTGTCAACCAAACTTTGTTTCACACAATTCACCATTCACTGCAAGTCAGCACTCCACGTTTATTCACCAGGCTCTGCATGCCTCTCCCTCCGCGCGAGCTAAATCACACAATTCACACACACACACACACACACACATATGTACACGAGAGCTCACCTGATCCTGTTCCCCGTGCATGATGGCCACGAACTTGTCGGTAGTGGGCTCCGGTCCTATCCTCAGTCCGGGTAATCAGTCTCTAGCAGGTACTTTATAAACGTCGTCTTACCAGTCGAGTACTGACCCAACAACATCACTGTGGGGGAGCGTCGAAATCACTGAAATAGTTTATGTTGTTAAGTGGTTTCCAGGAGGTGAAAGCAAATATTTCTAACATTCCTTTCACCGCTATGGTTTCAAAGTGACGTGTAGTAAATACTGCATACCCTAAATAACTGTACAACTTGGGAGAGTACATTTGCAGCAATATTGGAAAGGAATACCCAGTACATTACGATATTGGTTGATCTGACAGTGTTACTATTAGATGTTGTTGTATTTGACAGGTATTGACTTGATCACTTCCTAAATCTAGTTTTCCCCCGAGACTTCGGACTAATCTACGAACATGGACCGTACAGATTATTATATACACGCTATAATTACGAACATACAGTCACTTCAAACACGAAGCTACATATACTTATACGTTAGCTTTTGTAAATCCAACCGTTTTAGTTCCGCTACATTTATTTGTAAATCTCTGTTCCCTCAGATCTCAAGAAGCAAGTTCAAGTCAGTGAAATTACCCCACATAATTTACAGGGTACACTTGAGCCTGGTAACTGAACACATGGCTAACTAGTAACTATGTGTGGTGTGTTAAAATATGTACAGTGGACGTGATAATAATACGTGTTATCATTACACGGTAACATATGTTATCAACAGTTGGGGGTACCTAACGAGATACAACGCACACACAGGCCACATTTATTAAGACATTTGGTAATCAGGAATGTAAAACAGGGGTGAGTAGGTAATCTGAGTAGCAAGTTTCTAGTGACAAGTAGAAACTGTCAATGGTGTGTGTTACGCCCTTTCCGTAGTACACTTAGAGAAACCTGAGTACATTCTCTCCGAACGTCAGAGTCGGAAAATCGAAAGTATGAGTTTTGGGCGGGATGTATGATGATGAATATGTAATTGATGGCTTGCAGCAAGGCTAGCTCAGTGATCAACTTAGCTGCCACGAACACCGAAATTAACATTATGTATAATTTTTCTGGTGCAAAGTTGGCTGGAAGATATTTTTGAAGATATAAAAGTTCATGATTGGCCAATTTATTGAACGAAATAGTTTTCCGCAGGTCAGGGGTGTTCATTTGTTCCACAATATTTTCATTATTTCACAATAACACCACATAGAAACACCTGTACAAACATATCTACAAACATACACATTACACATTTACAAACTATAAAGTCATGCTTCACAGACAAACACTGTCCCAAGTTTACGTTAAACAGTACACAAGTACGTTTAAACACCGTACCACAGATACGTTAAATAGAATGAGGCAGGTGCTCACAGAAGGTTCTAGATCATTCCAGCTAATAACACGACAAATATTATATTACCTCACTAGAATATTATACCCCACTATATTATCCCAGATGGAAGCGCTCTAAAAGGAGCGAATAAAACTAACCTGTCAGTAAGAAGTGGAGAATAAAACTCCTGGTATCTGTACAACTCCTCCAGGGGTCTCACAAACTTCTTGTACACTTTCTTCATCCCATCTATGGTTGACGTGTACGCGTCCGAGTCATTTGCGTTTGATTTTTTCATCCATCGCAACATGACGTGTGGTGTTCTGCTCGGGCGCTGCTCCTTAGCGCCCGACTTCCTTCTTAGCCTAGTGTACAGAGGTTTGTTATTGATATGTAGATCTAAGTTAAAACATCAAATATCTGTCATAAAAGAACTCTTATGTTTTCCTTGCCGCAACATTCGACATGAACTAACATATTTTACGAGTGCTATCAATACTATTTCGACTGAACTTAAAACACCTAGTATAACCTTAAGACTTAAACCTACACGTAAATCTAAATTATAAGTAGTTGAAACATTAATAAACACAGGAGAAGGGCAAGATACCTAAATCCTTACATGAACTAAAATAGATCTTATAATATACAAAGGAGATATCTGTAATGGAATTCAACACAACTAGGACCTAGTACAGCATGAGTACTGAGTAGTGCAACACATAGAAATCAGTACAGTGGTGCTACTCTGATATTGTCAATATTCCCAATATTGCTCCTTTGTTCATTAGTTTAACGGAGGTTCGTGTAATTCCTGACTTTATTAGCCTATTTGAATAGTATCATGATTCATGGATATATTGGTTAGACTGTTTTTACCCGTACGCGAAGCTGATGTTCAGTTATTTCACTAAATTTGAATATAATAGCTCTTCTAAGTCCAGTCTTAAGTCTTTGTAATTTCTGTAATCTGTAATTATACCTTTATGACATATTATAAGGTCGTTCATAAATCAAGACAACAAAAGACTTGAATATTATGATAATTTTCCAAATATCTTTATTGTTCGGAATACGATAAAGACTCGATTTAACTTTGACTAATTTGCATATGATATAATTGTACTGTTTCATCGAAGCATAGTTTATTTTGATTAAATCGAGAAAATATTAAACGGCAAATAGATACAATGCCAACCGGCTACTAGCCGGCATTGAACCTATTTGCCTTTTAAACCGATACATTAGCAAAGGAACATTTAGATATTGGCTCACCAAGGAAGTTTGTGGTGCTAATAACTCAATTACAAGTGTAAGATATTCCTCTAAGAATGTACTGTTAAGGTATTGATAATCTTCTAAGCTTCTAGTAGTGTACTGGCCCCTCTCCCCCGTCATTGTTAATGTGGTGATGTACAAAACATTCTGTGATCAGCACTATCCAATGTTGATTGTTGATGTATATTTAATCACAACTCCTACTTTGATACTCAGATGTGTGATGTTGATTAGATTGGCAGGTAAACATATTAATTGTAGCTAGTTGAGGTATGTTGTTGTTATTGTTTGGTCTTAACCAGGGCGGCTAACGACTTTAAATAAAAAGGTCAAATAAATAATAAATTAGGAAAAAAGAACTTGAAAACGTTAAAATCTAACCGGAACCTCAACAATTAATAATGAACTTCATTGTCAAAACCTATATAATTATAAATGCGTGATATTTACAAACTAATTTCAGAGACAATACTGAATAAACCCGTCATAATATGTCAAACATAGCAACAACATTTTGTGCCTGCAACAGAGTAGGTCGATCAATCATTTTACCTTTGAAAGTAAAGGCACCTTTACCAGCGTTCTGATTTTCAGCAAACGATCTAATCAGTTCACGGGAATATTTAACTGATCATTGAAGCGAGACGAATGTGACTGTTCGTAGGTTTTTGTGAAGGGTGAATCCTGTTATCGGAGAAACCGAATCCAAACCCTTTTTCTGATTCTAATTTTAAGGCGTCCAAATCTTTGTACTCAATGTGAACTCTGTCAATTGGCTGCAAATTGTATGCCCGTGAGTAAGTCACTATTTTTTGCTTAGCATAAACAACTGCGTCAATATCCCTGCTACCTCTTATATCACTCACATAATCATCTGCCCGGAATACAATACCCACTGGGATCACGTGACTTGCTTTAATGAGTGTCTTAATTATTTCGTGCAAATTGATGAGACCCATAGCTGATTCAGTCTGGAATATCACTGGAATTGGTTCAGAAGTACATTCTGATATGATGGTATTCAATAAGCGAGCTTCGTCAACCGAGTCTAGTTTAGGTACCATGACAATGTCGGGTGGAGTGGTATTACACAGGATAGATTTCATATCGTCCTCCAGCAGACCAGAAGAAACACTGTTTGACCGGACACCCCTCTCTGTTCTCCCAAAACTCAGAGAATTGAGTGCTTCACAAATTGTGTCTCTAGCAGCAGCCTTCTTACTAACAGCAACTGCGTCCTCACAATCCAGCACTGCAAGGTCCAGGTCCAGGGATGCTGCCTTGGTTATCTTCCGTATGTCATCGCCTGGCATGTACATGAGTGCTCGACGTTTTCTTGACTGATATAAAGTAGACGAGACCAGGCCTCTCCCCACTGTGATACTTTTCGCATATAATCTTGTTGCTAACATTTTCTAATAAGATTGGAATTATTTATACATGCTTACAATGCGCTTATCTGAGATTACTACAAGAAGGACATGCTAAGATTATGTATACGTTTTTGCAAATATTTGACAAAGTTAGAAATTCAGTCACGTTATGTAATGATACGGACAGCTATTTTTCATTTGATTGACCATTCGGTGTTGAGCAGCTTAGTATGATAGAATAAAATAATTAATTTGAACTTGAGTTTCAATTTTCATCATAAATAATTTTATGCTAGCATTTTACATATTGGCTCTTATAACGATCAAATTGCACAAATATCTTTGAAGTTTGAAAGACCTTGATAGATAACGCAGTGAATAAAACACTAAATACATTGTTCAAATCAGAAAAATCATAAATATGCCTTGTTTAGAATTGTACAAATAATATTTTATAGTTATTAGTTATTTAACCATTATATCGGATATATTGTTAAATATTTTTATGACAAACCAATAAATATTTAATCACCACAGTTATCATAATCAAAAAATGATTATGGTTATTAAAAGTCAAACCCTCGTTCAAAAAGGGCTCGAAATTGATGTTGAAATAAATTAGCCATGCTATTTACGTCAAATTACGATCATTATAGATAAATTATGTTCCAATTAAATAGATCATACCACTGGTGGACAATTCTTAAGGCTTATCATATTAATTACTAGGACTGTCTCGTCAGAGCTTTACAATATTATTACTTACTGGAAATTCGTGAATTCTATCTGAGAGTCTAGGGAATAGTAAATTGTACAATCATGCATGCAATTATATCTTGTTTCATAAATAGTAGACAGTTCAAAGTTTGCTAACAGTAAAAATCTGAATCAATAAATAAATCCATGTATCCAATTCGTCTTCTGAAAATATTTAAATCCAGGATGTGCGATATTCAAATCCAATCAGAGGTCAAAGTGTAAAATTAAAATTTCAAAGATACATTCTTTGAGTGAAAAAACACAGGCTATCACTAATTGAAGTGATCACAGCGAATAGTTACAAAATGGAGACAAAAATGACTGGGTTCAAAACCCATAAAAAGGCTAACTCTAATGCTAGAAGTATCTAGTGCTACTAAGTTTTTTAGGAAAAGCATTTAAATATAACTTCAATAAAATTCTGGTAGAAAATGACAAACACATGTAAAATAGGCGATAAATTCAATTAAAACATTAATACATCATTTCTATCTGATGATTATTGTTTAAAAATTGCCAAAGCTCATAAATACTCTCGTTAAAATCGTTACTTCTGACCATGATATTAAAACAGTGTAAGAGAAAATTCAGTCTGAATAATTTATTTATTTTAAATAAACTGTAATCATTAATACATAAATTACACGTCTAATACCTGGGCATGGGTAGTGGGTACACAATAAGTCAAGATAAATCCTTGTGTAAAGAAAATTTTTAACATTGGATGTTTCAGAAAATATAAAGGACATTTAAATGTGTCACGTTATCATCTCATCGCAGTATACATAGAATATGTTGATTACAACGAAACAATATTTGATGCGATATAATCGTCATCATAATCTTCAGGGCAGAAAGCTGTACTCTTTGAATTTCGCTCACTTAACAAGCTCAATATAAGCTCTTCTTTTTCTCGTAGCATCAGCCTCAATGCTGAAACCTCCTTGGAAAGCTGTTGTTCCCGGTTGCTTCCATCATCATGGGGGATACCCGCAATTTCATCAGTCTGTGAAAAATTTGAAATTGTAACTTTAGGCAAATTCATTTTCGATTTTGCTTTCAGAGCTTCATTTCAAGTCATCCTCTAACTGAAGCCTGAGTTGCCTTTCAAGTCCCTGCCTGTTTGATGATGTTTTAACAAACTCTTGGTACTGAGTGTGCAGACTTGCAAACTGTCTCTCACACAGTTCAATCTTATGACACTTATCATGAAGCACTTTAACCTCCTTCTTCAACATGGCATTTTCACACACCAGACCTTTCAGCTGAGAATTGAGAGCATTAGAATGAATATCAATTCCATTTGGTACAGGTTTTAGGTTCATGTCAGTGCAATTTTGTTGCTGAAAGCCCAGTTTGCCCTGAGTGTGATTTCTTGATATTCTAGACTGATGGGTATACTAGTTCAAAGCAACATCAGCAGGTGCATGACTAGTTCTATTGGGGGCACTACTCCTTTCAGAACAAGGATAGCTATTGAGCACATGAGTTCTGTATAGGGGAATCACTGTTGGTCGAGTAGAGGATTTTTCAGAACCGCTGCTATAGTCAGATGTTTGTGATACATTATCGAATGACATTTCACTGGTAACCTGAAAAATATTATTTTGTTAATAACCGCAATTATAAAACAAACATCAAATCAGATTGGGGGTTCTGGAAACAGATTGAGGGGTTCTGGATAAAAAAAGTAAAATTTTGGGTATCATTGGATCACTTTTAAAAGGAATAAAACTGTGACATTTTGTGATGAAATTTTACATCACAATGAAAGTTTATTTGATTTTCTCTAAATGCTTATTATCATTGGAGGAAATTTTGATGACACCACCATAATTGGCATACCAAGGCAGGAATGGTCTAAGCTTCTTAAATTGATGTTTCAAGAGCCAAAAAAATCTACCATCTCCTCAATATTTACCAAGTCCACTAAAGGATGAGCTTGCTAAGGCGCGAACTGTCATTTGAACAGATTCTTAGGGGAGATGAACAAGAAAATTATGCAAACAAAACTCCACAATGAAGTTGGTAGAAAAATTATATATATATTTACTTTTTACTATATATATTTTTTACTTTAGTATACATTTTACAGGTTTATTTTATGAATTTAAGTGATTATCTGAGAATCAGTTATCAGTATTTAGATATGAGATAAGATAAGAGTATATTTTTCCAGCTTTTAGTTCCTTTTTTAAATTTCCGTTCATCAGATTTTCCCACTTCTTTTAGTTTGTATATATTCTCAATTGTATATGATTGTATTTGTGATTGTTGCTTTATGATATAATTTCTCAGAAATGATTTAATAAATGATGCAAAGAATTACGAGGATTCTAGTCAAAACGCCTTTTTATATGTGTAGTTCAGCAATGGTAATATTATATATACAAAAAACCAAAACTAACTTATATTCATATAGGCTATCCTTTTGCTTAAGTCCGCATCACACGTCAAACAGGTGGTAGAGATATAGTAATATCATCACATATATAGTAATATCATCACATTCTAATGCAGCTACAGGGTGTCCCAAATTAACACATCCAAATGACTTTTGTAAAAAACTTGCCTCAGAATATAAAGCGTATGTTATTGCTCACGTTAAGGGGCCTGTTAATAATGAATTAAATTATTAGCTATTTTAGATTTAATAATAAATAAATCGCCTCAGAATTAACTTCTTGACCTCAGAATTAACAACTTGAAACTTCTCAAGTCATGTGCTATTCAATGCTTCAAAATCTGCGGTTAAAAGTTCAGGGCAAAACTCCATCGGGAACCTTTTCATTTGAACCAAAATGGGTACTGATCACAGTTCTTTTAAAAAGCTTATTATACATGTGGCAGTTCACTGTTCGAATAAAGTGGATTATGTTAAGAAGCTGAAACCGGATCAACTCCCAAAATTTCAAGGCTCTAACTTGTAACTCTTTTGGGAGCTGAAGTTGTAATCTGCCCTGTCAAGAGCTGCGGGATCTAGTCAGCTTGCGCTTGCAGGATCAGCTGATCGCCTCATTCACTGATTTCACGGACTTTGTCATATTGTATTAAACAACATCCACAATTGTTTAACATAATAAAGACAGTTCCAAATATAGTCGAGTGCTGATAAACTGCCGTTATCAGATATTCAATACAAATCTAAAAAATCCTTTACTCTGTGACAGTTTATGCGGTATAGTAGCATAACATTGATACAAACATTGATACAAATATGAATTAAAAATAAAAATAATAAACTATTCAAACAATATAATGTTCAGCCCAGACAGCTAAATTCAGTAATGCCCACTTCGGTAAACACTAAAATGGGCCCATCCAAGGGGTTAGGATTAGGGTTAGGATTAAAGTTAGGCTCAGTGTTAGGGTTAGGGTTAGGAAATCAAAGCAACGGGTGTTATTTGAATTGGGATAGATCAACATGGGCTCGCTATTATATAGTGGGGCTCGGGTACTTTTAAACAATTAAATATGATTCAACTCCCTAGCTCTAAATAAAAGTATAATATAATCCAATCAACCAAAATTTGAACAGTAAGAATTTTAGTAAAATACAGTTTAATTATTTAAAATTTTATTGACCTTTTGCTCAATTTGCATAAAATATTGTTATTTGTAGGTATTTATAACCTACCAGGATGCGCGCCGAGTTGGACTCGTCGACGGTCCTAATATTTGAAACAAATATTTTACGAGTATCACCCGTTAAATAAAATATTGAATTGATTGTAATTATTTTTAAAATTATTTATTGTTTATAGTGGATTATTCAATAATTCCAACATAAAACATTTAAACTTTAAACTAAGTATTGCAGGTACATATGTGTTAGCTAATCATTACTGATTACATACATTGACGGATAGATGTTACTCGTCTAAATTTCTTCGAAGTAGCGCGCGCCGCTTTCTTCTCGAAATATATTAATTACCTGAGGACCCCAGGCTTTAATGTTGATTTGTAGGTTTACAACCTACCAGGACGCGCGCCGAGTTGGATCGTCGGTCGGTCAGATATTTTACGAGTAATCCACGTTAAATGTTGATAAACAGACCATTAACAACGGTCAATTACATACAAAGCGACTTACATTGTACTGTTAGAGCGCGTTCACATCGCATGTGCCTACGGTACTGCATGGACTCGCTTTCCTGCTTACAAGCTGGTCGCGCGCTACTGCAAGCGAGAGGGCTCTGGTTAGAGCAAAGAGCGACGCATTACTGACCATAAGGCTGCGCCGCGCATCAAACAATTTGGTTCACTTCGCAACATCAGACATTGAGGTTCGGCCGAGGAAAGCTTTACTGTTTATTACTGATTAAAAATACAAAATAAAAGTTATATACAATTAAATTTATAATAACGCAAGATATGCATTGCATTTATAAACATTTGTTATTTTGGGTAATTTATTAAATGAAAACCGATACATTAGCAAAGATATACGAAATCAGACCACGTTAGTAAATTACTTAAACATAATTAAATGGCCATTATATTATATTATAGCCACAATATTATAAAGCAATGAAAGGCATTAGTTTGGTCAAATCAAACGGGAACATAGCTATCAGACTTTCAACTTGATAAGGCATGGCCGGTAGTTATTAAAACAGTTTTGCCGCTAGCAACGATCCCCTTTTACATATTTCCACATTAAAATGAAATAAAAGTAAAAATGTAATAAAACGGTAGGGATTAAAGGTATACTAAGTAAACGCCCATAGTCGACACGTCATAAAACGACAAGACCAAATTAAACTATAGATCTCCCGCGTAATTTCCGCTTAATTTAAACTCCGATTTGCGCCACTGCAAAGTTATAATAAAACTAAATTCAACACGACGACAACTATTTCGCAACATAAGAAAAGGAGCACGGTCCAGCTATGGCATTTAATATGTTTTCCACACCCAATACAAACATATTACTTTAGCCATGCCTCTTTCCACTGATAAGTATATTTACTAAGACGATCCAAAGGGGGTAACAAGAAGGCGTTACATGTGTTACAAGCCTTCTATATATGTAACACCTCCTCAGCCTCCTGAACATGTGTTCCACCTAAAATGTAAACAAACAATGATCACCTCCTCAGCCTCCTGAACATGTGTTCCCTATTAATGTAAACAAACAATGATCACCTCCCCGCCAGTATCCACATCTATTATTCATTGTAATGGCAATCGAATTTAAATTTTGGTTTGCTTAAAATTCTGTTTTTCTTTTGAAATGTTGTCATTTGAATTAAGCCAGGAATGAGGGTTCATGTTCGTTGTTTATGATTTCATGCCATAGCATAGTTTATCTTTTGACCCTTTTTCATTTTACCTTAAATTCACGGTTTAAGACAAATTGAATCATGGGTACAAAAGGACGAATCAAATAGATCTATATATGTTTTTTTGGAGAGGGCTGGACCTGGATGACCCACAAGAAGATAGTATAAGGATGCTTTGCTTACCTGGCCTCTGGGGTGTGGCAACCTTAGCTTAATCCCGTCCGGGACCGGAATTTTCACGATATTTCTATGTTGAAATGGAACATTTTAAGTAACCTTCGTATAAAGGGTCCATTAACCAATCTAATAAGTAGTGGCACAAGTAATAATTTGCCACCTGCTAGAGAACTAAGAGAAGCAGAGGATGACAACATTGATATCAACATCGTGATATCTTATGATGAAGATGAGCCTGAAATCTAATCAATCCTTCGAGTTTCGATTTTCATTTCGATTAGTTCGATTCTTAACAGTTGTTTCATTTGTCTAAGTCAAAGTAATAAAATATAATTTTGAAGCTAAATTGGATTAAAAAGATCGAAATTCTGTTTTAAAAATCCCGGCTAATATGGTAATCCCGGCCGGGACCAGGACAAAAATGCCAAATCCTGGCCGGTATCCAGTTAAGTATTTCGAAATTGTCCCATATTCAAACGACAATTTACGGTACCATAGTTTGGTGAGTAACAGCTGCAGCTTCCCTTCAGTTTTGAGATCTTGGCCCAACTGGGATTCGAACTCATAACATCAGACGTCGACTAAGTTTGATTTTGGAATTTTGTCAAAAGACCCACCCACCCCCTTCAGCTTCGAAGTACTAACTGTTTTTTTGGATAATAATTAAGACACCCACCCCCTTTTGCCGGCTTTTGTGGTACTAACTGTTGAGAAATCGCGGTACTAACTGTGTATTGGTATATAAAATAAGATACCCACCCATAAATTGCTTTAAACAGCTCATTAAACATTGGGAAATGGGCAAATTATAACCACTATTTAGTATGGATTTTTTTTCAATGTAGTCGAATTAGATAAAAAGTTCCAAAAACATGAAAAAAATTCAAAAAAACTCCAAAAAAACCCCCAAAAAAAACCTCAGAACCCAAAAAACCCATTCCCAAAATTGAAATTTGAGGTAAAATGGGGTTTTTGGGGTTGGAAACCCCCCTTAGTACCATGTACTAACTGTTTTTCTGGGAAATGTACCATGTACTAACTGTGTCTTGGAAGAAAATATGACCCACCCCCCAACGTCACGTACGGTACTAAATGTATGATCCCCCGCCTGAACTCGTATATGAATTTTCATCCAGATTGGACAAGAAATGGCTGAGTTATGAGCCAAAAACCATATGCCCATATTTGGGCACACACACGAAATTCAGTAGTCTTTGGCCCATACATCGGTCAAAGATCAATATTTTTTAATGAGACCAATGAATACAAGTTGTTTCTCTAGAATGAAATTATTTAATCTTAATAGTTTACTCTTAAGCTTCTCTCTTTCAATGAAGTTGTAAATCATCTTCATCATTTATTGCACCATCTGCATCCACCTTTCTTTTGTTGCCATGTACTTTTTCATTGTTCAATGTGATGTTCACTCATGAATATTAAAAGGTCGGTTTTCTGAAGAAGAAAAAGGTTTAATGTTCAGTGATGAGGATATCCTGGGTGAGATAAGGTTCCAGAGGTAGCAGCACATTGGGCCATGTACTATCCAGCACATCATGCCATGTTCTGTATTTCACTCTGCCCTAATGGAGCAACTGGCTACTAGCAGAGACAGTATTCTTATATTCACAGTAAGTACTGTCAGTAGCTTTGGTTTAGTCCATTTGTATATTTATTGTTGGACTGAATGGGACGACATTACTTAAATGTTCGTGTGTGAACAGTTAGACTCAAATTTCACGGTCAGAAGTATCGGAATGTCCATTTGCATAAATAGTCAGTGATTAATTTCCCACTTAGTTTGAAAAATACAGGATTTTCCATAGTAATGTATTAGAAAACACAACATCTTTTATTGTTTTATTAAAACAAGGTTTTATTAAATATCATATTCTATAGTTGTGGAACACAACAAGAAAATTGAGAATAATCTTGTGCGAGGGTAGGGACCCAGATCATGTCGTTTCAAACCCAAATAAACTCACGTATTCACGTATTGTATCGCCAGATTATATTGTGCCAAAATAGGTTTGAAAAGAGACCTACCTATGTCCCATACATAGCGTGAACAGTCAAAACCCCAATTTACTGCAAACCCCGATTTGCGGTGGCTGTTTCCTTTCCCTCAAAGGAAATCGAGCTTGTGATTTAGATTTGTCTTCTGTATTAATTTAGACTTAATAATCATGCTGATCTTTGACCCACCATTAAACCGCGATGGTGAGAAGTATCTGGCAGATCTCACTCTCCTCTGTCAAATAAATCATTCAAGGTCAAGACCCATGCTCCCTTATAGGTAATCTCTCTCAAATACCCTATCTTCGGGCTCCCTTTTTGGAGCCATCGCCTTTCACCCTTTCACAAATCATGGTGCCCACACTCTTCATCATGTAATTGCTAATTAATATTAATTTCAAATTTAATTGTACCGTCCGCATCACCTGCACCCAGACTCCATCATGCCTACTCCTCTATAATTGATATTCATATTAATCGTATCCCCAGGATGGATAAGCCCTCCATTACTTCATTAATCGCCAGATTTGCGGTTAGTGTGGCGCTAATACGTGGTGTATTGTGCTACGGCATCTCATTGTTATTGGAACGACCTGAACAGAGAGCGTTAGTTTTTAGTATTTAAAAGCCTATTCCCCATGTAGCTTGTTAGATAGCGTAGACATGACCCGTTGCTGATCTCAAATTTCATTGAGTCGAATGTGCTGCATCAAAATTCAAAGTACCAACTTGTACCTTTCTAAATAAATTGAGAGAGGTGGTAGCGTTAAGTACTGTCTTTCGTTTAATTTATGTGTTTTTAATATCGTTATGTGTTGTCAGGATCTCTATAACCTTTCATTCTCTTAATGATGCAGTTCTTAAGCAGCGTGTCTGATAATTTCGTTTGATTCAGTCAGATAAAAACTTCTATATCATTCGATGTTTCATATTATAGTCAAGCATCCAATGTTTCATGCCGGGTAGTTTTGTTTACAACCCGCCTGTCATCGAATTGAAATCTTTGTTTAATTGGTATAATGATACTCCCTCGTTACTGAGTGATTCCTTGTTTTTAACGAGGTGTTTTGGAGAGATTTTAATGAACTTAAAAAATTCTTGGTAACTTCCAGATATATAGAATTCCCGACTCAGAAAAAAGGTGAACTATCTTATTGCTTAAAATTTTATCAATCATCGTGTTTTATTTAATTTAAACGGTCTGAAGGGAAAGTATAGATTTTATCTGGCCTTATTTTTAAAGAGAAACACATTTGCTAAGTTTGTTGAAGAAGGTCTAATTTTTAAAATAATCCGATGACCGATCCTGGGCCTTGTCTGCTCAACGATCCATTAGAGGTTAACGTTAGGAAGGTGAGATTATGCACAGTGGGTAGTTCTTGTAACATATCCTAAAGTTCAGCAGAAAAGTGGATAATTTCTTCGAGCTCAAAGACAGAGTTCAAATCAGGGGCTATCGTTTAGCAGACCAAGGATAGGAACTTATAATTAAATAATTCAACGCTTTTTCAATGGTCATTTTTCAATATTCACTTCATTTTTCAATATTCACTAAATGTTTTGTTGCTGCTGATAGTAATCTGATAAGCTGATAACGCGCGGCCTGACCTGCCTTTTAGCCACGTCTTGTTAACCAGTTTACATCCTACACCTACTTTTACACCCTCTATACCATGTCTTCTGAGCTTAGTTCGAGTCCTACTAACCTAAGCTTGATCCCCTCGAGTCCTCTGGAGTCCCACAGCCCTACCTCTAGTTCGAGTACCACGACGCAGAGCGACACATCTGAAAAGGGGTTGCTGGGCAGTGGTGCCCCCACCACTGCCGCAGATCAAAAACACTGCTCGGCAAACCCTCAAGCTGAAGGTAAGATAAACGTCGAAAATCACAGTACGCAGACAGAGTTTGTTGGTTTTTGGGTACCTACTTTTACGCCAGAAACTTGCCTCGAGCTACTGCCGTCACTTACACCGGACCAACTTTATCGTGAATCTTTAAGTGCCGGACTCTGTAAATCTACAAACAAAACGCTACGAAAACCATACATGACAGCAAAGCTAAATCTAGACTCTAGATACTATGATCATCTTATCAGAAATCCAACTGATAAGCAGACTATACACGATAATCTAACCTCCGATTTTTGCATGCTGCTGGAAAAAGCCGAACATACGCTTGACGAATACAAGGAGGTGATAAGGAGCTCTAGTTCTCTCGTCGCTAGGAACTCTACTCCCAACACTACTTCGGATCCCTCAACCTTCGTCACAGGTTCGCCAGCCGGACACGAGGAAGTACTAGAAGCTACTCCGGTAAGAAGTTTGCGATCAAAGTTTGAGTTTGAAACGCATAATGTTTGTGATGGACTGGACTTTCAACGCATAGGATCACGTGACGTCTCTTACTTCGGCTCCAGTAAATACAGTTACGGCAGTATTACCCATCGCGCTAAGGCCTACCCACCATCTGATCACGCTGTAAATAAGATACTAGACTGTATAGCTGAGGAATTAGACGATCCCACCTTCAATAGGGATAACGTTACTTGCATGGTCACTAGATACCAGACAGGCTCAGACTCTATCCCGTTTCACTCGGATAATGAAACAGGCTTAACGGGTGAAATCATCACTGCCAGCTTTGGGGCCACTCGCACCTTAACTTTCCGTAACTTAGTCACTGATGAGCGACGTGAACACGAACTAAGTAATGGCACAGTGTACGCAATGACCACAGAGTCTCAGTTTTTCTGGGAGCATGCGATACAACCCGAACCTGGCGTCACCTCGTGTCGTGTGTCAGTGACCTTTAGACGCATAGACAAGCCCATGCGCACGCACATTCCTAAAATCCATGAACCGTCAATAGCACCATCCGACCCCCTGAGACCCTCCAAACAGACTGTCCTATACCTTACTGACTCTATGATACGTAACACCCCATCATCTTTCCCCTCTAACTTTCGTGTCATAAAGCGTGACATGTACCAACTCACGGACTTAATGAAGTTTGAAAATTTTTTTGAAAACTGCGATTATGTGATTATATCTTCCGGTATTAATGATTTGTCGAGATATGACCATAGAAGCTATACACTTTCCCGTGAAATTAGGGACAATTTTAACTACTTGTTTGCTAGATACCCAAAAACAGTGTTTGTTTTCAACTCCCTTCTTAGAACGAGATTTGCATGGTTAAATAAGGAAGTTGATTTGTTTAACCGCTGCATGTTTGACTTTAGTCTGATCGAAAATCGTAACTTTTGGTTTTTCGACTCCCACCGTATTTGTAGAGTGATATTTAACAAAGGGTTTGAGATTTTAGATAGATCTGGAAATGGGATTCACATTACTCAGCTGCCCAAGAGTGAGATAGCTAACTGTCTGGTGACCGGTGTTCAAAAACTCTCTATGCGAAGCGAGAAAGTTCGAAAGCACTGGCCATTAAGGCGGGAGTTTGTCTCGCTCTTGCCTGGTAACTAACGGTTAAATACAAACTCACAAAGCCGTACTCAAGCCTACTACTTATACTTGCCGCGCCTAAATTTTCACAAAATTTTTACAAAATCTTTAAGGGATTATAGCTTACATCTTATAGTTATAATGAAAACCCTCGCATAAAAATATATAGTCATGCCCGTGCTCTTATCAGCTTATCGTAAGTTACTAGAATTCTTGCCCGAGCTTTTTAAACACTTTAGAATAGTTCTGAAATCAGTACCGCTATCGTAATATTGTAATATTGTAGACTACGTTACGATTCTATCTACACACAGAGCTGTATAGTTCTTGATAGGTAGGTCTAACAAGTTTTCTTTTTCTTCTTTACGCTTTCTCAGCACACAGTTTATTCCTCATTCATTCACACGCACACACATTAGCATTTTATACATATTCTTAGACTGTACAAGCTATTCTATACACCATACTTTACACTCTTATCTTTTTAATATCTTACTTAATTATTCACAGATATCTGGTATTTACACATCTTGAACAATGGTTGAACCTAGTTTCAAATCACAATGCTCAAGTTGCTTCGGGTGGTCTTATGCTCCTAGAAATGTTTTCATTTGTCCTCTATGTGACAAACCAGTTCATAAAAAATGCCTCAAAGATTATCTTGGTTGTATTACATGCTGTCTAAACCTAATACCTGGCTATAGAGTAACTTCCTACGAACTTAATGATAATTACAATACAATAACCCCCACTTTTAACCCCTATATTCGTTCTCACGTACTGAATCAAATAGGCGAACTTACTGATGAAATAGATTCCAGCGAAATCGATCTCAACAATTGTATATCGGAGATATTGGTTAGCTGTAAGTACCAACACCCTGATAATATCAAGACCCCTAGCAATCGCGAAATTAAGATACTTTCGTTAAACGTTAGATCACTCGTGAAGAATATCTCGAATTTTAGAGAAGAAATAGAAACATTCTCCAAATTTGACCTCATCTGCCTCAATGAAACCAACTGTAAAATTTCTAATCTTCCTAATGGTCTGAACGACATTGAAATCGAACAGTTTTACGAGCCCTTTATCAAAGAACCTGCACGTAAATCTGGAAAAGGAGGTGGTCTTGCGCTCTATGTTAACAAACGCGTTTGTGATTACAATAAAATACAGGAACTCGAACTCAATCTGAGTCCAGAAGAAGTTACTTGCGGAGAATTTCAATTGCTTAAAATCAACAATTTTAAAAACGGAAATAAGACAAAAATCATCGTAAATTTCTACCGCTCGCCATCCACAAGCCCTAAAAAATTCCTTGAAAAGTTTGAAAACGTGCTCAGGGGTCTTGATAGACACTCCAGAAAGCAGATAGTCTTCCTGGGTGATGCAAATATTGATCTTATAAAATACGATACCGACGCTTACAGCCAGGATCTTATAAGCTTACTAGAAAAATATGGGTTTGCCCAGACTGTCTCCAAGCCTACCAGGGTAACTGACCACAGTGCAACGCTTATTGATCACGTGTATACTAATCACGTGACCAACGTTATTAGTTGTAATGTCGTGACGTTGGATATGTCAGATCATCTCGCGGTTAGCACGACCATTAGTTTAGGAGCCACACCTAGTTTGAACGAGCGATTCCGTAGTCAACGTGTAAAGAACAACAACACTAGCTTGAAATTAGAGGCCCGTGTATTTAACGAAGCTAATCATGCTAAATTCAAAGAGCTTATTGTAAGTGAGACCTGGGATGATGCTACCTCCTCAACGTGCGCTGATGAACAATACAATTCCATCTATCAAACGTACATGAAACACTACAATACTGCATACCCCCTGAAGCGCGACAGTTCGAGAAGAAAATTCGAAAGAGCTGACCCAAAGCCTTGGATCTTACCCTGGCTTGAGGCGGCATGCAACCGCAAGAAGTTACTTTTTTTTGAAAAAACTATAAATCCATCACAAAAAAACTGCGACGCGTATGATAAAATGAAAAAGTTTTGTCACAAACATGTGAATCTAGCCAAAGAAAAGTACTATAAGAAAATGTTTGACAAATACCAAAACTGCTCTAAAAATCAATGGAAAATTATCAATGGCCTCCTGAACCGTAACAGAAAAAAGTTCGGACACACCCGTCTGAAGGACGACGATGGCACGATTATAAGCTCCGATCTGGCAGTCGCTGAGAAATTTAACGGCTACTTCTCCGGTATTGCAGCCAGTATCAAGAGGCAAATCGCTGCCCGTCGAACCTTTGACCCAGGTGGTTTCAAGCATTTTCTTAAGGCTTCGTGTAGTAACTCGATGTTTCTTAAGCCTACATCACACGGTGAAGTCCAAAAGATAATATCAGGGCTTAAGAACAAGTCCACACTCGATTGTAAAATTGAGCCATTGAAAATTGCAAACAGCTGCGAAAACTTTACCAGGGCACTAGCTAATGTCATTAACTGTTCGTTCTCCAGTGGTACCTTCCCAAATGCTCTAAAAACTGCGAAAGTCGTTCCTATCCACAAAGGTGGTTCAAAATTGGAAGTAGCTAATTATAGGCCGATCTCTCTTTTGGGATCATTCTCGAAAATTTATGAGAAACTTATGCATGCTCGTGTTTTAGAATTTTTAGATAAGAACGATTCTCTTTTCGAAAATCAATACGGATTTCGGCCAGGAAGATCGTGCGAACATGCACTGCTCAATGCCCAAAATTCTATACTACACTCTCTGAATAAGAAACAAATTTCCCTACTGCTCCTGCTCGATTACAGTAAAGCCTTTGACGTGCTTGATCATGAGACCTTACTTAAGAAGCTTGACCATTGTGGGATCAGGGGAGTCGCGCACGAATGGTTTAGATCTTACCTTTGTAATCGATCTCAATACGTAACTTTAAACGGAACTTGCTCTTCTAGCATGCCCATAGTTTACGGCGTACCTCAGGGTAGCATTTTAGGACCTCTCTTATTTGTAATTTATATAAACGACCTACCTGGAATTAGTGATTTTGCAAAGTTCATCCTTTATGCCGACGACGCAAACATATTAATTAGTGGAACCACCCTAGAAGAAATACAATTAAAAGCTAATCAGCTAATTTCACGTCTTGTAGATTGGGTAGGTGCTAATGGGCTATCTTTAAATGTAAAAAAGACGTGTTACATGATTTTCACTAGAAAAAGAATCGACTTCAGCGGCTTTAATTTGTCCATTGACAACACTGTAATCGAACGTAAGACTGAAGCAAGATTTTTAGGAGTGATCCTAGACGAAAAGCTCACTTGGCAAAAACACATTACGGCAGTTAGAATAAAGATGGGTCGCTACCTCGGAGTTATGTATAAGCTAAAGCACCTTCTACCTATCAAAGCCCGCCTAAACATTTTCCAAAGCCTTATCCAATCCCATCTAAATTTCTGTTCTTTAGTGTGGGGATTTGCCTCAAAATGTCACATTGAATCTCTGTTCACCAAGCAAAAGCAGGGAATTAGAGCTGTTATGTCAGGATATGTAAATTATAGATATAAAGACGGCAATCCCCCGGAGCACACAAAAAGTGCGTTTAGATTGCATAATATCCTAACAGTCCATAGCGTCATTGTAAAAAACGCTCTTATTCTACTACACAAAGTAAGGAACATGCCAAGCCTTCTCCCTAAATCCATCAAAGAACTTTTCCCTCACGATATTCCCACCTATAATTCCACATACGAACATAACCTTTCTTGGTTCACAACTTACAACGGCCCAACATTTAGA
Organism: Bolinopsis microptera; assembly: GCF_026151205.1. Classification (NCBI taxonomy): domain Eukaryota; kingdom Metazoa; phylum Ctenophora; class Tentaculata; order Lobata; family Bolinopsidae; genus Bolinopsis; species Bolinopsis microptera. Next base: position 3,795,087 of record NC_087073.1, on the reverse strand, counting down.
AATACTCTTTTCTTCAAAGGACCCATGCTCTCTATTACAAAACAAAGTAAGGATATAACTATTCCAAGTTCTACCTTTTCAATTGAAATCTTTAAAAATTCAGCTAAGCGCGAACTCCTCAAGCTGCAAAGCTCAGGAGACGATGAAAATTGGCCAAATTTCTTACTTTATAGTATACCTGGGCTAAGAAAGTCTCAAAGAGAAGGGCGCTCGCAGATAGACTACAACACCGAGTTAGTAAGCGACAACGCGTAAAGAAAGATCACTCGCGACAAATGACCATGATCTTTTATCAACAACATATCATTTTAATTTCACTGCCATTATGCAATGCCGAATTTACATCTGCCGCGCAAAACTTTTTATCTATTATTATTAAATAGTAATTAGCATGTTTACAAATTGCGACTTCAACCAGTTTTGCAGACCGTTAGTTATATATTACTTTTAGTAGGGCATTTATTTTAATATATTTTATTTTACATTATTATATTTTAGTGTGACTTCTATAATTTCATTTATGTAATAACCATTGATTAATAAATTGCGGCACACGCCAACCTCCACCGTGGGGTTTCAAAACAAAACAAAACGTCAATTTGAATTGTACCCTAACCGATCTAACGGGAAAGAGTCTGAGATGATTCGAATAATGTTTACCGTGACGATTAAACGGTGATATGGGACAATGCCATATACCCGTTTGAATGTATGTATATACAATGACAGTCAAATTAATCGACTGTCATTATATCGATCTTTCCATGACCAGCCGTTTAAATATGTTCCTAGTACTCAATCTACTCGATCAAGATTCTGTACTTGTCAAGACTTCTTAATTATACTGAATCGAGGTTTATACTTAGAATTACTCTGCGATAATAATATTGGTATTTTACTTCACTTATTTTGCTCCTTGTTGCTTAGTCTATCAGGTAGTTGGCTGATATGTTATAAACCAATAAATCCGATCTGTTTTTGAGTGCGTGTTAATCAGATTTGAGAGTGTTTGATTAGGTATCCGTCAAATCTATTTTACTAGGGTATGGTAGCATTCTCCAAGTTCGTTACTTTCCCGTCTAACATTAACCTTAGAGCATTGAGTCCAATAATGAGTTAATTGCCATCTCTAGCAAGTACCTTTTAGAAAGTTCCCCAGCCGCGATGCCATGCTCCTTGGTATGTTATACACGAGAAGATTCTTGGCTGGTCCCTTTAATCACACAATCTTTCATAAAACAATAGGAATGCTCCGCTACAAGGAAATGGCATATTGTTTGTTTGTTTTTAGAACCCGTCCCCAATCTCGTATCGGAAAATGACTAAACTCAGGTCAGAGTGTGAATACGGGTGGTACCTGCAAGAGGGTTCATCAAGCATTTAGAGTTCTGTAAAACTGCAGTTACAATTGTGCTAGAGTATTTTTAGTATATATACGATTGGTATCAGATATATATCCCTACATCTCTACATGCTTCCAAAATTTGTAAAGCCGTAGTACATACATATCACATTACAACGGAGCCTACACAGTGCAATCTCCTCCAGTCGATCTGCGCCGCGTTTGTTTATATTAATAGAACAACAATTCGAAACACCTCGTGAGCTTGCCTCTCCCATTTTGTTTTTCATTTTCTCTTCACTGTCTTACTAACGAAGCTCTCGGAGAGAAGCAACTACAGTGTTCCGGTAACGGGTAAGCTGCCTTTTCTTGTAATCCCGTTTAAATGACCTTAAGCCTTTCCCGGTGAATCAGATACTGTTGATTTAATTGCGGGGAGCATAGACCGTCATTTGAAAAGTTTATCTGATGTGCTGAACAACTGTGGGCTTTTCAATAAAAAGCCCCTCCCCGGGGAGGGGCTTTTTATTGATTAATATCAGTTCCTGAGGTGTTTATTCTACTGCAGTCGCAGTAAATTCATAAACTAGATATATATCTACTACACAGCATAAGAATCAAATTTGAGCGAGTTGTTTTTTTGCCCTGTTACCCAATCATTATCAAGCAGTTCGTTAGGAAGCTTGCCTATTAATTGTTGAAAAGCCCCTCCCCCATATTAATTCGGTTATTGAGGAATTTCCAAGCAAGTTGGGCGAGTTGTACTTGTCAGTTGTCCTAAACCCTTGGCTCCCTCAAAAAGTAGCTCAAAATGGCGGATTCCAATATTCATTGACTGCCAAACAAGGCATGATGCTGATTGCTGAATGATTATCAGCGGTATGTGGGAAGGACGGCATCACACTTACCGACATGAGAGGTGGTGGGGGGAGGGAGGGGGTGGGTGGTTGGCTCCTCTCTCCCGGTGACCAGATAGCGGCGGACGGTAAATGGATATAATTTGGGCCAGGACGATCTGGACATAGTATTCAATAATTTGACAACAAATTTAACAAAAGTATGCAAAAATTGAGAAAATAAACTCAGTTTGTCCGGCCAAAATGCCGAATTTCGACTGGGACTGGTAATCCGTTTATACTCTCTGAATTAACATTGTATTAGCCTCAGCAACGGTGTAAAGTTATATCAAAACATATTTTGTATGAGACGAGAGATGAGTTATGGTTTATAAATTATACGTATTTTTCACGTGGTATGGGGTGGGTCTAAAAAATGTCATGTCATTGGGATCATTGAACAGATAGGGTGATGCCGTCCTCCAACTTACAGTTGAATCCCCCCGCTCCGTCATGGCTTGAAAATCACACAACTTACTCTCACACAACTTACCCTCACACAACTTACCCTCACACAACTTACCCTCACACAACTTACCCTCACACAACTTACCCTCACACAACTTACCCTCGCACAAGTCACAACTTACCCTCGCACAACTTACCCTCACACAACTTACCCTCACACAACTTACCCTCACACAACTTACCCTCACACAACTTACCCTCACACAACTTACCCTCACACAACTTACTTTCACACAACTTACCCTCACACAACTTACCCTCGCACAATTTACCCTCACACAACTTACTCTCACACTACTTACCCTCACACAACTTACCCTCACACAACTTACCCTCACACAACTTCCCCTCACACTACTTACTGGGATTCAAACAGTACTTTATTAAGAACACAGTTAGTTGCTGGGACAAGATTTAGCTAGCTCCTTCAGTACTGTGTGTTGCTTCAGTCACAAATTCAACCAATAAATTATTTTTGAGCAGCAGAATTACACTTTTATCAGCAGAATTACACTTTTATCAACCCACGCCGAGTTCAATTTCGTTTCTTTCATTTGTAATTTTCATTTTCTACTTCTGTCAAGTAATTTCATGCAGTCTTTATGTTGATTTGATAACTAGTGTTATGCTTATATGCTTTAGGGATTGAATGCTCTGTAGCTGCGTGAAATCTGTTATTGGAAGTACGTGTCTAAAGATGTTTCTAAATAGGCAGTTTCTGCTTTTAATAGCTTTCACGGCTGTTAACGGTAAGTACCATCAGTATTAAGTCTGTCATCTGACTCAACATATTTATAATATTTACTTTTAAAATATCAATAACATCATTGTTGCATATATCCTAGGTTTTTCCATATAGATATATTATGTAAGTATAGCTATAGTTCAAGCATTACCAGTAATCGATCCACATTCAAAGACGTTTCGTCGTTTCCAATTTAATGATTTACAGGTTGGACAACTATCACGAAGAACGAGGCTATAGAATTTGATATGGACAACGATGCTCTTGATGTGAAACAAAACTGTATTGATTCATGTGAAGGCATTAACTTAGTCACAGGAAAGTCTGGTGTTGATATTAAAGTTTATCTCCAGGAAAAGAAAGTAGACTTCAAAAGTGCTCTGTGTTTGCCTGAAACCACTGTTGAGGATGTTGCATTCAGTAACGCAGAGTCTGTAATCTGGACATTTGTAAAGTCGATTGAATCGTTGACTGTGTATCTAGATGGCACACCTCTCGTGGATATTGTCTATTCACTGCAAAAGAATTGTGAAGAGAATTGGTCAACCGTGAAAGGGATACGGTTCTCTTCTATCTCATCTAACCAAGATGAGTACAGGCAATCACCGAAGGCTGAATGTACAAAGTTTCCTTCCAACTTTCCTCAAAATACGGACTCAGATACATCTTTTCCAGTTACTTCTGACACAGTTTTGTCTGTATCCTTCTCCTGCTTAGGAGAAACAGTCAAGTTTGGTTCCACAGATTTGATGTGCTATGCTGGTTCCATCTTCAACTATGCGCACACACCCCAATGCTTACCCAAAGAGCAGTGCACTGGACTCTATGCGGGATGGAGCTTCCTAAAGACAGATACAAAGTTTCCAGTAGCAAGTGGCACTGAACTACAGGTGACTTGCTTTGATGGAATCCTGATGTCTGGAAGTAAGGAAATAACATGTCTTTCAGGCACCTTATACAGCTACGGCACAGAGCCGATGTGCCCTATAAGTGAAGACAATGGTTGGATAAAGCCGATAGAGAACAAGCAGTACGAGATAGATATGGAAAATGCTCCATTAGTCTTACTCACTAACACTCCAAATGGCACCTCAACTGAAAAAGTGTACCTTGAGTTCCGCAATGATAAAGGAAATTCGGCTGGGCAGTTACAAATTGCTCTAGCATCAGCTCCTAGCTATGTTATTTTTAACTGTCGGCCAAAACCTGAGGAATTTGCAAACTTTCCAACAGAGGACAGTATATTGTGGTCAATTGTGATCACCAAGAAGTCTTTTACAATACTGTGCAATGGTATTTATGTTGTCAACATTGTCTATGCAGACGTTCCCAATGACTTCTGCTTCGAGAAATGGTCTGCTGAAATAAAGAAGGTCAAGTTCACTAGTAGTACACCGAAAACCATGACCATTGTTGAATATTTCCGACAGCCGCCACAGTCAGAAGGATGTCCTTTACTTCCCGACGCATGGAAAACGTTCACAACTGGAACGTTTCCAGTTTTAAATGGTGCTAAGGTTGAAGTGAAAGGATTGTGTTCAGGTAATAGCAGATTCTTCGATTCAACTGAGGTAATTTGCTTGGCTGGAACACTTTCACCTTTTTCAAGAACTCCTCAATGCATCCCAGAAGGAACTTGCACTGGACTTTACCCCAGCTGGAACTACCTACAGACAAGTACAGTGTTTCCAGTAGCAACTGGTACTGTGCTCACAGTAACTTGTTATGATGAGGGATTTAAGATGTCGGGAAGCACTGAAGTCACATGTCACAGTGATATCTTCTACACTTACCAAGATGAGGAACCTCTCTGTACACCAAGTACTGATGAAGGCTGGCTCAAACCTGAAAAATCGACCGAGTACGATATTGATTTTACTGAGGCAACTCTTCAGATTCTCAGTAATACTCCTAATGATAATACTGATTCTCCTTCTCTCAGATCTATGAATATCTACTTCACTACACAATCAGGAAGTAGGATTGGAAACATAGATATTGAATTTGCAGCAGGCTCCAGCTCACCTTCTTACAGGATATTGTTCTGTGAATGTGTGTCGAATTACAAGATATTTCCAAATCTTCCAGTTGCATCAAGTAAAGTCTGGACGATTGTAAAAACTGAAGAATCTATCACAGTGTACTGTAATGACGACCAAGTCATAAACATTGTTTTTAGAGATATTACTGATGACAATTGCAAAGACAAGTGGTCTCAGGATGCGACCAAGTTCGGATTTCAAGAAAGTCATTCTTCCACCTCTTCTGACTTTTACCGGATCCTCTCTTCTAACAACTGCAACGAACTTCCAGTCGCATGGAAAACGTTCACTGAAACAACTGAAACGTTTCCTGTTTCAAATGGTGCTAAGGTTAAAGTGACAGGAAAGTGTTCAAATAATAGCAAATTCTTCGATTCAACTGAAGTAATTTGCTTGGCTGGAACATTCTACCCTTTTTCAAGAACTCCTCAATGCATCCCAGAAGGAACTTGCACTGGACTTTACCCCAGCTGGAACTACCTACAGACAAGTACAGTGTTTCCAGTAGCAACTGGTACTGTGCTCACAGTAACTTGTTATGATGAAGGATTTAAGATGTCGGGAAGCACTAAAGTCACGTGTCACAGTGATATCTTCTACACTTACCAAGATGAGGAACCTCTCTGTACACCAAGTACTGATGAAGGCTGGCTCAAACCTGAAGAATCGACAGAGTACGATATTGATTTTACCGAGGCACCTCTTCAGATTCTGACAAATACTCCTAAGGTTACATGCGTGCCAGCAAAGTTCAAACTCTTCTTTAACACAGCATCCAAAGATATCGGACTTTTTGTACTTAAATTTGCAGAAAATCCTAGTTATCTGTTGCAACCCTGTATGAAAAAATACGGGCATATTTCACAACTTCCAAATACACCAAGTAGAGTCTGGACGTTCATCAAAACAGCTGAGTCATTCACATTGCTCTGTAATGGGGACCTAGTCATTAGCATTGTTTTTGGCGAAGTTTCAGACGATAAGTGCACAGATATATGGTCTCAAGATATAAGCAACTTCAAGGTTGAGTCTGATGATTCACCCATTGACTTCTACCGAAAGACTCCGCCGAAGAGTTGCACTGGACTTCCTGTTTTGTGGAAAACAATCGCAGAAACAGCAGAAGAGTTCCCTGTACCAGCTGGAGCTAAAATTACTATAACAGAAGATTGTCCAGATGATAGTAAATTCTTTGGTTCAACAGAAGTAACTTGCTTGGGTGGAACAATATACTCCTTTTCTAAGACTCCTCAATGTTTGCCAGAGGGAAGCTGCACTGGACTGACCCCTGCATGGAGTTATCTACAAACTTCTCAGACGTTTCCTGTGCCCTCTGGTACCAAAGTTGAGGTGTCCTGCTTTACTAGATTACAGATGTCAGGAAGCACAGTAGTAACATGTCACAGTGGCATCTTATTCTTGTACGATGAGGAACCACTCTGTGTTGCAAGTAACAGATCTGGCTGGATAGTACCGGACAGTGACGAACAATACGAGTACGACTTCACGACTGAGCCCCTTGTTGTGATAAATAACACTCCACTTAATGCTCAAAATAGAAACTTGTGGATCGATTTCTTTAGTGACTCTAAGCATTTAGGATATTTGCACATAAGTTTCAGTTATTCCTATGGTGCAGGGTATATAGTGTCAATATGTCAATCATCTTGGAAGTATTTTCCTTCTTCGTTTCCAAAGACACTTAGCCAACGCTGGTCGATCTCTTTATTGGATGGATCTATGGTGGTGGAATGTAATGATATACAAGTCATCGACATTGACTTCACTGCTTCGAACTGTAATGAAACTTGGTCGTCTGGTAATGGCAATATGATAATGTTTGGGTCAAAGGACGACACTTCTGACTATTTTCGACGACCCGTTATCATTGCAGGTATGGATATCTCCTTTTAATACTTAAATTTGCCACCAATGAAGAGCTTTTCAACTTCTAAAAATTTCTTAAGAGGAATTTAATGGCCGTAAAATTCAGGGCACATACTTTAGATCAGACAACTTTGAAACAGGTTTCTGAACAACAATTTATCAATGATCATTAGAATTATCTAAAATTTTCTCTTAATCGTTCGATGTTGACCAACTTAATGACGTTGGAGTACTTGATATAAATGCGATAAAATTTGTTGCAAAATTCAAAATTTACCGTTATTTGTAATGTGACTGCTTTCAAATGCACAGCAAAAAATTATGGCGTTCAGCCCCGGCTCCTCTCCTAAACTGGGGCTCACAACCAACAATCCATCCAACAGGCCTTCACCACGGTCCCCCTCCTCCTTCCCCATCCTCCTTCCCCATTATCCTTCCCCCTCCTCCTTCCCCATTATCCTTCCCCATTATCCTTTCCCACCCGGCCCCAGTGGAAACTCTTGGATTTATCCATGGAATCATTATGTTTAAATCTTAACCCAGATATTTTATTCGATATATTGTAATAATGTTAGGCCAAGTTCTATAAAGAATAAAGTCAAGACAACACAGTTTCATATTCCAGTTATTTTTTTCTGGGACTGAGGTGAACTGCAGTCAAATTGCAGTAGGTTTAATCTGAGTCAAATTGTCTACTACAAATGGCATCTTGGAATGAACTTAGCTCATATATTCCCAAACCATAGAGCTCCAACAGGGCTGTCTCACTAACTGCATTTTGTCAATCGTGAGACAGCACGTGGCAGAAACTAATAGATATTTCTTCAAGGCTGATAGATAGAAGACATCCCTCGGTGAAAATTGAAAGGTCTTGTTTATGTTATCCTGATTACTTCTTTACTAAGAGCTGAGAAGAAATTACCTGTTTCTATTCCAGTAACCTGGATGCAGTCGTTTCCGCCCAAAGACAGGGTTGGTTGTCATGTGCCTGAAAGTCTTAAACGGATATTAAAAGCGAATTACCATCTCCAGTAAAACTTCTCCTTAAAGGAATAAGCAGGGTATAGAGAGGTTTAACTACTATACATACTATTGAGACGTTGATATAAAGATGCCAACTAGTAAACAAATTGGAACTATGAAATAGAAATGGCCAGGTGTCTAAATTCCTACCGAGATAAATGAAATTTGTAATGATGTGTCAGTTATGATGGGACTGTCTTCGGGACTAAAACTGATGGTCTTCTACTTTTCAGGGGTGATCTTGTAGGTCGAACCTCTCAAGGAATCTAAGGGCCAACCTCTTGAGTCTTGAGTCTTAATCCAAAATGTTATTATCTTGAACCTGAACCAAAATCCGGAATATTTTAGAAGCTTGGATTTTCTTGTGCACGATGTACACATTTTGGTAGCTGATAAATTATTTAATTTTAATCTCAAGGGAGTTTAACTTCATTTTTGAGTTTTGATTTTTAAATCAGTTTTGTGCGGAATGATTTGTTATGTTTTTTAAACACAATTATTTTGTTATATTATTATTCCTTATACAATATTATCATATTCTCAGACATCACAAAAACACAAATTATTTATTAAGTAACTTCATTACTTATCTCATTAAGTTAGTAATCTCATTAAGTTAGTAATCATCATCATAATAATTTTATATGATATAATTATGGAATCCCCCCTATCCCCCTTTTTTTCATTTAACAATTTAAACGACAGTGTTGCTGGTCTGAATGTTGTTCCGACAGAAAGACGAGAATCCTCCAAACGTACAATAAGCAGTCGTTCACATGGTTGAGGCTCAATTATCTTCATTATATTATTATTAGTTAAACTCGTGTCTTGCAGTCACCTTATCAGATACAACTAACTGTGATGACTTGTAAGTAAGCAATTGCTATGTTGTTGCTAACTTTAGCGACTGTTCTCATGAAAGCCACTCCATTTCAGCTACATCCCAGCTACATTCCAGCTTTATTCCACCTACTCTTGATACCTAGCTATTATAATATTCTTATATTGGATACTAGAATTGCCTTTTGTTTACTCACTGTTGCATATCAAATCAAACATCTTCTAACTCATATAAAAACAATGCTTTCGCTGCTTCAATACAAGTTGGCACTTTCTGATACAATAAGGTTTACAATTTTATTTGGAAATGGAAATGATGTAATTTAATATCGTATCATGTCATTTATTGGGCCTTACTCAACTTCTATGATTATTAAGCGAGAATCTAGAATTTAGATTATAAACTTTAATCAAAAACATTGCACCTTTAGGTTTTCTACGTTATGGAACCTCCACTTCTCGATGAAAATGAACAGAATCTTGTGAGTGTATTTGAATTTACATCAAGAAATGACAAATTATCTGTCATATTTTTTTGCAAAAATCTGAAAGTTAATTCGAACAAAGCTTTTGAATGTTAAGGGTTTCTTTAATTGACTAACTGTATCCAACTTCAGTTTGCAAACCCGGCGGCGGATCCAAGGAAGATGAGAAGAATAATAGCAGAAGATCCTGAATGGTATGAGAATATTTCATGGATATTCAAACCATTTACATATTATTATCCATCGTTTGCTTAGAACACAGCAACTGCAACAAGAAATGCGGCTGCTTTTCTTTTGTGGATGGCCGCTTAATTTCCCGATCCGTGATAGCGTATTTTATCATATTCCATGTAACCAGGGGACTCCAGGCTTTACTTTTTATAAGCATGCAGATATAAGATAGGCCGAGCGCCGCTGAGTTAATTCTATATTGAATTTGAAAATCGTGTATATTTCTATGTAACCATATTATGTTTATTGTTTGTGCAACCCGACACGGATTTGTGCATAATAGTAATACTAACTTGAAATAATATGCTATAAATTAGAGTCTAGTGGGATACGTACGGCTACCGGACAACTGAACCCAATTTGGACTTTTCCTAGACAGGGTAGCTTGGGAAAATAATTATAAACCCAATCAGACTACCTAATTAACTTTGAAACGACAACTGAACCCAATCGTCACTAGAAATCACTAACAGTTTAACAGGTTTCCAAATACCGTTCTAGTTTAGCTGCTGCCTGGTTTCTAGTGCTATAATTACGGAGACAAAACAGAGACAATATTTCATTAATGTTAATTTTAATAGGTAATTGTAAATATATAATAATTATTACTTAAAATCTCACACAAAGTCATCATAATATTTCAGCTTAAGCAGTAACATCGTGTCCAAAGCACTTAGCAATGGCAAAAAGATAATCTAAAACTGTATCAAAACTGTCAAACTTAGAACATATAATCATATAACTCAAGGTTCGAGCTCGTGTTCCTCCGTCTCTTGGAGGGAGTGACTCCAACAGCGAGACGATCGATATGAAAATCGGTTATCACCTGCTGCTCACGAATAGCCCTGAAATACTCCTGAACAGTGGGCTTGGCCCGAGTAACCCTTGACCTGAAACCACGGTGGAACTACGTTCAAAGTAGTGTACCACATCCATGAGCAAAGGATAAGTACTGGCAATGTGAATGGACAGAGCCTCAAACGCATCATCAATACTGGACAATGGCACGAATGCCAGAAATGCCACAAGCCTAGAGGCTCGAGCAAATTCCTTGTCACTGCGGTATTGGACCTTGAACTTTTTGAAGATGCGCTTCTGAACACTCTGACAAAGGTGAAAGAAGCAGTTCATCAAGTTGAACTTTTCTAACACCTTCGAAAAAGCGTTCATAGCTGCCTTCTCGAAACCATCATCAATATTACAAACAGCACTCTTTATAATATTCAACAAAAATATATACGTCTTCTCCGTCTTGTCAGAAAGTAGAGCGAACACCAAAGGGATGCACTTCTTGTCGATGACAGCGTGGATGGAGTAACTCTGTTGGAAAATCCTAGGGCAGACATAGAACGTTCCATCGGCAATCCAGTTAGGGTTACTAATAGATGACAAGGTCTCAGGTGCCTTTCGATCGCGAGATATGATCTAACAAGCTTACGTGTTCACGAAGCGTGCCGAAAAGGATACGATCCACTGCTCCTCAAGCATCGAGATCCGACCCAGGGCTCGAGATCTGAACCATGGCAGGCCCTCCCAAAGCATCAGGAGTCACGAGATCTGAGTCAAGTAACCTGAGCCAAGTATCCAGCGTGCTAATGGTGCGTTCCACCAGCTTTGGAAGACATGAAACAGTGGAACTATAAGAACGCCCATCAAGATCCGTATCTACAAGGCTAACTTTCAAAGCTAGACGGACACGTTGTCAGAATGCCAGAGACACAGTTTCCCAATTTTTTACTGGATTAGAAACCAAACTATGGGAAGAGACTGAGAGGACGACTCCGTAAAGGCTGGATGGCCTGTGTTCTCGAGGATGCAGTTGTCGTATTTCCAATTCGGGTGCAGTTGTGATATGACCTGGGTTCAGTTGTCGTTTTGGGATTTAAGCTGATTGGTCACCCAATTAAGCTGATTGGGTGCCTGTTAACTGCGTGGGAACTAGGTTCAATTGGGTTCAGTTGTCTGCCACCGGACAACTGAACCCAATTTGGACTTTTCCTAGACAGGGTAGCTTGGGAAAATAATTATAAACCCAATCAGACTACCTAATTAACTTTGAAACGACAACTGAACCCAATCGTCACTAGAAATCACTAACAGTTTAACAGGTTTCCAAATACCGTTCTAGTTTAGCTGCTGCCTGGTTTCTAGTGCTATAATTACGGAGACAAAACAGAGACAATATTTCATTAATGTTAATTTTAATAGGTAATTGTAAATATATAATAATTATTACTTAAAATCTCACACAAAGTCATCATAATATTTCAGCTTAAGCAGTAACATCGTGTCCAAAGCACTTAGCAATGGCAAAAAGATAATCTAAAACTGTATCAAAACTGTCAAACTTAGAACATATAATCATATTGTCGTTTTGGGATTTAAGCTGATTGGTCACCCAATTAAGCTGATTGGGTGCCTGTTAACTGCGTGGGAACTAGGTTCAATTGGGTTCAGTTGTCTGCCACCCATACGTACATGGTGAAAGTAACGATTTGCTTGATCAGTTCAGCGTTATATTAGGAACGTGGGCGACATTTGTGCGTGCGACAACGGTCGACGGACACAGGCTACCATGTACCAAAAAAATCTCATTCGCTAACCCTTGTCCTTGACTCTTTTGTGCCTTCGGCACATGAGTTATGGATCGGGAAAAAATTCTGATTTGGTAGCATGCAAATTGCAAATGCTTGATAAGTCAAGTATCTGCTAAATTTCGTTAATTAAAAATGTACCAATATTTATTCAAGTTGGTCCTTAAATCTAATTATTTTTCAGGAGCTTGGCAACAGTTCCTCGGCTTATTGACATATGTGTGAAACACATCGTGAACAATTTTGCAGGTAAGTAAATTATGCTATGGGTACGTGTACTACTACTAAATAAAACCACTATTTTGAATACTTTTGGTGACTTTTAAAATTATAGAACAATAGTTATTGTCCAACAAGTCATTTTGCAAATAGATGTTAATTTTATCTTTACCTACAGAGAACCCGTTATTGGATGAGCTGAAGCCAAAACACAAAGAAAAAGTTCTTGAGGCTTTGGCGACAGATCTTCCACTCAAGTAAGTTAGACCTTTTATTACCTTGAAGTAACACAGTATAAGTATGCGAACCGACTGCATTAAATTAAAATTACGATATTTCTTATATTTTGTCTTGAAATACATAATGCAGTCGGGCTTTTATTACATGCTCCTCTGTTTTACAGATTCCATTATGTATATTTGGTTTATTATTCCAGCCAAAGCTAGTAAAAATTTCTCAGAAAATCTTGTTAATAAGAATTTTTTGCAAAAAATTCCTGAATTCGAACAGCCTCAAATCTTTTACAATTGTATTACACACGGTCCATTAACTTATATTATAGTGATTCCAAGCTTTAAAATGTTACAGGATCACTGCACCGTTGGTCTCAGACGAGGGTTACTGGAAGAGATGCTGCAAATCCAGGTGGTCTGTTTGCGACACTGATCAGTACGGAGACAGTTGGAAGAGAATGTTTTTTGAACGAAATATGGAAGGTTTGTACAGCTTCACAAATTGTTATCGATTTTGATACAGTAAAAGAGTTTCATGCAATTTAAATCTTTTGAAATGCAAAGATATTTATGTACCATACAATAAATTTCTTTCCAAATATGACATCTAATCTTTCAAATAGTTCTCTGGGTGGTAATTTATATAAATTAATTCAAGTACTGTCCTCAAAATAAATAACACGAAGTTGAATGTTCCAGTCAGTATTGACAGTATCTTCTGCACGTGAAGCTTGATTTCTGTTGCATGCACATAAGCAAATAGGAACAACCCAATTGATGTTACGTGAGCTATAAAAACAATAAACTGAATCTTGTAGGTCGTCTCTGATGGCATGCAAGTATCCTTTCTGTAACATATGAAATCATTGATCAGAAGAATGACCAAAACAACTCCAAGCAGGATTGACATGAATAAGGGAGATATTGAGAATTGGAATTCCGGTGCTATTCGTCTGCGTTTATTCTGTTCTTTGTCCACTCTGTCGTCCGTTTGATTATCCATATCTGCTCAAATTGAATCAGCTAAGACGAATGTTAAAAACCAATGACACTATTAAAATTGGAACTAAATGTTAAAGCTTTTTTTACTGTTCTTTTCTTGGTGTGCTCCTTCATAAAGTGTTATTATAATCGAACATTTCAGATTTGATCGAGAATTACGTGCCAGAATCAACGGAACTTTCTGACGTAAGTTTTTTATTCTTTTTTAATATATTATCAATATAACTTAAAACAATAAGAAATTTCAAATTAACAAGTTGTAGAACCTACATAGTCCATATCCTTCGTTTGTGCTCGTCCTCATTGAAATGTGATTACTTGGTACGCGCGTGACAAAAATACTACATCTCTGCGCGCGAAATTGAGCTGTTTCCATGACGATAGGCCATAATTTGCGGATCAGATCCTTTACTTGATATTATGTGCAGATTTGTTGGGGTCCTGAAACCAATCAATTAAGTGGTAGTGGTGCATAACACAATTTTGCAAAATGTTTTATAGTCGCCCGGCCTCAAATTTAATACAACTGGGTCGAATGACAGAGATAATTACCTTCGACAGACCGAAACTAGACTGTGATCATAGTTTTCAGTTTTGATGGTTTTTCAGTTTCAAGATCAATATTAAGATTTTTAAAACCTATCATTTTTTAGTTTCTCTCTCTAACTTACTTTGAATTATGTAAATTTAAGTAAAAATGTTGTAAAGTGGTTGCCCACTGCCCACAACAATTACTTTCGCAGCATCTATGAAACTCAATTTTAAACCATTTCAGATCACAGAGACTCTAGAGCTGTCGAAAGATTTTATAAAGCGTCTAAGAATTAGGCAACTCTTGCCGCAAATCAAGGATGTCAGTTCAGGCTTGCCTCAGGAAGACGAAGTATCAGATCAAGGTTCAGACAATGGAACAGATGATTCACTCGACCATTTCGATTTTGGACTTATCATCAATAAATTGCCCAACCTGGCTGAACTTTCTATAACCTATGGTGTGCGAAATTGTGGAATGAACTTTGAGTGGTCCCTCTTTGAGTTCACACAGAAAGATTGCTCACTTCTCGCCAAAGCAGTGAAGTCCTGCACACATCTTCAAATATTACGTCTGCAAAGATGCCAAATAGAAGATGAGAAGGCGAGGCTAATAATAAGTCACTTATTAGATCACCCAGGCCTGAGAGTTCTTGATTTGTCCCATAACAGGATTGGAGACAAAACTGGCAGAGCTGTGGGAAAGCTTCTGTCAGTCAACAAAATTCTTGAAGAAGTCAATCTGTGTGATAACACCATTCAAGCTGAAGGAGCATCAGCCATAGCCTTCTCTCTCAAGAAAAACAGTACATTACAAACTCTTAATCTGAAGCTGAATAGAATTGGAGACGAGGGAGGCCGCAACATTTGCCAGGCGCTAATGAAGACCTCAACCTTGCTTCACATCGATCTCTCGAGCAATGGACTTGGGGAGCACGTGGCAGCAAACTTAGCCGAAGTCCTCAGTCACAACCAATCTCTTGAGCACATCATCATATCGTGCAACAAACTGGGTGTAGCTGGTGGCAGAGTACTCCAGGAGGGACTCGAGAATAACAGGGTCCTCAAAACATTTGACCTGAGGCTCACCGAAATATCACAACAGAGTGAGCATTCAATCATGAACGTCATTAAGAGCAATAAGGAGAAGGACAACAACTCTATTTCTGTATGAAGGACAATAAATAAAGCAAACTAGAGAGAAGCCGATGACTTTGGCGCCAATTTGATTGTAAACAGTATTTTATCAGATGTTAATTTGTGAATAAAATGTGTCCATCATGTTCTTACATTATTTCTTAGATACTCTCATTATAAGTTGGTTTGACTTCCTTTTCAATAAGATGAACTAAATGAATTTTCAAATTTCAAAAAATATACATTTATAAATATAGTTAAATCATAAATTATCACTCAAAGTTTAATCGTGCCACGCTAAAATGTGGCGTCGAGGTGATTGTATCGATTTGGAAGATTAAAACTAGCAACTGAAATTATCAACTACTTATCAATTTAAGATCTTACGAAATGATTTCACTGTCAAATTCATCTATATAATATTAAAAGACTTGATCTCGCACTAACTTCAATGATCACACAAAATATTGTAAATGGGCATATTATAATAATAATGGGATCTGAATTTCGTTATTCTCCCTGTCAATTGTGATAACCGGAAGGTAGGCGTTCCACAATACATACGAGAATCATATTAGTAGTCGCAGTAACTAAACTTTGAGAAGTGATTTGATTTGAAACCAAGTTACCAGCGATAAGTCTTCTTGTAAATTGGTTTGAGATGAACAGCTATGAACTGTCGGGTTGAGTCTCCGCAGCCAGACAATATATGCAAAATAATAATCCTGAATTCCGTAGTTCAGGGTTGAATAATGAAGGAACTGATTACTAGGACTTCATTTTTGACTCTAGCTTTACCAATCTGACATTGAACTCCTCAACAAAGGCTTCACAATACAGCATGTGTGTAGCACACGGCGCTATGTCATTTTGTTTCTTAGCTGACTATCTGACATGAGGCTAGGTCCACTGCTCGGGTTGGCAGCCACAGAGTTTTTAGCGAACAGACTGTTGAAATCACTCCCCGACAAAGAGGTCGGATGAGGGTTAGCTACGTCGTTGCTCTGAGTCCGTTTGACGCCCTCAGCAAGAAACTTGGCAGACTGCAGAAAGTTCGGAATGAAAAATGGGGGTGGTACCATGAGTGGGAACGAGTGGTTATGTAAAGGCGAGACGAGGGCACCGTTAATTTGGGGGGATGGTGACGTCATTGTACTGAACGGTGAGTTGACAGTTTTTTGAATAGGGGGTTGTTTCAACAGAGGCGAATGGGACAGCGTCCCTACTGGAATTGTAGCAGTTTTTTCAGTCCGAATTTGTTTAGGAGTTCCAGCAGCACTCGAAGTAGGTGCTAATGCGGGACTGCTAGCAGGAGGGGGCGCAGGACATTTTGTTGGGGCTGGTGTAGCTGCGGCTTCTGTTTTTACGATGACACTGGTGCTTGGTGAGGGTTTCTCGGCAGACCTTTCCGGAGTGCTGGCCGGTTTCTCTGTTTTCATCGACTCTTTCTCGGGCGATGCCGATTTTCTATCTGATTTTGTGACATTGGGTTTCTCAGGTGCATCCGGTTTTATGGACTTCTCAGATTTAGCTGTTTTATCAGAATTAGCTTCTGGTTTTTCAACGAGAGTGTCGGTACTCTGACGTCTGCTGACTTTGTCAGCGTTGGACGGCCGCCCTGCTTTACTTTTCGTGGGGGTTTTCACCGATTTTCCATTTGAAGTATCACCATTCTTAACTTTCCGTTTCTTGTTCTTCTTTCCTTTAGCACCTCTTTTCCTGAACAGATTGTTGAGGATTAATTAACATTTTCCCTGACTAATCTGCTCGTTAAAAAAGGAAGCAGACGTGGTTGGCAAAGCTATTATAAAGCGAGTAACATCAGTTAAAACGGTCACTTATGATTATATTACCATATTTGGTTACACAATCATAATTAAACCAATAGATTTATAACAATCTTGTAATGTAATGCCTTGACAATTCATATCAATGAATTGTAATTCCTGAATTTACTTAATAGCAAAAAATTGAACAAAAGTGTGAATTTAGGTGTTTGTATGCCGCTCATATTATTAATAATCTTACTCATTGAGGGTTGAAAACCATGTCAGCACCATCTGACTGTGAAAGATTTTTAAAAACCATACGGCAAACATTAACATTAAAGGACGCAATAAAGATAACTTATAGACCTCTTGGTTTTAGGAGAATAATCGTCATCTGTACTATCATCTACATCAGAAGCTAACAGTTGGGCTTTTTTCGTCAAGAAAGCTATCGAACTTACTTTCGGATCGTCGAACCTGGGAAGTTTGAACAGTGAGTTACAACACAGCACTGGCGTATTAAGTAATTTGTATTCGGTTAAAGACGAATTTTGGATATAAACCGTTATATAAATATGATGCAATTGTTCGGTATGCGTACAAACCAAGCTAATGCAGCCTCGAATTGCAGTCACAGTACAAAGTTATGGCTAAAGCACTTTAACTGATTTTACAGTCGATCATATCTCAATATGGCGATATTGAAGGCTGTACAAAATCAAGGTCATTAATTTGATTATATTTGCCATCCAAAAGATACCTTGGTAAAGCCCATCCTTGTTTGTTCGTATCGATGAAGCAGCCACAATACTCCTTTCCTCGCCACTGCACCGACATAACCAACAGACCTGGGAAATTACGAAATTAATAAGTCTGCTAGAGCTACAGTTGAATTGTGTAAGTAAAAAAATCAGTGCATATGCAATTACGATCAACACGGTATTACAACTTACAATAGAAGGAAATAACTTGTCTACAGAAAGTTTTCTCATTCAAGTACTATCTAATTAACAATCGAACTGTGTGATCCGATGAATGAGCTTGAATAAAACTGTCGCGATAAATCAGAATCGTTTCGACACGTGACTACTGACGACCATTCAGATGACCGACCAATCCGATTAAATGCACGGTCTGGTATAATATCACGTGATAATTGTTCGTCACTTTTCCAAGCGTAGCCAGGCTCATTAAAACACAAAAAGGTCGCAATCAGATACACAACCTGTCGTTCCCTTACCTTCAGGGACTTCTTGTAAAACTTTAGCTTTGACCACAACGTTAGTTCCAGCCTTACAAGGCTTTGCTGGCAGTTTGGGGATTCTGGTTGCTCGAGCTGCGGCTGTTCTCTTCAGTGTCAATGACTTTATCTGGGAAGAATCTCAATTTAATAAACGGCCAATAACGAGATTTCAGCCGAGCTTTATGGCAAGATTTGAGATCTAGTGCTTAATATAGTATAGAATTGGCGAGGACGCATTATAACTGTCATCGTGGGTGGCCATTAAATGCACGACTGCACGGTAAGGGGTTGTGCAAATAACGGAGTGGAATAGCTAGATAGGGTCTCCCGTGTAGATTTAATTGTACAGACTACAGAGATAATATTAGAGGGTATTACAGTTTCAGCAAACCAAATCAAAGAGCCCGGAAATAAGTTACCTGGTTAGCGGCTTTAGTGGTGTAGTCGTCTTTGTAGGCAGCTTTTCTCCGGCAAACTCGCTTGTTTCTGGTGACAGCACCGTTAGTAAGGGGCTCCGGGGGAGGCGCCCCATTGACCACAAGTGCTGAGGTTGGGGGTCCTGTTCCGTTCTCTGTAGAGGCGGGGGTCGTCCCGTTCACTTGTACTTCCTTCATCTCCGCCTTTTGCGGATCATCGGACATGTCTTCTAAAACAAGTCATCTGTTAAAACTGAAACTACTTAAAATATCATTACAACTGGACTGCAGACATCATGAAATAAAATTGAACAATAAAAGTAAGTGTAAATCAGTTCAACTATGCTAAATGAATGAAAATCGAATTCAAATACTAACATGATAATATGAAAAGGACTCGCCGCAATGTCAAACGCAGACCATAATGGAATGTGTCCGATAGAAACAGTTAAAACCCACAAACTCTTGTACAACTTGCCAAAATTTACAGTAAACTTTAGATTAACAATCGGAAAGTATCGATGAAACCCCGCCATGCACTAAAAATATATTCTCGAAATCAAATCAAAATAACAATAAATTATTAGAACACTAGTTAATCAATCTTCTGAATAAGTAATCGAATGATCGTTGAGTTAATTTTGTGATAAAATACGATAAAGTTAAATGGTGCCTGCACTCATCTAACGGAGAGGTAGATTTGGGAGAAACAATAAATTAACAGACCAAGTTTAACCAGTTCCCCTCAAAGAGTGGGTATGCCCGCAGCTCACGTAATTATCTGTTTGCAACATGTTAAAACTCCCGAAACCTTACTAAAAAGCTGTGAGACAGTTTCGCACCTCAGCAAAGTGTAATAAATTACATGAATCGTAAAACAGTTCATCTAAAAATCCTGTAAACTTTACTAAAAATTCAATTCGAAATTACAAAACTTACAAAATTGATTAATTATATCTATCATGCAGACGAAGAAACGCCAGTCATAAATTATAACAAACGGTTCTCATATTATAACTAGAAATACCCTACGTGATGACGGTCGGAGCCTCTCTCCCCGAAAGAGCTCTGATGTCACTAACAAGAAGAGCAAACTCTACCAGAGGACTGAGGATCTCCTGAGCGTTTCCATCAACTTCAGATGTAGAGTAGTACTCCAGATAAATCCGGATAGTAGCCCCACTGGAACCAGTGCCGGACAGACGGAAAATCACCCTGGACCCAGTAACAGAAGTGAAAACAAACCCTTGGTTCAGTGCCCGGTCCCCGTTCACAGGGTCCGTGTAGGAGAAGTTCACACAGGATATGACCTCCGTGACCCCCATAGCTGGTAATGAGCAGTCAGGGGCAGTGTAGTTGTTGACGGCTGCCATAACGGCAGCTCCTTGCTCAGTGGTGAGAGCTTCGTAGTCGTGCCTGCAGTAGAAATGTCTACCGTATTCTTTCCAGTGAGACCTTATAATCTCTTCCACACTGCACTGTCGAGAAGCTAGAATTGAGAGCCAGGCTAGAGCTGCCCAGATACCGTCCTTCTCACGAATGTGGTTACTTCCTGTTCCAAAGCTCTCCTCTCCACACAGTGAGATCATGTCAGCATCCATCAGACTACCGAAATACTTCCAACCCGTGGGAGTCTCGTAGATCGCAAATCCGAGTTTCTTAGCCACTTGATCTACTGCTCCACTTGTTGGCAGACTCCTGCCTACGCCTGCAAACGTTTTACCAACGAAGTATGGGATGCAGTCCAAGTTGGCAGTGATGACAGCCAAGCTATCACTTGGTGACACGAAAAAACCGTTCTTGCCAAGAATCATGTTTCTGTCACCGTCACCATCGAATGCCACCCCAAATTCGTACTTCCCCGACTCCATTGTGGTCACTAATTCGGCGGCATAAACTAAGTTAGGATCAGGGTGGCTCCCTCCGAAATCAGGCAGAGGAGTGCACCTTATCAAGTGGGAGGAGTCTACCCCCAAAATATCTCCAAATATCCTGTGTACAGTGGAACCCATAACACCGGCCATGGCGTCCGCTGTGATGCACAGGTTATTCTGAAGAAGGTAATCCTTAATCTTAGGTAGATCAAATATCGTTCCTAATAGCTCTTCATGACACGCAACACCATCAACTACCTCCACCACAACCTGACCCTGGTCGGTTTCCAGTACTGTTCTACCGATTTTACTAATGGAAATATCCACTGGATCAAGAATGTTGTAGAAGGATCTAGTCTTAGTTTTCTGGAATATGGCATTAGTCACGTTATCAGGGGCTGGGCCCCCGTTTGCCACGTTATATTTGATCCCAAAGTCTCCGTCAGGGCCCCCTGGGTTATGTGAAGCAGTGAGAATGATCCCTCCAACACATTTATGGGTCCTGATATAAGCGGAGCAAGCGGGTGTGCTGAACAGCCCTTTTTTTCCGATAATCAGTTCCTTGAACCCGTTAGCAGCAGCCATTCTCACAATGAGCGGGATAACTACATTATTGTAATATCTACCGTCTCCCCCGATAAGCAGCTTCCTATTGGACGGATCAAGTTCACACACGGTTTCTAGGATGCTCTGGATAAATTTCTCGGTGTAATGGACCTGCTGAACCGTCTTCACGGGCTTCCGGAGACCAGAGGTACCGGGTTTTTGATCCAAGTAAGGGGTTTCAGTCACAACCCGGTTGGTCTTAGTCATGGCTACTCTGAAAAATTAATTCTAGTCTAACATTATAAAAGTACTGACGAGAGAAAGCAAAAGTTAAAAGTTGAGATGTGGCTAATTTGTTAGACCCTGGCTAGAATGTGTGCTGGCATTGACGCACTCGAACAGCTCCAAGTGTTTCGAGTTAACGAAATATCAAGAGAATTATTAAACAACAGTGGAGAATAAGGAGTGACCAGGTAAATGCAAACCAACAACGCCAACAGAATATAAATAACGATAGAAATCTTATTTCTGAGTTAAACTATAACTGTCACGACCGTTAGTAAACTCATAACAACAATAACTATATAAGTAAATAATCCGATTTTCGAACAGACTTACCCACAAGGTTCTCATCACGGTAATTAATAAATCAACCGCGTTGTTCCTCGGGAAAATGTTGTCTATCTTTAAGTGCAACGTTCAAAACCAGGCACTAGGTGGTGACTTAAAGATATCGTGCCGAATAAGCTGCAACAAGTAATATAGAGCTCACGGACCCTCGCTGCTGGAGGCTGAGGCCAATGAGCGGGCGAGTAGTGTCGGTCCAGCCAATGAAACAGAAGATTGCAGACACGTGACGGTGACAGTGCTACAAGTAATACTTCGCTCAAAAAGGCATAATGGGTTACAGCTCTCCGCTCAATTTATAGAATAAAAGGAGAGGTCGGCCCGACTTCCAGCACCACGTCACATTGTTCTGACTACATTTGTACCATCTAATCAGTTCCTCCGTCTGCAATTTTAATAAGCAGTTCAGCAACAATACGACTAAGATATGATATAAGCTAAGTAGATTATGTACCTAGTCGAGTGTCGTCACAACAAAGGCTTTACAATCCCGGGACTAATGCTTGTAAAGGCTAATGCCACAACAGGTATGTCAAATTATGCATGAATTTAATTCCCGGCCTAGGCTGGTTTTGAATACCTCCGAATATAAAACTAACGACCTGAGAGGGTAAGTAAACCGAGCTCGGTGAATGGTTTTATAGCCGTTTATGGTTTAGAATTCGGCTTATTAGAATATAGAGTTCAATCTCAGCCACAGATCAAGGCTGGTACGGAGCAAATTAGAATACTGAATATACGACACGGATTCTTCTGCAAAACATAACTAGATAACAACAGTTAAATCATCAGCTGGAAAAAGTATGAATTACGGCTCGGACAAAAAGCGAATCAAGTTTTCAAAACGTTTAAAAGAAAACAAAGTTTATCAACGGCTAAAATTTAAACAGATTGTGATATGCAGCAATAAGAATGGTCATTAAATATTCGGAAGCATGTCAAATGTGGTCAAATCTACGTTCGGTGGCTTTCTCACTACTTCATGACAACTGCCACGTCTGTTTTTATCGGCCTGCCGAATGCCAGCGACACTAGTAATTCCTCCTAACCGGCAACACTAATTCGAGTCTCTCTTTCCAGAAAATATCAAGGACTCTTACATCTCAACAGTCGACGACCTCATTTGTGGGCTGCAGTCTGTGCGTATTTGTAAACGATTTAAGGAAAGATAAAGCGTTTGGTTGTTACACAGATAAAGGAACTCTTTGCTCTTCAACACATTCTCACACAGACGTCATAATTAGGAAACAAGGGCATTATTCATAAAGCTTCCTAAACCAAAAACGGTTACAACAGTTTAGTGATCGCTAGTGCGATAATCACAAAATCTCGCCACAGGATGAAGCAAAACTTGCACATGAAAACCGATGACCACTTTCCACTGCACTGTATTTCATTTAAAAACAAAGCACTTCTCTCACGTTGTCCGAGAGAGAGAGAGAGAGAGAGTGAGAGCCAGATCCTGAGTTTTCCTGTTAGGGAATGAGTGAGCAGGTGTGCAGGTGTTAGACGAATAGGCCGGCTATTACAGGTCAGCCCCGACATAATTATCGTAGTGGCTCTGCACCGATCTGATCAATTCGTTACATACAACACATGGTTAATGCAACAGCATTATATCTACATACAAATATCGTCTATACGCCAACAGCTATACTTTCATTCACACCCTAGTTTTAAACATAGCACACGATGGAACACAAAGCTAAAACGTTTCCTAATCTGGCAGGAAAATGACGTTACCTCTCACAATATCACACACTGGTCAGTACAGTGTAAAATGCACAAAAGTGGGACTAGAACGGTGCTTACCACGGATCAAAGGAAACTAGAGAACGTTTAGACAGGAGCATGCTAAGCAGCACACTTCTCTCTATACATCTGTAGAAAGACAAGAGTGCAGCAAGACAGATTCTAGTTGAAAAGAGAGCGGAATGCAATAGAGTGAAGCCAGTAAAATGACAAATGAAATATATGGGAATGGCATATTTAATGACTCACTTTATATATTTCATGGCTGCTCGTTGTAAACAATGCATGTACCAACGACAAATAATTTCACAATTTTGGGCTACTAGATTCTGTCGAAAGAATGTAAAGCCGTTAAGAACGGAGTCCTCAGAAAAACTGGGCTAGTTTTTAAGGTATCAGTATGGCTTGATCTACTTAAAACTTTTCACACTTGCACGCTAGTCTGCATTTCCTACCCGGTTCACAACAAGATGGGTACGTTTAACAAAACAAAAGAGTATGATCATCTAATTGCTAATGCTCCACTGCTTACAGATGATCATTGAGAATTAATGGTATCAAAGGTCTAATAACCAGCCATTGCCAGTGAACCGGCGCATCATTTTGTTAATCATCTAAATACCTAATCACAGAGCCAGCAAGGAATGGTCTGATGGCACAGCTGAAATCGGACAGCAGCTGCTGGCAGCGATGACAAACGAATCATTATCAACATGATATATGGTACTAAAAGTGCTCTCTCTCTCCCTCTCTCTCTCTCTCTCTCTCTCTCTCTCTCTCTCCCTCCCTCTCTCTCTCTCTCTCTCTCTCTCTCCTCTCTCTCTCTCTCTTAGCTCACAGAACCGACTGGGGAGCGGGCGTCGGAAATGAGACACATTTAACAGTTGGCTGGGGTAAAATGCGTCGTTATTCTCATAACCGGTGTTACAGGAGGCGATGCATAAAATAGGATTTTAACCAGACAGTTAATTAAAGCGAGGTCAAGAAGGATCAGACGTGACGGGTCGTGTTAGCCATAAAATATTTGCAACTATGAATGCTACCAAAACGAACGGCTATAATCAAAATATTTGACATTAACGTGTAGACAAAATAGTATTCTGCAATTTTGTATTGCAAGCTTAATCGTTTAGCTTAATAACAGTCGGGGAGCGGCAACTGTATGATTTAATATGAAAGAGGCGCTGAGTAGTTCACGAATGGAAGTGTAAGATCAAAGGGCACTGAATATATTGTATCTTGTGAGAGATCTGGGCTGTGTTAATTTGCAAGTGATGACATCCCTGAATAAGTTGATAAAATTGGACTTTATCACTACTATATATAATACGCGACCGACATGGACCATACTGAAACCTTAATTGCAAGTTTCATCTGTTCACAATTCCTTACTGTGGACAAAGATAGAGCAGTAAGTGAAACGTGTCGCCAAGATAGAGTGTCCCTTCAAAGACTCCCCTCCGCCTGCAAATAGAAGAAAACTTTTATACTTTTGGGGAGCATACAGAAGGGTGGAAGAATCTGTATGAGGGGCACTTTTAGCGCACTGACCCCAAATCGCTGACCTTATATGGCTTCAAAATATATGGCAGTTGCAGAGTAAATTGTTGGCTACATGTATACTCTAAGGGGTGACCTCAGCCGTCAGTCAGATAAACAACTCCAGTATTAGCAATGCTGCAGACGCCAGATAGCAAGGACTGAATAAGCCTCGATGCTATGGCGACTTTGATTTAAATCACCCATTAAAATTGTGACAAGTATACGGCCACTGGAAACAAATTATAGGAGCAAGATTTAAACAGGGCATTTAGATCAATCAGGTGAGCACAAAAATATCAATTTAATTTCAACAGTTCAATGTTCATACAACAGTGATCAGCACATAAATTAGATAAAGTTTTGTCATTACAGTGTCAAGCACGAAGATGAAATTCTTAAAATGTCTATTTTGATTATTAATCGTGACTCTTGACTTATCCACGATGAACGATGCACACGAGAATGCTGCTTGTTTCAATGAACAAAAAGCACGTTGCAACATGGAATTATAAAGACTAAGAACCGTAAAAAGATCAGGACAATTGAAATACTAGTGACGTACGTATTGGAGCAAGAGTATTGAAAACACTAACACACACACACACATACATAATGCACAGTGACAAATAGACCTGAAATAAAAGCAATTCAAACATCCCTCAGCGGTGTAAAGTTGCGCTATTTATTTCTATATAAAAAGGTGATAATTCTTATTTTCCTACGGTTATAATATGGAACCGTATAATCAGGTTACCGTCGCTGAGCTTGGCCCTAGCTCGCTGTATAACAAATCCTAAGCCCAACAAAAGCAGCTATGAAAGAATATAAAGACACATGGACTCATGAGTTACCGACAGCTAGGTAGTACGTTACACGCAGACTTTTGGCGAAACAGAATCGTTAAATTACAGTCAGATCATGAGATACGTTTTAGAACTCTTCTCTGCCATTCACAAAACGAGCAGATAAAACGAGCAGATAAAGCAATGTCACGACACATGTGGCTCGTACAAAACCATCAAAACCGCGCCATTATATACAAGGAGCTAGGTGCTGTTACCGCAGCAGTGGTATAACAAAGTGAAGTCACCACACAACAAAGGAACACAAATTGCACAGATGAAAAACTACAAGGTCAGGCACACGGGGTGCGATGTGCATAAGTGGTACACCCGTACGTACAGCCTACTTCAGTGCTACTGTGCTGCTTATCAATATCAGTGCAATATGTTTGATTGGATATCTAGATTCTCAGCGGGGGATATCTATCCGACTAATACGTGAAATATTTGTCATTTCCATTATCAACCTGACATGCAACAACCGCGGTTTAAAAGGTGGTAAATATATGTAAACAGCTGGGGAACTAAGATCGTGAGTCCAAGTAGCTAACGTTAACCCGCAAGTTAACAAGAGGACCCTCAGCCCCAATGGGGCCTCTTTAGCATAATAGCCGGGCCAAAAAGGTAGTTAAGATGTTAGCACTGAGAGAGAGAGTGAGAGAGAGGTATAGCTAATAGTAATACTTATAGTTATATATATGGCGGAGAGGACGACACACCACAGATCAAAAGGAGCGATTAAAGATGCACGACGCGTAGCCCTTAGAGGAACACTAATAACCAGAGAATATATTTCGCATCAAAAGTAGCAGCCTCTCGCCCAACAGCTGCGCGTTATGAATTATGAAATTCGATCTGCAAACGTCCCCAAAATTACCGACAATGCCACGCCAGATCTGTGTTTAAAATGGGGCCTTGTCACACAAAGGTACTGTTGCGAGTCCCTGGGACAGCTAATCGAATCATTTGTCACAGTTTTAACGGTCCGAGATCACACGGTTTGAAATCGCCAAATTTGTTGCCATTTAGATTTATTCCCCGTCAGTCAGAGCACCGGTTCATCAGAAGAGTTCAGAACATTCATTTACGAATCACAGGTGCGCGTAATTTCATTAGATTAGAGCATAGAAAAAGTGGCAAAACAATGTAAGGTACTTTTACATAATTAAGGAAAGTGCTCAACAGAGTAAGAGTACTGAGAACAACAACAAGGGCCAGGGCCGGGCTAACAATTACCCTGAACAAAAAAGTAGACAAGAACATAAACAAAGAGTAAGTAAGCAGCTGAGCTGTAAATAGTACACAGAGCTGATCACCGACAATAAGCAGCAGCGGCAGCGGCAGCTTTCTCTCTCTCTCTCTCTCTCTCTCTCTCTCTCTCTCTCTCTCTCTCTCTCTCTCTCTCTCTCTCTCTCTCTCTCTCTCTCTCTCTCTCTCTCTCTCTCTCTCTCTCTCTCTCTCTCTCT
The DNA here is from genome assembly GCF_026151205.1 of Bolinopsis microptera. Classification (NCBI taxonomy): domain Eukaryota; kingdom Metazoa; phylum Ctenophora; class Tentaculata; order Lobata; family Bolinopsidae; genus Bolinopsis; species Bolinopsis microptera. The sequence continues at coordinate 3,767,335 of NC_087073.1, read as the reverse complement.
CTCTCCTTCACGTTACACAAGGTCACCCACAACTACACATATACTATAGCTCCCTCTCTCTCTTATGCCAGCGCTTTGAAGTAAAGGCGGAAATTTCGTCTATTACAGCCTGTCTAGTAGAAGGCAGTGGGCTGGTAATTGTGCGGACATCACCGTCAACCGTGCATCTATACAGGCTATCAGGGAGAGAGCCAGGGAGAGGCCTAGGCCAGGGTTCATTAATTACAATACATATTATAACACTAATGATTTGATGCCGTTCACGATAATGATATTCAGTAATAATAAATACACATAATCATTCTTCAGAGATAATAAATATTAAGTAGCTCATTAGCGGGTAAAGCTAAATATTGGCGATAACAAATTTATATTTATAAAATTTGCCGTGACGCATTCATTAAAACACAACATTTTTGCAGTGTTAAGTAAATATGTAGTTGTAGTATGCAGCCGAAGAAACCACCAAAAAGTGAACAACACAAAAAAACTGCCAACTAAACTGTTATAGCATTGACAACTCTGGAAAGGTCAAACCATGCATTATATCAGGCAGGCCAGGCCACCGGAAAACAGTGAAGTATCGATCGTACAAAAGTTTGATAACTGAGGACATTACGATATTTAATGACATAATTGGTCATTATCCAAAGATTTATAACCACACAAGCTCTAATAAAGCCAGCGCCGAGGCAGCAGCTTTCTGAGCGACCTGCTATAGTGAGAGCTCGATCATATGTCACACGTGCATTTAATTTGAGGCACTTTACCATGGTCATTATTATATGGGTCTGATAAAATAACTGGCAACGGTTAAAGTTCTACAACTCTCTTTACCCCCATAAAGGGGCACTGTGACGTTTTTATCATGGCATGTCGTGTCGACATTGTATGTGTCCAATATAATAACTACCCAGTAAGCAGCTAAGTGTTTATCTTTGTAAGATGTGCATTCGCGACATCGTGAGGCATAACATGATAGTCATTTGCGACATTATGCCGCATAAACTCATAAAGATGGCTGTAAACTTACGACTTTCGACCATTATAAACGATAACTGTAAAACGAAAGTCTACAACTGAAAAAAACATAATGAGAGCAATTAAGCAGCCGACGAGAGCGCAAAATGCTATGTAATGCCGAGAGTTCGGTTAAACCAACATGAAATGATGTACTGTACTAAACATATGCTGCTACTCTCGCACAGATATAGAGCAGCAAAAGCGGGTTGTCCCGAAGTTAGTATGAGCCGGTCCGTTCCCTGCTGTATAAGCTGCTCAGCTGGGCTCATTAATCAAACCACCGTCTTGTCCTCTCATTATAAACCTTACCCGCACTGGTGAGGCTTGGGTCTATTATATGTGAATGCACGCACTGGCATAACAATCCAGGAGTCGGTGATTGCACATATTATGTGCTCCCATATTATCACAGGTCATGGATTCGTATGTCAGCAGCTGAATGAGTTTCAAGGTCAAATTTCACTGCTCTCGACCTTGATTAATTGGGGCGTAATCATGTCAACTGTCAACAAACAGAATACAAAAAAACATTACCGAATATCATTAATATCGAGCAACAGGAAGGACATATCCACTCCGGCCGTGCAACATAACACACTTTAATACACCAGAACACAACATCACGATATCAATTAATACTGAATAGCTGGCATGGCTCGTACAAAACAAACATCAGAAAGGCGACAGCAAGAGACTATAGTGACACAGTGTTGTGCCGCACTGTGACGGACAAATGCAAGAATTCCAGCCGGAGCTGGACGGCCAAATTACCGGTAGTACGGTAATCTAATTAGCAGAGCGAAAATCAGCAGCTCTCTCTCAACAACCGACCAGTGAATAATTATTACTGGCATATTACCAGGAGTACTCTACATTACAGACCTTGTTGGGTACGTAATTATTATTGTTATACGTACTCTCTGTGCACATGTGCTAAATAATCAGGTGGTGAGGGGTAATGTGGGGTAGTGAGGGGTAATGTGAGGGGTAATGTGAGGGGTAATGGTGAGGGGTAATTTGAGGGGTAATGTGATAAACTAGCTGTTATTATCCCCACCATTGCAGGGGACCTTACAGCTAGATTAGGCGCTCATCAAGCTATAATTCCGATACATCGGCAATCTGCCGTAAATTCAATTTGGAGAAAGGAGAGATCGAGGATTGAATGGGCAGAAGAAGAAGGAGGAGAAAGAAAGAGAGTGATGACTATATTCCTTCTCATCATCATAAGGTGGAAGTGTTAACATGTTCGCTTTAAGGTCAATTATCGTGTGCGCTAAAAAGACAGAGAGAGAGCGAGAGAGAGCGAGGTCGGAGATAAGTCAATATGTATATTCGTCACACATCACCACACGATCAACAAAATGTACACTGAGACCATATAAAATGTACACGGTGTACAAGTCGTTCTACATGGCCCCAGTGTGCAGCAGCACGATGTATGGTATGTGGGGCTCATCACAGCTACAATTAGAAACTATGCAGAATTAGAAACTGATGTTTGTTACCCTCATTAAAGCCAGTACACGCACAACACGCACATACCGCCCGGCAGTCAACGTAAATATTTAAATCTGAACAGACATTTAGAGCCCTCAATTACCGAGACTGAAAAGAAATCATAGCGATGAGCAAAAACATATGAAGTAGAAGGTACTTTGTAGTGTGCACCTGTTGCCGCACATAGATATTAACTGCCACGCTCGGGTAAGTTTGGGAGTACGTGAAACTTGAATCTGGAACAGACTCCAGAACGAATACAAAAGTCCGGAAGTCAGAATATTCCACGAATTCCAGTCAAATAATTATCAGGTGATTCCAAAACCTGAAACACCGGGAAGACCACACGAAGTCTGGTTGCTTAAAAGTGGAAGTGTAAGATAATTGCTCATTATGCAATTACGACACGTGATTATGTAATTAGTATGATATGTAGCACGATGCACTGACAGATAGTTCCCACAGATGTGCTGACACACTGCTGAGAAGTTGACGCTAGATCAAGCACGCACGATATACTGACAAATGACAACAACACAGTATATTACAATGACATTAGCAATATGAATTCGCTCAGAGAGAGAGAGAGAGAGAGAGACAGCGAGAGAGAGAGAGAGAGAAAAAAAAGTTTGCAGTATGATACATTTCAGATATAGTGTAGGCCAAGTAATCATCAGGAAGCGACAAGCACGTCACATGAGGGAGTGAACAATAGTGTGGATCTAGCAAAGACGAGCAAGGAGCACAGAGAGGCGAAATTGATATTTTCACTGACAAATTAATTTTTAAAAAGTGGGGTACAAGTGGAACGAATAACGCTGGACCAGGTGTTAGCATCTCGTACTATCGTCAGTGCTGGGGCTCCCGACCCGGCCTAAATTTGATATGGAAATTCTCTATGATTCGATTTAGTTGCCTTGTAATGTTATCAAATTATGTCATACTTATTGGACTAAATCTAACCGGGCGCGGGGAGAGCAGAGCGAAACAGTAAAATTCAGCCAATTTGCACCCCTATAAAACATGACTTGGTTTGCGAGCTGCGGGAAGCCCTAGAGTGGCAGAAGTATTTCGAACAATAAGAAGTCAGGTCCAGCAGTTGTTAAATGTATGCTGCAGTTTTCATATATTTGCATAATAAATTCTACGGTCGACAGGTAGGACACGTTTTTAATATTCTGGCGGACGTGGGACCCGGGGAATTACTAACAGTTCCTACTCTCAGGGCATTACTAAGACTGTGCAATTACTGAGGGTTCCTACTTTACAAGTAAGACAGCAAGGTTTACTGACAGTTCCTACTTTACTGCCTCTGGAACCGGGGTCCATGGACAGTTCCTACTTTACTGCCTCTGGAACCGCTGGTTACTGACAGTCTTTTAAATACTGTGACAGGGTTTCCTGACAGTTCCTACTTTACTAGTGTGGCCAGGGAAATTACTAATAGTTTCTACTCCACAAGACGTGACAACCGCTGCATTTACTCATAGTTCCTACTTAAATAATGCAACCAAGGGTTTGCCGGTTCACCGGCAGTTCCTACCTCACTGCTATTTAGGTAGAACTGAATAATCAAAAACATTGATTTAACCTGGAAGGAAATCAGACAAGACAGAAGGATAATTACCGGTTATCAGTAAGGCAAATTTAGAGATCTGATAATATAATAAAATTGGAGTGAAAGATAAGAAGTGCTTGAATTTGTTAAAAACGGGCATAAAAACAAACATTACCACATCGCATAATACATCAATTTAATTTGGCTGCGGTAAGGGCGTAGAGAGAGAGAGAGAGAGAGAGAGAGAGAGAGAGAGAGCAGAGAGAAAAAGAGAAAGAGAGGGAGTTTCAGGTTTGTAACAACTGAGCGGACACAAGTGCAGGAAGCCACCCAGCTCTTTTAAATTAAAAACGCGGTAATTAAATATCAGGCGTAGTGGTGGTCGTTTGCATGAAGTCACGGGTAAATAACACCCTGATCAGTGCTCATGATGTAATTACAGCCCTACAACAGCACCGGGGTCCGGGTTATTGAGTTGGCAGGCGTGCGGCAGGGTCGGTAACAACAAAACAGTAAACACAATTCTGTGGACATTAGAAATGAGAGGCTGAATGCGGAGTATCTGCAAGAATCAAGCAGTAGCTGGCCATTATTAAACTAGGAAGCTAAGATCGTAGGCATTTAATTTGTTTCTGTAATGATAATATGACCGCAAATGGTTGGGCACGCAATAGAACACAGAGAGGAGACGACCTCCGACTGGTATGCTAAATATTATACTCTTAAGAGAACAGACTAGAAATATGCCAGCATTCTAGGAGAACTAGGTATAGTCTTGACATCATAAAGTGGAGCTTTCGGGCAACTGCCATGTTTTGATGTAATGTGGTCTGGGCGCTCTCGCGCACCAGTCTGACGTCTTGTGAGATCGATTATAGTGTGTGACAAATTGGCAACTCAGGTGATCTGGCGTGAATTTGTATGCATAACAGTATTTATACAAACTACTAAATGTTACAATAAGCATGACGAAACACGCAACACGGAAAACAGCTAATGGAAATCTGTAGGAAATGCCAATTTAAAGGATGAAATGACATTATTTGTCATTCGTAACAATAATGTAAAATGTATAACTTGCACAGCCAGCACAATACAACACCCAATGATCACGTCTCAGTCAAGCAGCATTTCTTCACGCCTATTGTCTATTAGATGAATTGCCAATATCCCAATCTGTTTATTGTAGCTTAATAAAAAGTTCTTTGTTCGATCGACTGATCTGTGGCACTGCATATAATGTGCACATTACATCATCAGCACAGACACATTTAGTGAACTGTAGGGTTTAACATTCGTGATAAGAACTGCGGCAAGGTAAAAGGTTACAAGCACAACAACGACATAATTTATACGGTTATTATGTATGTGAAACAATATGAGCAAATCAGCACAAGCGACAGCAGCACAACCCGGGGTCAAAAGAAAAATGGAGTACAGCGAAACGGCGCTCACAATAAAGATCATCTCGACTGGCCATGAAATTGTCATGAAGCTCACTCGGCGGAATATCAAATTAATAACGGAGCTGTAACCTACTCACGATCACGACAATATCACACACATGAAGCTAACGTTGAGGCCGCTCTCCACCGCTGACCGCAGCCTCACAGCTCACTCTCACTCATCCTGCAAAGACGAAAGAGAGACTTTGTTGAGTAAATTACGAAATAACTGATAATGATATAGCATGGTACACGTGGTGGTGAATAAACAAGTCACGTGCGCGGCGCGTGATGCGCGTTACTGAAGTGAACCTAGAGCACGTGCTGAAGTGTTCCGTATCACGTGACTTATTGGAGCTATCATGTACGGGAATACCCACAAGTGCACTGTATTTATGTGCGTTAATTAATTTCAAATTACTTGTGTACCTAACTAGCTTGCACGTTGTCTACGGATCACAGTCATATAATGTCAATTTCCAGAGAATTTAATGGGCAAGTGCCGCACAATCTAATTGATATTGAATGAAATTTCCGAAAATTTGAAATTAGATCGGTCTCTGCGTGCTAAAAGGAATCAGAAATTGCGAGAATAAATAGGCTAATATAATTTACCATGACGGCAGACGGATTATTTATTAAACACGATGAGATAACTTTTAACTGCTGATTAGCCCCGACGATACGAAAAACGTTTAGAAAAATGCAGAAAGAAGAATAACAACATTGCACCACACCCATGAGTGACAAATTACACTGGCCATATTATCGCTGTATACTGAACCGACACGAACCGAAACTATCCTAAACTACTCTGAAAAGCTCCGACTTGTAATCAACTTTTTAAAAACTGGACCGCAAGAAACCTGTCGTTCAGTGGACAGCATGAATATATATAGAGTATAACAAGGCACATTCATGTAGTGTTATAGCGAAAGCATTCGATGTGACGGCAACAACTGATTACTTGAATCCAGTCGAAAGGGTGGTGAAAAGGTCGAATTCAGTGTAATAATAATCCACTTACTCAATAAACTCTCCAGCTGGGATTTATCCAAAACGATTACAATAGGGCTTCATCTTAAAATAGACATGAACCTGAAATATCTTTACTACTCAGCATTATTACAGGTCGGGATCAAAGTATGTGCTGAACTATCATAGTGATCCACATGACACTGGAGACATCCATATCCCATGAGTATATGAAGTACAAAGGCCGGCAGGTCTCGATACACATATATACAATGCGTATTAACATTACATATCCTGCCTCATACTGTACGTTACAGGGTATAATGGATAGTTTATGGGTATTAGCAGCTGACAACTTAACTAGTCATTGACCGGCTCTGCTCCGACACCATTACGAATTTGTCCTTATTATCACATCGGTATTGAGCGGAATTGAGCTCTATGTTATTTTCAGCCGCTATGAATGGTCCGGGATCTGTGACCTAATCCTACGGTTGCTGTACTCTTTCTCCGAAGTCGGAGTATCGATAACATTATCAAATCAATTTTTGTAATTATTTGCACGCCCTCGAGTTCGATAAAAACATAAGTTTCGAGTATTTTCCGGGTAAAATTATCCTCACATGACATATCGAATATGGATAAATATGCGTTAATGACCCTGGCAAAGCTACATGGTCTGGTTGCCTGAATTACAGGGAAGTCTTACTTCAGGTCGTATGAGAGGTTTCAAACTTCACAGCTGAAGTCTTATTAGTTTTGGGTTACAGGTAACGGTCAATTGCGTCGTGTCAGGCTAATATTGCACAAAAATACACTTATCAAATCTTGACATCAGCTTTTCAAACATTCCAACTTCTGGGGTTACCAGTTCCTAAGCTGAGATAACTTGACAGTATAATTTGCGCCTTTTCGTCTGCGGAAATTTTTTGTCTGTGAACTACGTAGGAACCTGATTATGGAGATTTCTCACGAATCTTCAGAATGTTTTTCGGGTTAACTAAAACCAGTATTTTCACTGTAAATCAAGTAATGTGGCAATCTCGATATCACGCCGACAGACAATAAAAAAATCAAAACACAATAGCATCGGTGACTGGCTGTTAAAAAGCTTCAAATACTCCATACTTGCCAAAATGCAATACGTTACATAAGTGATTTATGTAAACGTAAGTTTAAAGTAAAGTAACCTGTAAAATATGATTTGCGAGGAAATGTTGTTTAAAAACCCTGAACTAGCAAAAAATGCATTTATAAAATTGTGCCATCTTTAACCGTTTACATCATGACTTCCACCCTAATTTAAGTAAAATGGCTGAGCTGCATCACCAGTCACCACTTACAGAGTATTTAGCAGAAGTCTAAGGATTTTAGGCGAATTCTCAATGTGATGGCCTTGTTTTTGAAAACCAATAAAAGCAGAGCAAGATAATCTTGACGACACGCCAGAACACGCCAGAAAACATACGCTTACGCGTTATTAAAGATCCCAGTATCCACCAGATTCCACAAAAAACTATGATTAAAATACTTGGAAAAACATAGAAGAAGCTTTACCGGGTTCGTTATCAATTTGGTTTACTGCCAAAGCAGCGAACGTCGAACGAGTTCCAGGAACAGCTCAAGTATGGGGACTTCAAATTTCCGGTTCCGTTTCTTAGAATATCTTGCACATAACTCTATCTATAAAAATATAAATGATTTAGATTTAAAGAAGTCTGAAGAAAATGCTCAGTGTACAGGAAAATTAACTACCAATGGCGATTCTCACCAGTTATACCCTTTTCGTACGTGATAACCATGAATATGAATGTTTCAACGAATAGATAATTTCCATTGTTCAAAACTTGAATAGAGCACGTGAGGAATGAAGATTCGGCTTCAATGCTGTTTTGTCTTCAGAATTTTGTAAGAACAGTTAACATGTTCTTATTATCATACTTTATAAAATCTTTACGGCATTCGCTTTTCGAATCATGTTGTAACTTGTAAATGTTACGATAATGTTAACAAGACTTAAAGAGTGGTAGAACAATCTTTGATGGAAATCGTTTCATGGTAAACATGGCCCGCAATATGAAGCACCAATGACTAGAAGCTTGAAAACCGCTGCACATTGGCAACTTTTATTGAGCTTCTTGCCAAAACTTCAGTAGTAGCAAAATACGCTATACTATTCAAAGACTGAATCGATGTTGTGCAAGATTGGTCTAACCGTGGGCACATGTTCGCCACATTAAAGCCAATCATTCGTTCGATATATGATTACGTTAAACGTCACTAACTCAATATCTATGTTTGATTCACGTCAATTAAGCACAGTACATTGTCCAGTAGGCTTTCGTATCTGCACTAACCACCGGCTTCTATTATATTAACGGTCGCCTTCTGCTATGGAGTAAGCAAACATCAGAATGAGAATTGCAGGGCCTCGGTCACGTTTTCAACTTTGAGGGTTTCAATCAAAGCTTGCTGTATCATTAGGGCAAGGTCGGAAGAGGCACGAGCTTCAGATCGGGTTTGGGTGCAGCTTCAGGGTTGGAACTTCAAGTGAATAGAAAAGGAATTAAAAATGGTGCCACAATATAAACCAAATATAACATTTAAATTATAGGTACTAGGGTTCATGGGGGGCAAAAGGGGATGGGAGCAGCAGCTGCCCTATCACGTCATTCATTGAAGAACTTGATCATTACGAAGCTGCTTTAGTATACAAGTTAAATATGTAGAAACGAGAAGAGAAACGCACATAAAGAAAGTTACAAATAAACCAGAAATTTCCAAGATGTGCCGCAACATAATTGGCAATCAGTGGACTCATCACAAAAGCAGAAACTCGCATAATATCCAGAGTACTGACAAATCACAAAAGCAGAAACTCGCATAATATCCAGAGTACTGACAAATCACAAAAGCGTACAGCCCAAATATCCCTGTGTGTTGTTGAGTAACGAGCCGGTGAGCTATTATTACAGCGGCGGCACTCTGCACATCAGACAAGACTTGCAATGTACCAACTTGACTGGTGTACAGCCGCCGATCAACCTCCCAACAGAGGCATATAGTGAACAGGAAACTACTGGTTAATCTCCAATTATCAGACTATATCATAACTCTCATACCACCCGCTCCTTAATTGAAGCTTAACGTGCAGCAGAGGGATATTCACCTGCCAACAGAGCAGCTATTATAGTTTATATAGCTTGTATAAAAACGTCAGAGCATTACGTTACCTGACCAACTCACGAGTACAAATATGAGACAACTGCCGAGATGGGAGATGTACAGGTATATAATGTAAGTATGAGAGAGGGAGAGAGAGAGAGAGAGAGAGAGAGAGAGAGAGACAGAGAGAGAGAGAGAGAGAGAGAGAGAGAGAGAGAGAGAGAGAGAGAGAGAGAGAGAGAGAGTGTGTGTGTGTGAGGCAGTTATCGGGAAAACTAATGCAATGGGACGTGGAGGGCGTAATGAATTGAGTGGAGTTTGATGCGATAATGTTAACTTGTTAACTTGCTGGCGGCCCTCCAATCTTTCGGTATAACTCCGTAACCAAGACTAATTACTTGTAGCAGCTTCGATTAGTGCATAGCACTTAGCTGACAATTACTATTGACTCACGGAATCTCCAAACAATCATTCCAAATTTAATGGGATGGAGACGATTTTCTCCTGAGAATTAACGTAAGGATTCCTTTCCAAACCGAAAGCACCCATATAAATTAAGCATAAGGACCTCATGAAACAGAACGGGAACTTTTTTAATTCCTCACTGTGATTCCTCGCAAGATTTTTGTTAAAAAACTACACAGGCAGAGTGTTACTCTTACAAGTATATCATCACATGTTTACACTTCGTCTGTCCACCTGTCTGTAACTGTCTCAAGCATGTAATTAAAATGTAAGCATGTAATTACTTAGTTTTGCCTTGATTTCGTTTCAGTAATGTCGGAAGAACTGGGGAAGGATGAGATTGGTGGCACAAACCAAATCTTCGCATCTGCTCAGTATTACTTTCCAATTCTAATTTGCACACGGAAGGAGGAATCAAAAAAACCAGGTAAGAGACTATATAATGTACAATTATTACCAGGCGAAAATGTAGGTATTATCTACAGAGTGCCAACTCCTTGAAAACAATGACCGGTTACCCTGGCCTCCCCCCCCCCTCCCGCAGTTACACACCATTCTCTGGAACCGTACTTATAATATTAGTAATACATTCTTCTACCAAAATTGTTCAAATTGTTCAATTGTTATCACACCAGTTATATAACAACAATAGCACTTTTAAAACCAAACAAATACATGAAATACTCAAATTCCTAAACTGATGAAACAAGCCTGACTTATTATGTTATCGATAACAATTTTGTTGACACCAAAACAGCATAATTGGATAGCAGGCTTGTCAAGTTCCCGTTGCGATAATGCGAGGAACTTTGTGGAAGCTAACATTTGGAGATTACTAATTTCTTGTTACTAGGAAACTTCTGGAACATTCTCACTTGATATTTGTAAATCCCTGCAAAATAAATGACAAGACAAAGTCAAAGGGACGTAGTTTATACCTATTTAAACGATCCTCTTACAAAATTTTGTCAAAGGAAAAAAATCAAATGTGACTGTTTTCTCCGAAAGCGGACAATCTTTTCGGTATTTCGTCAAACGGCCAAAGAAATATACGTAACAAGTGGAGGTGGTCTCCATTAAGAAGCATACCCATAGCAACTATAAAGTCGCACAGAACCACTGACCTCACCTGGCCGCTAACAAAACAATACGCCGACTGAACTGCTAGTGTATTCTATTTGATGAACAACACACAGGGGGTCGTTACATTTACTTCTTGAGCAATTTAATAACATGACAAAGGGGGCCAGTTGTAGGAACAGTATAGGTACAAATATTAATACAATGAGTTCCCCTCCGCAGGGGAGTTGAGGTACGATACAGTTGGGATACCCTACGTGCTGGACCTGGAGCCAACCCACGGCAAAGTTTCCAGTCTGCTGTACGAACAGATAGAGAAACCGATTAGACTGAATCTACCCGGACCCGGAGTCAAGTGTACTCAGTACTACCACGGCCAGTGTTTCAATGCGCTCCTGAAATTGGCGGCTAAATGTAACGTGGAGGCAGCCAGGAATTTACTTGAAAGTAGGTTCAGGATATGTGCTTAGTGCTTACGTGCACATTCATGTTACAATTACTCGGGAAATAAAGATGTATAAAAGCTTACAACGCCCGCGTTTTGTCATGGTTGGGTTACAGTACCCGTTTAGCTTTTAAATGTCTTATTAATCAATCCTTAGACTCCGTCCAATGTCTGTACTATAGGTTGCTTCAAACCTATGGTTCAATACAAATTACAATGAAGCAAGCAAGCATCGAGCAATTTTTGAAATGTATGATTCAAATGAACATAATTGACACTCAAGTGAACATAATCTAAACTCAAAAGTGATAATATGCACATAATATGCCACCTTCATTCTTTTCAGGTCACAAGAAAATATCCAAAGATATTCTGGACGTAGTTTGTACATGCGGCAAAGCTCATCACAGCAACAGTATTGTGGCAAATCGAGACTGCTTCGGAGCGAGCGCATTAAACGTATGTCGATTATAGAATATAGATAGAGGTAGTAGGCTTGATAAATAGAATTGAGGGAGAGAGAGACAACACGAGGCGAGACAACACCTGTATCAGGCTGGCAGCTCTGTGGAACTACAGCTCGGGAAATTAATTAGACTGCGGGCAGCACTAATATATCACTACAATCTCTGGGTCCACCCTTTGTTCTATCACTATAATTGCTTCTAGGCAAGCGTTTCTGTTCATTTCCTAATTTGATAACAACAGCTATAAGTATAGGGAGCAACGTTTGTAAGAGAAGTGAACGGTAAATGAGCGAATTGATTAAGCAGAAAGTAATAGTGCGGCCAGCTATGTGCTAATGTACAAACAACTAGTTATATACGTGGGGATGGGTTTGATAGAAAAATAAGCATATGGTAACAAAATATAGGTGTGTCATATTAGGCGCTACTCATGTTCATAAATCAAAATAGTACCCTACATTACGGTGTTGTGATATAGAATTAGAATATGCCCGTTTAAAGCTAATGAAACCCAGTTTTGTGGTGTTAAATTTGGTGGTTACACCATCTTGCAGTATAAATTGAGACGATACGATATATTAATAGCTTTATACAAGATCCAAAAATGGCTAAATTAGCCCTCAATAAAATTTGTAATAGATGCATAGTAGTGATACATTTTCCTTGTGAGTTCCAATTTAAAGGGGAGGGGAACAAAAGCTAAGTCGTGACGAATACCCTTAAAATAAAACGGTTACCTAATAGTAATACTCCCTGGGTGGGGTCATGGTAAGAAAATCAGATTTTCGATAGTGCCAAGTGCTAACGAACCAAGAAACCAAGCCAAATTTAGACAAAAGTTGTAGTAATAAAACTTCACCATGACTAAATTAACTGGCGAATAATTTGATTGTCGACTAAAATTTTAATTGAGCTTGAATACGTTAAAATTCAGAATATCGTTTATGAATCTGACTCTTAGCCTTGAGTCTAGTCTGACTCTTAGCCGTCTACTTCTAGGTCAAGTTTGGTAGCATTTTAACGAGTTTTAATTCTGAAGAAAAAGCTTTAAAATGTGCATTCAAAAAATCATAGGAAAGCCTAAAATTTTGGCAGACCAAATATTAGTTAAATATTTTAAAATACTGACTGAACTTTCAGTAAACCAAATTTTACGGACATAAATTGTTGATCATTGAGGAATTAAAACATTTACGCCCAATGCCTACACTGCAAAACAATTTCGTACCTTCAAAAGAAAAGCTCGTAAATTAAATCTTCGAATTCTAAAGTTGTCCCGGTTGAAGTTAGAACTACCCAATCTTCAATATGCCTTCTTAAACTGATGAGTGATGAGTCAAGTGATTCGCAGCGTGGTAACGAGATCAGTTTAATGAAATGCCTGGTTACCCGTTCAGTATTACAGACGTATTTTAAAATGGCATTCTGATGAGTTGTCGGTTTATAAAATGCTTCACCAAGCTATCAATCAATTCAAGAAAAATGGGGGGGGGGGGGCTGATCACATTAAAGTATATTAAAATGTATGTTTTTCCCGATTTTAGGGCGGGGATATACTTTAATATACTTTAATATACCTATATTTTTGGAGGCCTAAATCAAAAATCGCTGCCTACAATAAGCTTGAAATGCGATTCTTAATCGATTCCAAAAATTTCAAGCAAAAATATTAAAAACTGATGGAGTTTTTTCAATTTAAATGAAGACATTTTGGCTAGTATCCCGAACCGAGATATGCGCAATTTTGTTCATGGAGGTCTTTTTAACTAGTATCCACTATTCAACAGATATTGCATTGAGCTATATCTTTTACATGAAGTAGGTCTCATTCAAAAATATTGAAATTTGATCCAATTTTGGGCGAAAGCTTTCAAATTTGGTGCGTATGCCCAAATATGGTTTTTAGCTCATAACTCAGCCATTTTTGTCCAAACTGGATGTAAATTCATGTACTAGTCAAAAACAGGCTTATCTTGCAAATCTAAACGAACAATATACTTTAAGTATATTAAAGTATATTAAAATGTAGGTTTTTTTTCTGATTTGAGGGCGGGATATACTTCAATTTACTTATATTTTAATGATCAGCCCCCCCTCAATAATATTCCACGTCCCACGGAAGCATTAAAATATTTCAGCTGAGTCAGCAAAAACATGTTAAAATAATTGATAAATATGTCAACGAGTAATATGACCGAAGAAGTATGTATACACTACGCAAGGTGCATTGTAGTCTCAAGACAGGTATTAAATCACAAAGGGAAATCAACACTTCGCAAAACTTATCTGATATCAACGTGTTATAATTTGTTATTTCAGACATTAGTATTGGGCTACTTTGTCACGCGTATAAGTAATACTTCTATTGGTAAAACAATACGGCATTTAAACTAAAACTGTTAATCTGCAGCATTAGAAATCTGTGCTTCTGCAGCAATATATTATGTGTTATAATATATGCTTAAGATCACAACGTTACCTTCTAGCTAAAAATTGAAAACGTTTTCAACTCACGGTTTCAGTATCACTTTGAAAGCGCAATAAATGCACTCGAAATTGCCATATGTAACTGTAAAGTGTATTTAAAGCAAGGAATGAATATTGAATATATGAAAAATACTTAACCCATGACTAATTACTACATAAATTTGGCGTTTACATATTAGCCACAAAAAATTGCCTTATAAAGAGCGAAGAGAAAGGTCTTTACCAAATTAGCAGAGACCAAATTGTTTCTGCGAGATGCTAATTATCGAATTACCAAATTATAAATTTACAAGCTCTCGACAGAAAGAGAGACACAGAGAGAATGAATCCACTTAAACCGGTAACCGTTACCATGTTTTCCAGATAGTAGTACGCATGGTTACACAGCTGGCGGGGGAAAACAGAACCAAGATGATCCATCTGTGTCAAGTTCTGCTCAACTACGGAGCCAACCCTAACCTGGTGCCTTCCAACCAGATCGGAGTACTAGATGTGGTGGTGGAGATGGGAGACATGGAACTAATTAAGGTAAGAGTGAAGTGGAGGAGGGCCCTAGTTACGCAGCCCGGCAGTGCTGTATAACAGGAATATATAGCGACACAGGCCCACAGCTCATGAGCCTTGGAATGATTATCCGCCTCAAACAAAGGCATGCTCTCACGCAGTACCTGATCCTACTTGTCGTAATATCACTGTAATAGGTCCTCCCCGCATGTACATTTATACAGAGGTCCACTAATAAGTGTGTCCAAGAAACCCCTTTGATAGTTATCAAGTAGGCTACAAACCGAGCTTATAATTAGGAATTTAGAACGACGAATATAAAGGATATCTGGAGATACTTATATTAATTTAAACTTCAGTGATAATCAAAAGCTACTATATGTATCCTCCGTTTTGTGCATTTGATAGGCGAAAACCCCGTAAACAGTAACAATCAGCACTGATGGAACCTAAGCATGATAACCATGATAACCATTAAACTAATCTCCAATAACTTATTACCCCATAATAAGGCCAATATAGTAATTTCTGCAGATCTCCAATGCCAATAAAGCCTTATAACATCATAGTAATGTCTGCAGAGCCCTAATAACGTGAAACCACAGAATCAGCAACAGTAACTGCACACGCAGGTATTTCCTCACATCAAATCCCTGTCACAAAATGACCAGGGAAATTATTTTATTAATACAACTAGATATAGTAAAATAGTAATACAGTAAAGGATAATCCAATTCGGACAGACAAAGGCAGATATAATATAATATAGTTATAGTTGCCTCATTTTCAAGGCAATTTGGCCTTATATGTGGGTACTTGCTGATGTTGGCTCGGGAGGGAGGTTATTATCTTTCATATAACTTTTAATTTTATCGTCTGAGGAAGCTGCAGGTAAAGGATAGTTACTATTTATATTTAGTATACATTACGTTAGGAGATTAATTTAGCAGAAAATTATATGAGCTAGTAATTTAGAAGCATCAAATTGTAAAACCTTTCAGGGCCTCGACAACGCCACAAAAAGGGCTCCAAATTAAAGAGCGTATAGTTATAAAACTTACAAAAGAAATTTTCGATTATGTGCTTAACTAATTTCATGAAATGACGTACGCGTAATCATTGAAAAGAGGAAACAATCACAGAAGCAAGTTACACTAGACTTCAAACAATCCGAAAATATTATTGTTGCCTCGCAAAAAAGCGTCTCATTACTCAGCCGAGGAAACACAAAAGCGACCTCTTGAACAGCGACTATATCACACTCATACGCTATGTGTGCATTAATTAAAACTTTAATGAATTTGGCAGGCTGGTAGCTAGCTAAGTAAAGAGAAACTGCAAGCTTGAAACAAAAAGCGCGTAGAACAAAGACGCTATTTGATCCAAACCAAAATATCGGCATTTAATCCGGCAACAATAGTACAATGAGTTGTAGCTATGGCTACGCTTTGCCGCTCTTAAAATTTCTTTGTCCAGTGCAATTGGTAATAATATGTAGTCTTGATAATTCAGCTCGGTCTCCAAGCACGACATGCCACCAACCTAATGCCGACCCGACCACCGAGCTGGCCGAAAATTCAATCTATGTGAGGAGAATGAATCGTCATACCAGGGCATTAACCAAGTTCACAGCACTGCCATCACTCATGAAGAGAAACATTTTCATTACTTGATTGCATTTATAGATGTGCGCTGACGCATGCTCTGGTTCTACATCATCCCAACACATGATTAAAGTCAATGACTTTAATCACGAGATCAGATAGTGATCACTGCAGTTATTGTCATGTACCAGCTCGTTTAGACAACAATGTTACTCAGTACCACGACGGTGTACTTTTAGCAGCCAACTTTGTTTGTTTCAAAGGCTATTTCATCCGATCAGGATAGCACCGCGAATCCGTAAATTCGCTGGAAATTGACAGATCTCGGACAAACGAAATAATTACACTCGGAATGACGCGAAAACGTGACTGATCAATAAATCGTATTGTAACTAGCTTAATCGCTCGGTAAACGGTATTGGGAGACATTTCAATCTCATTTGGATGATTTGAGCTCGATTTCGTCAGTTATAATTACCACCAAACAGCATCCAATAAATATGGCAGTGTTTTTACTAAAATCAGGAGCAACAGACACAGTAACCATAGTAACCATAGTAACCATAGTAACCATAGTAACCATATTAACCAATTATTACCATAGTAACCAATAATTACCATATAAGTAACCATAATAAATTACCCATTATAGTTTATAATAACCATAACCTCTCCCCTTAGCTGCTGGTGACCGGCGGTGCTCACATAACAACTTGTGTCGAGAGGATCGCCAAAAATCGTCTCCTACAGCCCTCTTCAAAGAGGTAATTAATAAAGCTGCCGTCAACCAGCTCACACCTCCTGCCAGGTATCTATTAAACAGTTCCATTGTGCAGCAGAAAATAACGTAAGTTACTTCATTATAAATAAATGGCCGCGTGCCTATAGAATTCAGCTCTAGTTAGTTAAATAGTTGGGTCGATATACCATCAACTGGTCATCCAGGATTAGGCACATGTTATATTATTTACGCTTCCAAATGAACGTCACAACTTGTCAATTCCTCCGATCTACAGTTATTAATTATTAAACCCACGTACGTGAGTCCTCAATTTAATATTTACGGATATCTTACTTCGAGTTTTATAAGCTTGCTTAAAGATCGCATAATTTTGAAATCAGACGGTTAAAGAGCAAAGTAGAAATCAAGGCACGAGTGAACATGATATCTCAGATAATAAAATCAATTCTCAAATTTAGAGCAATTTAAGCTATCTTCTATAATTGAGGGTGCTTGTTAAATTTTATTTGTCAGAATTCAGTGACTCGAGGCTGAGTACGAAACTTTTATATCAATGAGTTAAATCAAAGTAGAATAATTTAATCGAAGAAGGGTGAACCATCAGCGTGATCGAGGAAAAGAGTGCCTTCGTAAAAGATAAGTTAGTCAAGTGACAAATAAGCAGTCATATTTAGCTGTAATTTGTCAAGAGGGGCGGGGGCAGGTTATGTCAAATTACCACAAAGAGACGATATTGATAAGATTATCACTGTCGTGGACCTTTGTGATATAGCATACTACAGATTGACACAAAATGTAAGATGGATCAAGAGTCAAAGATTTCGGGGAAAGATCTCGATGTCAAATCATAATCTCACGAAAGCAATAATCCTTTGATCGCAATATGACTATTAGTATTGGTATATGGAGTTAAAACGAACATATTGCAACTCAACGACGAGTGGCGAGTGCAGATTGATTTCGCAATGTAATAGGATTCCAAAGGTAGGTAAATAACTCCACTTAGGCTTTTTTAAAGAAAGGTAATTTGCGCAAGCCGGATTTATTTTGTTAAACATACTTAAATATTTATAAAGTTGACCAAATCATTTGTTTATATTACGCTAAAAGAGAGAAAAATTGAGTGATCAAGCTTGGTATTTAACCGATGGTTTCTGACTTTCCACTAATTCGACAGATTTTTCTGGGAAGCACCAAGGATGAAATTGTAATAAAGTAATAAATACTGGAAATGAATACCAAATAAATCCATTTTCCGAGTCTTTTAAAAAGCCATTACCGCTGCACCATTAATCTAATGGGAAATAGAACGTTTCCAGAAATCAGAATACGCGAACAGCACGACTGGCATTTTAACTTTAAGTGGTTTCCCCTTGATATCAAATATGCCTTATCCAATACATAATATGCGTGTTATGTCAAATTTCGACAAAAATAGGCAAATTCAGTCTGGAAGGCAGGTGCGCAATTAAGTTTTGAACACTTTTAAGTTCGGGAAATGAAATAAGATGGAGAAAAAAAACGATGATGACTGTAGAAAGTCTACAAAACAAACATCATGAATGGTTTAGTATCACACTAATATGATGTCGGTTGATGGTCGTCTATTTAAATATAGACATATCCATCATACTGAGGTCTACATAAGCGGCAATAGCTCATTGACATTAGAGATATTACAGAATAACATAAAAACTCTCCAAATAGACATCCGAGAAACATTTAACAGGTCAACCATACTACTGTACTGGAGCGTCAGAGTCAAGGAAAGCTTATCACCTATGGCTCATCACTAGTAAGTTATCACGGGTAATGATGTTGGCTGGCGCATGAGAAAATAGTGACAAGCGCGCACGTAAAGAATCTGTACTACAGCTGTGTGACTTGGTCCCTAGAGTGCTCACTGACTGTTAAATGTTCGGCAGGTACTACAAGAACGCCGGACACGACAACTTCGACCTGTCCCACTTGGACCAGCTGCTTAGTGAGGAGGTGTTAGTGTGTGCCCCCGACCCTCTGGTATCCTCGTTCTACGTGTGCGTGGTGTTGGGTAACCTCAGGAAACAGCACCACGTGTTCAGTGAGGAACTGAAGAGCGTGCAGAGCAGGCTGGAACACTTTACTTACCACTATCTTGATCTCTGCAAAAATACATGGGAGGCAAGGGCACTGGTGACCAAAGAAGGTTTAATTTGATGAGCTTGCTCTCTCTCATTTTCCCTTTTTATTTAATGAATAATATGTTTGTTTACGGTTATGAACAATGAATATGTTTGATGCTGATATTGCAATTGTGCGACTCTACAAACTCAGAGAGTGTGCATAATAACGCCCCACCCTCCGACTATTCAACTGCACTGATTACATACAATGTCAATGCTGAATTTTAACGGTAAACGAAATGTTTTGCATTTTGGAGCGGGCGTATTGCTTCGCGTACTTCATGACGTATCTAATATATCCTTACAGCGTATGGATTGGCGGAAAGATACGTATATTTAACATCCATGTTTTTAACATCTAGAGGAAAGGACATGGTCTGTTATCTTTATTTCGTTAGTTCAGCTGACTCTGACAATACAGAATAAAACTATGAGAAGTAGTTTAACGATCACTATTGCAGTACTGAGCTCAGCTGGTGGTAGCAGGATTCCAATGTACGAGTATGCGGTAATGTGCGATCAGAAACACTTTTGTTCGCACAAGTATATTCAGAGTCTTGCGGAGGGCATGTGGTATGGAACAGCTCATCAAAGAGGGTAAGTGCTTTGATCCAACCAAAATAAATACAATCAGAAACCGTACTGATCAAAATTAAGATGTAGGAATCTAGACAGGGCAAAGCGAAAAAAGGCATGGGATGGTCGGCGTGAAATTTAGTTTGTGAGAAAACAAATCCTCCAAAAGTTAAAATATTTTATTTTTATTTCAAACAGCAAAGAATTTCACACGGCAAAGCAGTCAATCATCATCATTCATCATGCTATGCATGCATTATGGGCGGAAAATATAGGTTGTAGTAAAAGGTCATCCATCGAGGTTTACTACGAGAGAAAGCCCACATTTCACAAAACACACAGAACATTTCACAAACACACAGAACATTTCACAAAACACACAGAACATTTCACAAAACACACAGAACATTTCACAAAACACACAGAACATTTCACAAAACACACAGAACATTTCACAAAACACACAGAACATTTCACAAAACACACAGAACATTTCACAAAACACACGGAACATTTCACAATACACACAGAACTCACCACACCACGAGCTGACAAGGAAGAGCTTACCTCGGACTCCAGCTCTACTCACCTCATAATTCTGGAAATATACAACTAGGTAACCTGCAGTAAGATAAGGTTGAGTAGTAAGAAGAGGACGAGTTATTTAGCAGGGAATTCTGCGCCTGAGTAGCACTAGCAGCTCTCCGGCTCGTATCCAGTAATGTTAGCCCCCGCGCTACGTACAATGAGCTCACATTCTAACACGTACAGTAGGGTGAAGTAATTGTTCTGTGGGGGTTGGAAAAATGTTGTTCGATCACAGCATCATATTTGAGATTTGTTCAAGTGTTCGTGTGTCATCTGACGTTGAAATTATCGTTTGAGTAATGCGGATTTAGATAACAACCAATACGATATTATGACCCATTGCAAAGAGTATGTAAATAAGAAATTCAGACTTTCACAAATCCTGCTCATTATATGCTCTAGCTAGGTTTCCAAAGTTGGAATTTGTGCGACGAAGTGGCCAAGAGCTTGAAAATTAGCTCGTGGTCAACCAAGAGACAGTCAATTTGAATATTTACGTTCAACATATTAAAGATGTGGTTACTGGTTGCTAGAATAGGAAGTGCCATTATCTTAGGTTCGAAACCATGCAATATGCATGATATTATATTAAACGAGTAAGAGCAATTATGTAGGGATCACTGTTTTTCCCTTTCAAATATATATATAAATATGACAACCAAACTAAGAAATTTAAGTAAGTAAGTACATAACTATAAGGTAAAGTTCCAATCCCGTAATGTTTTGTCGCCGCCCTAGACTACAACTGTTTTTCTAGTCTCCACACCCTATAGACCTGTTTCGTAGGGCGCCGCCCTATAGTTTCTCAGGGCCTACAGTTCCGGAACCGCAAAACTCTGGTCATTAAAATGCACTTAGTCCAAACGGCAGTAAAAAGGGGAGGAGCTGTTTCATATTTAAGAACTGTACTTAGCGTAAGTTCAAATATTCTAGCGGAAGCCACACGCGACATTGTAAGTTGGCAAAATTGAAGCCTAGTAAATTGTTCATTATAAACAAAACTTCTCAAACATTCTCACAAACAAACACCCCTCCAGACAGAACTACACCCAAATGTTAGACACATGGTTCTCAACTATCCTCGTTAACATCACTTTCCCCTTGTGGTTCTGCAGAGTGTACCTACTCAAGAAAGAAATATCCGCATATACCCTGGAACGTAAGTTCCACTAAACTAGCCTAGTTTTTGGGGAAATTTTAAAATTGTGTACCTGATTTTACAAAAAAGTTCAATTTTAAAATCGCAACTGCAAGGTATCGTCCTGACACAAAATCAGAACTGAAAACAACTCAGACAAGCATTTATAATGCCACCCAGCAAGAGCTTCTACTTAACCACAGCTCGACTCCTCAGACAAGGTATTGAGCATCGCCAGGCTGCCCAGTGTTTGTCTGTGGGCTGATGTGGTTAACCATGTGACTCTGATAGCGCTCTTCATCAGGTCCTGCTCCCTCGACAACTTTGATCTGTCAGGTATCGAGGTAGGCTGATATGCGTCAATGAAGCTACTACCAGTTGATTGATATAGAATTGAAGTGATATAAATTTAGAGTAAAAGTTAAGTATTCGATTTAAAAGGTTTAGTGGTATTTGGGGCCGGGGAGCTCATAGGACTAATCGTTGAGGGGGGTTAGGGCGGCAAAAGTAATCACTAGCATCGTTTATGTGCGATCTAGACATATAGCTGTGTACCTCACATACACAGCTGTCTGATTATAGCATGAACAAGATCGATGCCATAATAAAATGGAGGCCAACAGACGATAACTTGGTTTAACCATTTTCATGAATTCGTGGGTGGCAGAACTCAAGCTGACATATTGCTATGTGGTTAGGAAATTATTAATATTTCTGGGAACTAATTTGCTACAAGCATGATTCATGTGCAGAAATGTGTGGTCCATGGGTACAACTAGCTAGAGCATATTGTCTCCGTGCTCAAACCATCGCGATCCGAATCGGCTTATTCTTATTTTATGGAAAAAAATGAAAATCGTTGGTATTATTGGTCAATTTTCCTAAATTTTGTTTGGAAGGTATTACACTTACAGACTTCTGAAGCATGTTCTCTCGCAAAAAAGGTATAAATTGTCCTTCCCGACGTTCAGTTCTACTATATAGACCACAACGCGGGAAAAAAGCATTTTAGGGCATACATTGCTTCATAAGTTGTATATATAACTGATTTAACTGATAACTGATTGATTTGGATCTGACACATGTAATTTTGTAATGATCATTCTAATTTCTAATTTCTAATTTCTAATTTCTAATTTCTAATTTCTAACTAGCAGGTCTAACCCTAAACAAAGTGGTGTCAAGAGACAACAATATTTATTTTGCAATTTTTTACACCACTTAAGGGTCCAAATTTCGGGACTTAAAGTTCTTATTTCTTGGCCAATTTTTATTTCTTCATGCTGGTCAAAGGGCAATAAAAGCATTGGACCCAGTCAAAAACCTTTCAATGGTATATCTTTCACCGTTGTCCTGGAAAGTCGTGTCAAAGTTGATGTCGTGGTGTCAGTAAAATGGCAACAGATATATATCTTCTCGCTTTATATATAGTAAAATTATGGCCATTGCGAACATTTTACACCTATATTTGGAAAGTCTCTATGACCTTTCTAGTCCAATTTATAACCTACCTGAATTTCCGCTAAATATTTAAATCAAAAATCTGTTTTGTTCTGAGGTCGCCAAGAGAAAATATTCTCTAGCTAGTTGTACCCTTCAGATCTGAGTTTACAACTGGTTGCGGTGGTTCCTGGGACTATGGACAACACATTTTTGCTTGTAGCATATTAGTTCCCAGAAAAGAATAAATATTCATAATTCTCTTACTGCAAAGCGATAATGTCAAGTTCTGCTCACCCACGAATTCATGAAAATGGTTAGTTGGCCTCCATTTTTATGGCATCGATCTTGTTCATGCTATAATCAGACAGCTGTGGATGTGAGGTAGCATAGCTGCGTCTAGATATCACATTTATGTTTATAAACGATGCTAGTTATTACTAGTAGTTCCTGCGACTATGGGCCGTATTTACCAAATTTGCTTAAAGTACGATCTTAAAGTTAAAGGAAGAATTTTAATGCATTAATTTATATGCATATACTGTAGCTCAGTGAAGTTTGAGACAGTTGCACAGGCTGCATTTGATGCGAAACAAATTAAGCAACGTATAAGGGCCTTGACTAAACAATGTTTCAGGTGTTTACTTGGTTGGCCTGTGTGTGCAGGCTGATCATTGAGTTCGATTTCATGAAGGCTCGAGGACTGAAACGCTATTTTAATGACCGCTCAAACATTGTGAACATAGCTGTCGGGTGTACGTTTATAACGTCAATACTAGCATGGCTCGTATCGGTTGCCTTACCCGAAAAAGCTAAATTGTGAGTATCTTTAATCGTTATAGATTAATTTTGCTAGCATACTCATTTTAAGTATGGGAAATTAACTATCAAGAAGCAAAAATGGCGGAAACTTGTTATTCGAACGAGCAGCATTACCTTTAACTCCCAGGAAGATTCATTTGATAATGGTGACGAGGTACATCTACGGGCTGGCAGCTTCTGGTCTCCTCATTAGACTGTCTGGATTGTTACGAATAAACAAAACACTAGGACCCCTCACCAGGACAATTGTAAAGATGCTGCATGTAAGCAAGTTCCGTAGAAGTACCCTTTAGTTAATTTTAACAGGTCATCACATTAATGATTACACTTTGCAGGCTGTTAATTTCGCAATTCTTGCAGGCCAGTCATTGAAGCAAGATAGTTAAGACTCTAAATAAGAGATGATGTCAGTGTCTGAGAGTTAAGTGCACTCACTCACTAGTCACTAAGTGCCTCTTTAATTCCGTGTATCAAGTTATATTTAACTTGAAGAGGACGCCTCTGTCAGGTCGAGACCATTTAAAAAATAGTAGAATAAATTGGATTCCATCATCTACATCAGACGACCTTCAAACTATGTTTCAAGAGATTGGCGATTAGCTAAAAGTTTTAGCAGTAGGAAACATCGATGAAATTAGATTTAATAACATGTGACAAATTGAGCAGAACTGGGGAAGTAGTTACTGGGCAGACATGCAATATTAAAATTGCCAATCAATTCCTTCTGATAGCGATAAATTTTAAACGAGTATCATTTTGTCGTGAGGTCATGTCTGCTAACGATTGCCGATAAGTATTATCATCAATTGTTAACAGTTGAGAATATTCAATAATATGACCATTATAACATGAATAACACGCTTTTTTATTATATATTCCTGAAAAGCTACAAGGTTACATAACACTTATAATGTCCATTTTACAATCTATACCAAGAGTATGGTACAGAGATACGTTCTCAAGAATGCGAAATTAAGGAACAGGAATGCATCGTACTACTACTAGGAAGGGATGAAATGTGCTGAAGTATGACTTGGAGTAGAAAAGTGCACTACCTTGTTATTTTCAATATTTTCGCTTTTATAAAAACGCGAGTATGCTGTGCGATAATCAATTTATCAACAACATTCTTATAATATTGCCTGAATATTTACCCTGCTGAGATTTTAATTTTTCAGGACTTTATGACGTTTGTGATTCTGCTAGTGATAACGATGGTGGTGTTCAGTCTACCACTACACACCATTTCTTACCAGAGTTACCGAGCTTATCTCAACATTCATAACCAAACAAGTAGGTCTTCAAAAGTCAAATTTGTTTCAAGAATGAGATGAAATTCCGGAGGTGCTCTCTAAATTCCAATCAGCTTAAATTATAACCTTTAACTTAACTGGGAGGTTAAATGCTAAAATAAATATCGGTGATCCCAAAATAAATCATTTTAACCATCCAATAATACATAGTAGGCTAGGCACCAGTAAGAAATAGCATAGAAATCGTTTATATCAGTGTTTACGACAAAATTGTACGTAAAGACAATGAAGCACCTGTGCACTGTGCAGAGTGCATCAAGTATCTACCATTATAGTGCAGTCTGTACTAGATCAGCACGTGCACATGGTCACGTGCACTTGGTTATGGTTATTATCGGAGAGCTTCTGCACGTGTTGGATCTGTTAGAAGTTTAATAACCATTTAAAATAACGAACAATTGAGAACTTTCTAGATAACCTGAGCATTACTGATACCATTTCCAGGTCCTGAAATGACGATGAACGAAAACTTTGATACCTTCTGGAATTCTTTGTCTTTCCTAGCGTTCAGTGTGTTTGGATATGGTTCTAGAAGTGCTGGGACCCTTACATACGACGAGCAGAGTTCCTTTCTCATGAACGTAAAATTGCTCCTACAATTAACACTGATTTAAGTAGACACCATATTTAATGTAACGTAAAGATCCGATCTGCTTAAAAGGGTGCCATAAGTGACAGTCAAGGATTGAGAATCCGAAATTGGATTTAAAGATTTGATTAACTATTAAAGATTACCCCATGTAATGACACAACGTTTCTAGCACTTAACTTTAATATTCTATTTTACTGGGAACGGATATCGTACCTCATTATACCCCTGCATTGGGTAAGGGTTTCAGGCTTCAGTTCTAAGTTTTCAAATTACCACAGATAATCTACATGGTATTCTTGGTGGGTCTGATTATCCTAATGTTGAATCTACTGATAGCTGTGTTAAATACAACCTTCAGCTCTTGCCAAGAGAACGCCCGAAAAGGTAACTTCTTCTCGATATTCCGTATAATAATTCTGTGTTTAAGTTGAACGGAAAGTAAGAGTGGTAGGTAAGAAATGATTGTTCACTTACGATAGCAGCATGCTACTGATCGCTGAAAACAAGAATTTCTCAACATTTTTAATAAAAACTTACAGATTGGAAGTTCAGTAGAGTGGAGCAACTATTGAAGTACACTGGAGTACAACCTTTCATGTTTCCCTTCATTATATACTTGTATCCTCTTTATAAGGTCAGCAAATTGACAGGAACATTGCACTAAATGTTAGAAGAAAATTACATCCCACGGCTTTTATTTGCTGGATCAATTACTGTGCATTGTACATCAATATGCGTTTCACTGAATCTCACGGGTAAAATTTGTGTCTAATAGTTAAACTTAATACATTCAATTGCAGTTGACACTGTATGGAGCTAAGTATATCGGAGAAAAAGAATCGAAAAAAGACAGCCTGGTCAATAGAGCACGAGATGATTTCCACGACGAATGTGTCAGACAAAACTTTCTCCTCCACAAGAAACTCAAACAAAAATATAAGGAACTAAAGTTGAAACTTTAGGGTTATTTAAAGATACAACTTAGTCGGCTGTACAGGGAAAGGTTTAGTTTGAGCTGTAAAGATATTTTATTTTATTATTGATCATGAAGTCAGAAAAAGGCTTTAATACATCTGTAGCTTCTAATTTTATACATACATCTGTTTCATAATTGGTGTCAGATCTTATAGTTATCCTACTTAGAAATAGATATCATATTCTTGCAATACTGATCATTATTCAAACTCAAGTTTCGTTATAGTTCAAACTTCAAACCCGATATTACAGTTCTCCTTTATGATATGATTGATGTAGAACCGTGGAGTATAAATAAGATCCATCTTGATAGTGTCTTGTGGCGTTATTATATTGCAATTTATTCTGGCACGTGCTGCTTCAAACAGGAGTCAATATTGTAGTGGTAACATTAAATATAATTACTTCCACTTTTAGCTAATCTAGATTAGCTAAAAGTGGAAGTAATTATATTTAATGTTACCCGGCGATGGTTACTAGAAAATTAGGTTTCCGAAATGGCAGTGCCCTAATTCCGTTAACGGGTTAACATCAGGTGACTAAATTTCAGCTAAGGTAAAATATCACAAAGAACAGAATTCTGACTCAAGAACAAAAGCAATTGATTTCTAGGAGTAACTACTCCTAGAAATCGATTGCTTTTGTTCTGGAGTCATAATTCCGTTCGCTCCTAAGAATTTACTGTGGAATTGGGTGCCATACTTTTCCTAACTGCTGTCGGAATTTAGAGTGCATCTGAATTGAGCGCCTGTTGCAATTGCGGTCTTGCCAGACTCATCTAGGAGACACAAATATATTATAAATTACCATAAAAAGGATCAATATACTCAAAGGTATTATTGATACCTTTGATTAAACTGGACGGTGTCCATGTCACCTAGCCTTGCAGCACCACAGTTGAAATACGATAGGGGCCACAGTTAATAATCACCATTTACAGGTACTAGAGGTGCGGGCAATATATCCCACCAAGAAATAACCTGCTCTCCTCACAGTTATTACTTACTTATTACCTATTTGCCATCGGTATCAGTGCTTATGGTTTGTATTTGCTGGACGATTCAACCTTGTAACCGTGAATATTGCTAACGACAAATCGGATATGAATTTAATGAATGTCGTACTTGGTGATCAGACCTTCCAATGTTAACTGTTCACTGTACCAACCATTGAATACATATTACTAATATTATTAGGTACGTCATACGAAAAATCCAGGTGGTCCGCAAATTACAACAGGTTAATGAAATTCAGTCATAGTCAGTGGCATATTGTTACTTTCACTATACTACTAGTCGTTATTCGATGAGGACGTGAGCAAATGGAACTAATACAATATACAGGTTGACACAACGAAGGTCTCATTTGCCAAATAACATGTTGGACGAATGTGGTCTTCCTCTCAATTTTGCTTGATCATTTTCACGATAGTTACCAGCTTGCCTTCATTTACTTTCACGATAGTTACCAGCTTGCTTTGATTCATTTGATTCATTTTTCTTTAATCTAAATATAGATTTACAAATCAAAATTCATCAGAAACTTCTATCTGATATTTAATTTACTTCCCAGGCTGCTAAACCAGGGTTTGACAGAGCAAAAAACCAACCATAAGGTATTAAGATAAAAATAGGCTGTATTTTTCTGGTTAAGTGGTATAAAATGAGCATTTTAAATGTTCCATTAAAAACGGATGCACTTAATATATATAGCAACTTTGACCACCGTTCCGTAAATATCCAATGAAAACGAGGAACTGAAAATATACAAAATAATACTAATTTGCTACTGCCCAATATGGTCAAAACCATTTAACTATTTAAAACAGTTTAATAAAGCATAACCATTGACGAATATGAAATGTCAGAGAAGTAGATTTTACCTCATCGTGCTTACTTTTATGGACTACTCTGCCAACTTGGTCTGATGAGGTGAGAAATTGGAAAACAATTTGAAACAGATTCCAAAATTTTCAAAGTATAGCACAGAACATATCACTGTTTCGAAATTTCCGGCGTTTTCGAAATGTTCAAAGATATTTACTAATACTATAATGGATGTTAAAAATCTAGGTTTTTCCTGAAATTGCGAAGAGGCTTATGGCATGCATTTTCATCAGAATGTTGATGATCCCAGCCCCACCCTCCCATTTTTTTGCACGATATACGAGACCTGGGTATAGTAAGAATAATGAATTTGTATTTTGCTATGATAGTTCGCCCACGTCAAAGGCCAAAGCACTCCCTTTTTATTATATGCTCCAAGGGTGTGGCGTAAATGCTGATCGTTGATCATGATGAAAAATAAGAGAGCCACAGTCAATGATAGTGGAGAATCAAAGGATCAGCTTGTCAAGAGACAAATCGATCAAGATTCAAGAAGCATATTGTGTTCTTGGATAGCTCATCGAATTGGCTAGATCGAATATCAAAAAGATTAAAGCGACGATCTTCTTTAATAGCCTAGACTTAGTACGACGTAACACCAGACCCTAAACACCCGATTAGGAAGGGATGCTCATTGCTCCTAGTAACTTTTGAGTTCTGCCATGAATACTAAATTCTCAAATTGTTGTTGGAGAAATTCGATTTCCAACGAATACCACGAGGTAATGATTTCTGTATGTCACAGATCGTGTGCCGACTCTAGAAAAGGGGCATTACCTCATTTCTACGTCACACTCACTTCACTCAGTTCCTTGATCAAAGTTAATGTTGGACCGTAAGCCCATCCATCCGAGCCATTACGGTGACGGCGGCAAAACTATTGATATTTGGTTACACTGTAATACTTTCGTTTAAATGAAATAAGGTAGTAAGAAGGGCATGATGTGGCCATATATAAACAGCTAGGATCCTGGATAAAAATGGTGTGGTAAACATTTACAGTTCAGACTTTTCTTTCCTCTTTAGTTTGTGTTCCATGATCTAGTCGAATGCTAATTATGGCGAGCGGTCTTGATACTCATTGTATTGAAGAAGCATTGCGATTTTAGATAGGCTAATGTATAGCGTTTAGAATAAAACTGACTTCAATGGCAGCCATTAAGTTACTCTATGTATGATAACTTCTATAAGAACCACCACTATTTGTATTTATGAACTGTAAAATGATTTTTAAATATAGCTTTGACCTTTGTTCTTTAAAATCACGAGTATTCTCGTATCTGGAGAGTCTGACAATAATGCACTTAGATTGAACCAGAACATGCCACCTGTCCACCAGGACTAGATTTACCAGTTTTCCACATATTACATACTCAAAATATTCACGGTTGAGTGCGACATGACACCCTTGTGCTAGGATCATGACACAAAATGGGTCACAAAACCACCGGGGGTGGGTGTTGTTATCAGGCACTATTTGCCCACGACCCACACACCTGCTCTTAAACCAGAACCGGCACCGAACCACTGTCAGTGTAGTAGCAGTGAGCTGGGATACAGCACTTTAGCTCTACTGCAGACAAGGTATATTATTGTGCAGGAGTTGTGGCACTTTGGCAGCTGGAAGATAATCCCAATTCTCATTTCTCCACAACACTGGATCAGTCTCCCTTGATTACGGTTTAGTTTGTTTTGTGTATATTGAGTGGTGGTGACGCAGGGGGTACCATATGCGATCTAATAATATCGAGGAGAGGCACTTTAGTCAATGACCCGCATGGTGAATACTGACAGGCTCCAACTCTAAAGTTTCTAATTTATAAATTGTATCATCGGATCCTTCACATGCTGTCTCATATGCTGTCTGAGACTTCCAGAAATGGTCGAATTGCTCGAGTTGAATGGGATTTGATAGTTTTTGGTCGTTAGGTTAAATCTATATATCTGACGGATGTTTTACATATAACCACAAATTAAATTTGAAAAGATAAAAGGTTAATTGTTTATGTCTTAGGTTACTAGTACGCCGTTTTCTCTCGTTTAAGAACGACCCAATGATCCAGCCTAATAGTCGATGCTAATTTACAAAAAGAACAAAAGTCTGACAATAGAATTGGTAATTAACTTCCCTCATGGTTTCCATTGTTTTCGGAAGCTGATTAACCGAAATATGAACCAGACAGAGGGTTTACGTGACGTCATAAGCTCAGAGACCTTACACTCTCTCTCTCTCTCTCTCCTCACTCTCCACATGTTTGTATCAGATAACTAGCCCGCCCAGATCTCCTCTACTGCCAGGAGTCGCCCAAGTGGCACGAATACGATTCAGTAGCTTTCCTAATAAATTTAAGCTCTGGTTACAAGGCCGGCCAACTGTATAGAGAACCCCTGTTGGTTACTGTTAGCAAGTGTTGTGTAATGCCTTGCAGCACCCCTGTTGGTTACTGTTAGCAAGTGTTGTGTAATGCCTTGCAGCAACGCTGTCACCGCTGTGCAGCACCGCTGTCACCGCTGTGCAGCATTGCTGTCATTGCTGTGCAGCATTGCTGTCACTGCTGTGCAGCATTGCTGTCACTGCTGTGCAGCATTGCTGTCACTGCTGTGCAGCATTGCTGTCATTGCTGTACAGCACTGCTGTCATTGCTGTGCAGCTCTGCTGTCATTGCTGTGCAGTTCTGCTGTCATTGCTGTGCAGCTCTGTGATTTCTGCTTCTGCTTGTCCAGCCATGCTCCCCGTTATGTACTGCATATTCAGTATTCGTGGCACAGCTGATGTCAGCTGCTATAAATATTGCTTTTCAGTTGTTTTCTTTGTTGGACGTACGTCATTAGGTAGAGATCAAAGTTTTATAGAATCCTTATGGTCCTTCTCGTGGTATTGATGGTATTGATTTAGGCCGAATTTGAATGGCTGGATTTGACTTTGAAGTTTGACCTCAGTTGTATCTGATAACATGAGTCTGTATTCATTTTTAAGGATTTCATAAGTAGTTTGTACAGGTTAAGTCTAGTAAATGTTTTGCAACAATTGTGGCAGTGATTTTACTTAATAATTTAGTTAAATATCTTATTCATCAAGAAAGTGCAAAGTAGCGAAGGCAGGTAAAGTCACGTTATGGATCCCTTTCGAAGCAAATGTTCTGGAATCCAAAAACAGTAGTGATAATATGGGGGCGTTGTTAGGATGTCTCTAGGAGCCCTTATGAAAATGAATGGAATTAAGTACCCAAACCTCTGCCACTCAGTTCTCCCAACCAAGATTTGTACCAGGACCTAGAATTCGTATGTTGGTATTTGGTACAGATATCCTGTTTTAATATTTCGCTATTTATGCGATACGATAAATATGCATACTATTACTAAATCTTCATCACCTTTCAATTAGAAATGTCAACCAAACGCAAGCAGAAGCAACAAGATGATAACGAGTCCAAAAACGTGTTTGATTCATTTAAAAAGATTTTTCGGGGAAACCCAAAAATATACAAGCTGAATCGTGTTGTGTCCCACAAACCTCATTCCTCTCCTCGAACCGGCAGCTCGTTACGAAGACGACCAAGAAGTCAGTCCGAGCCAGATCTTTTGAGTGAATCCTTAGTACTCGATTCTACGGACGTAAAACTCGAGACGTTCATCACAAGGTCAAACCAGCTTTTTATCGACGAATCTCCGCAGAAAAGCAAATCATTCGACAACATTAATGATCAGCTGGCGACGACGTGCCCTAGCAAGGCTGCTCAGAGACTCGGTATAGATCAAGATGAACCAATGTTCAGAACGAAGACAAAAGAGAAAAAGGAACAATTTGGTGGAAGCAATGCGAAAGGGAGAAAATCAGAGACAGGCCTTCGTGGCTCTAAAAGGTTTTCAATGAAGTCTAAAGATAAAGAACCGAGAGAAAATAGAGTGCATGAAATGGAAGCTGTGGCAATGCCAGCCAATGTTTCAAGTAAAGCAGCCAAGACTCTGGGTATTGAAGCTGTTCAGGTACCAAGCAAGGCAGCTAAAACACTAGGAATCACCTCTCATTGCGATGAACAAGCCGACAAATTGACAACCGAGGATTTCTTACGTAAGATAGGTGCGTTTGCAAGCGAAAAAGGAAAACCAAGCCAAAAGTCTCTACGGAAGCAGGCCACGAGCCCAGCATTAACGTCCAATCACAGGAAATCAGAAATAAAATCACCGTCAGATCTATCAACAAACGCCTTGCTGAGAAAACTAGTACAACTTTCACCGACAGACCAGAGCAGGACCAAACCTTCAATGATAAAAACACAATCAGAAGCAACCTTGGCAGTATCCAGAAAGCGCAGAATAGAGACTAGATCTGCAGTATCGGTCGGCACAAGCTCACAAACAAAGCTAGATCTTTCAGATGAGGAAAACGAGAGGAAGTGCAAGGAGAAAACTTCCCACTCTATGAGACCAGCTGACAAACGGACGTTACCGCGGCCCAACTCAGCTATTGTGTCATCCTCAGCACAGCAGTCAGACTGCACATCAAGCAAAACCCTTTCTAATAACCGACCACAGAACTATAAAACCAGCGTTCGAGAACATCAAAGACAAACATTCCAACCAGTCACATGATAACCGTGCCGAACCATCGTCAGCCCGGAAAACAGACGTTCATGACTACCCACGACAGCTTCCTGCGCTGAAAACCTTACAGCTTAACCAAAAGAAACTTCTGAAGAAATGTCAATCAGAGAGTCGGATAGCTATCTCTGGCAAGTAAGTGGCAGGTTGCATAATTTAATATAATCTCAATTCCCAAGCTTACGTCAACTGTCGAGACAAAATTACAACCTATCATTCGACGTTAAGCAGTTTTACATTTATGTTGCTTGAATCTTTCAATTTCTACTTGTCACCCGACCAGATGTTAAATAACTAAAAAGTAATTTCATGCTTCTTTCAGACGGCCAGCAAACTCACAATCCCCAACGGGGATTAGAAACACTATAATGATGATGCCGAGCAGAAAGTTGAGCGATGGAGAGGAAACTCCAGCGATCATGCTAACACCAGCCCCCACAGTGGTCAAACTTTTCAAAAAAGCGTAAGTCCTGACTCAAGTAATGAGCTACAGAACTTTGGCTGTATAGTGTATACCAAAGGCTGGCTTTAGTTTATTTGTGTATAGGCTTTAGTGGATTTTAGATCATAAATTAGAACAAAAGATTATAAAGTTGTGAAAAAGTAGACCATTTTTGTTAAAAAATAAGGGAACCATCAGACATCTGGAACAAATTTGATTGTTACTTAAAATAACCGATATTTTCGAAAATCAACTCGATAATCAGACCATAAATCACTATGACATTCTAGTGATCAATTAGAGCCAACTCGACAATTGCTATTAGAGGTAGAATTAATATGCAGACAAAAGACCAAATTGTCGCAACTACGGAAATATAAATCAGGTGGTAACCAGGGATCACCAAGTAATTATATAGTTGTCGTGATTGATTCTAATTTTGTGTTTCATCCCAGGTCATTGGGCGACGTTTTGAGAGGACGTAACAAGGGGGTATCAGCAGTTGCAGCCACCTGAACACATCCTCCACAGAACACCAGAATAGCAGCAGAATTGCAGCAGAATAACAGTTAGCTCTCAGTAAAATACCATGGTCAGGTCCAAGAAGGAGTATAAATAGTAACTCATGACGATATTCATTTCCCCTGACCTACGAGACGGGAACAAGATGTAATTGTCAATAGAATGATGACATCAAGCTCTAAACAGCCGAATATTATAAATTTACTGAAATGGAGAATGTGTCGGCAAACCTTGTGAGTCAATTTCTTCTACCAGGAAAACGGGCTCGGTCACCAGAGAAACGGGGACAGATGTTTTGTAAAACTTTATCATTTCCGAGAGGGAGTTAAAGGATTCCTTTCCGACTTTAACACTGTCTTTATCGAACTCTAGCTTGATGTGTTTCACTCTGTAACGAATATTGATTATGTTTGAACAATCTTTAGTTGAAACCCAACATCAATCAGCTATAAATTGTAAACATTTTTAAAGTTTTGTTTCTTTTTGATAACTTTGAAGTTTGAGGTTTATTAAAATTATGTTACTTAAAAAGAGATCTTGGAAACGATTCAAGTCAAAGTTCGTGGTCGTATGAAAAGAACTCACTTCGTATGAACCTTGACTGACAAAATGGTCTGAAATTAAATGTGTTCATGTACAGAACATTCTAGACGATCGCGATCGTATTTAAGCTTGAACACATTAAATTATTTATGATTGCATGAACACAGTATTTTACTATCTTAAACAGTTCAAAGACAAACTCACCGTCTCCTTATTTCGTCGGAACATGAAGTCTCCTACGTTACACTTCTCCTGCAACAAGCGATAGAGATACCCAGAAATCAATAAATATATGCCATCTAGCCAATCACAAAATAACCGACATAAAACATTAAAATGACAAATTCGTTTTCGAGGAAGCACCAAAATCAGCACTGACTTTTATAGCATCCATTTAGGCTTAATGATCAAGCGACCTGACATGCATTAATTGAGCCAGACATGCAATTTATAGGCATTTAGACGGCAATAGTAGTATAACGTATACCAGAATATCCTCGCATTCACTCCTGCTTATCTTTTTAGTTTTAGGTTTAATCGGCTGCGAGTAAATGGGATCATCATCACAACCTTCCTCCTGACATAATCATCACTTGTAAGTTAATGGAACTGGAAAATTAGGAAATAGCGAATGATAAAGTTATAGTGTGGTGTACAACTAAACGGTTACGCTGTTGAAACCGCGTGGGTTATGAGACATAAGTGCCTTACGTCAAGCAGAGATCAAATTTGAAATTGAAATATCAACGCACGTAAGAAACCTCTGTGAGGGTCACTTATAATGGTTTTATAAGTATTATGTCAAGAAAAAAGTGTGAATTATTCACCTCAATGAGGACTGACGTGTAGTGTTCCACGCTTATAGTCAGCCGTTTCTGATCATCACCATCCACGGGTATAACCATCCTGGTGAAGTAGTCCGTGTTCTCGTAACAAGAATTGTCGGAGTTAGCAGTGGATTTTGGGGTGTGGAGCGGGAAAGCTGTTTCGTAAAACATGGAGTTACCAGGTTCTGTGATAGTGAGCTTAGGGATGGTATCGCGGAGTTCGTTGAGCATCGGGATCCTGTGAAATAGATAATATCTGATTGTTGGGCTGAAGGATATTATCTTAATGAGTTGTGGGAACTAGTCGGATTGAAGGTGTAGAGCAGCTTGATTAGCCAACAATGTGGAAATTTGATCTTATATATGAGTGTTATATAGTAGGAATATGTGGTGTGGCACAAATAGTTTTGATTTACTGTAAAAGGATTGAATCAAGAGACGTATGAGAATGGATCAGATTTGTGAACTGTATTGATAACGAAATAGAGATTTCAACAGAGGTCATTCTAAAACTTGTCAGTAAAAACTAGAAAAATGCTTGGATGAATTGATAAAAGCATGCCCAATTAAGGTTAAACTGAACACCCTGTATGACTCATAAGTCATAATGACATAATTCTCAAATCATATTCACTTAGTGAACACAATGCAACTGTTTAAGATTATCTTAACAATTTCCTATACAATTTGACTGTGAAGCAATAAAATCTTGAATTTCTTAGGAAGATGTTCGTTATCATGATTTAAGTTTTACCATAATATTTAGTCCCTCAGAGTCCAGAAAAGAAACAAAATCAAACTACTTCGTACTTCAATATTTTGGGAAATTTCCAAACTAGTACAGGCGAAAACAACCCCACCCACATATGTCACCTAGAATGTTGCATCAAAATATTCGAAATTTCGAGAAATATAAAAAAATATAGATATCTGAACTGATTGCAAGAACATTATAACCGATGTGCAATGAAGCCGAGCGCTTAATATAGCTTATTGCTCCATTATAGATTAACCTACAGATGTTTAATACCGTACTACTATGTCGTGAAGAACATCCTGTATAAATAAAAATTCAGACGGCTTTTTAATTTTAATTCATAATTAATATTTCAGCTTTGATATAACGTTCATACTTTAAGTGTTTTGAAACAAGTTTCAGTTAAATTGTATTTCCTAATCCAATTTATAACATAATCGAGACGAGACTATTCAAATTTAAGCTATTTTACAACGCGCCCTCATTAACCGGTATGACTACTGTATTTGGGTAGAAAATATGAGTATTATATACTTACGCTCAAAGATAACTTACAGTTTTTAAGAGCATTAACATGACGTCATGTTGGAAGTAATTTTACTACAATTAATATATTTGAATAAGCTTTCTAAATTATTATTAAATTTCAGGACTTTATTGGCAGTTTGCGCTTGTCTTTGAAGTTTGAAGGGTTTTCAAAACATGATAATGTGTAGGCCATAACTTTGCCTATACCTAACATCTTCATATGAAGCTGGCGTTATCATTTGGTGTCTCTTGGGAATTAAAGCTTCTAAAGAAATCGTATTAAAATTATCATATTACTATTAATACTTTCTCGTTTAAAACTTTGGCTGAACTCTTAAAAAGAGTTCAGGTTAAAAGTTCTTCGACACCGTAATTAGTATGGTGACCAAAATATTATACCAATATTTTGCCCCTTAACGTACCCGTGGTCTTGTTCATGACCGTTTCGCAGGATTTCAATTTCGTCCCCACTAAGAGTTCCCGATCTGATGGCACGTCCGGCACGTGCACTTTCTTTAGCTCGAGGACCGCACGCTGACAGCCGGGTTCTGAACCGGGGTAAATCCTCCAGTTCCTCATCACTCTCACTTCCCTGGAAATAGAGGACAAAAGTAGTGTTGGAAGAGGGATAATGGGATATGCTGGTTATGGGAGTGTCCCTGTGAAAATGATAAGTGGTTAAAGCTTTACTAAAACAGATATTACCTAACTCCAGTAATAGATATTATCTAATATCTAATATCGGCTAATGTAAGGCTATCACTTTTCAGTCTCAGTGATATTTTTAGCGATATAAAATGATAACACCCGGTCTCACCTCATTAGAGTCGCCCTCACTAGAGTCGCCCTCATTAAAGTCGCCTTGTAAGCATTGATTTAGCAGCAGTGTATCTTGATAACTGTTCTCATTCTGTAACTGAAATTGTAAACGTCAAGATATATGTATTATAGATGTAGTAAATTTTGGCCTAAGATCAACACTACTTGACTAAATTATTCTGGATCTCTCCCAGATCTGCGCGATACGATTTCTCATAAACTGTTTCTACGGTTGTGATCGATATGCGCTTTAAGCATGAGAAATGAGAAATCTTTCGAGCCAGCCTCTATTAATTATGGAGTACTACAGCTGAAATTCCCTTCGTAAATCATATTATACTACTTTAATAGTATTAGTTAACTTTAAGTTCTACGCAAAGCTCTTTTTATTCAACATTAATTTTACTGATTCAAGTCATACAGTATGGAGGCTAGTTCAGATCTTATATTCTTTCTGTTTTTAAAACATCGACCAGGTAAATTAAGTCTTTTCTTGTATCAGTAGTCAATGACTAGACAGGGTTATTGAAAATTACAAAGAATAAAATGGTACTATGAGCTTGGGACCAGCTCATAGTACATTTCATTAATGCCCTCTGAAACCATTCTGCTAGCTAAAAAATGATATTGTTAGGTAAAACGTACTGAAAATTAAAATTAAGATTAAAAATTGAATATATATATTAATATAAGGAAACGTATGTATACTATACGGAAACGCCAAAACAAAATTTGTTTCAGCTTTGCAAGAATGCAAAAATATTTAAGCGGGAAATACCGGATAATTTCAAGAAACTTCAAAACTTAAAGTTCAAAGTAAATAATAATATGGGATGTTAGGTACAGTTTTAGGGCTTCAATTTTTCATCGCAAAAGTACCATACAGTTTATGCCTTATGGGTAGCGGAATATTTATATAACCTAACACAAAGATAATGGCTAAAGCCTTCGGGACAAATTTGCATATTGAGTCGTCGAGATTTCCGAATGTGCCTCATTAAGCGTTTGATTGAAAGTAGAAAATGATGCCTGGTGCACGCACCAACCTCCAGACAAACCTTGTGAAGAGTGTAGTTACTCTCCTGGACAGAGATGCGTTTCATGGGAGTGTGTGTCACGTGTGTGGGTTCACCCAGCTGTTCTCTCACCATCAGCACATCAGAGTAGAGTCTGCTAGGTGGGGGGAGGCTGGCACTTCTGCTGCTTTCTCTCCGCCTGGTTATCATCAGGATATCAGCCAAAATGGCTCAATTACCGTAGATTGACGCAGTATTTAAATTGAAGAAAGCGAACATCACAGCATTTGAAAATTTCTTATCACTCAAGTAAATAAATAATTAAGTACGTTTGCTCAAAATAAGTAAAACCTGAAGTCACTATGAACGAGATCCCTATCGTTTTGTATAGCAGTAGAGTGAGATATGACCGTTTCCTCGTATAACTGGGACGTTGGCTCGTCATCCTTAACAGTTATAGTCTCCACCACATTATATAATAACTCTTCCTCAGCGGTATATAAATACTCTTCTGTGTTGGAGACAACTTCCGTCCTTCAGAGAGGGGGAACAGATTGAGAAATTATTGATCAATTATAGGAACCTAACTGTTGTTACAGATACTTATTTAATTTATAAATTATGAATTTAGAGTACATACTTTTAACAAACATGATCTGAAAAGCTGACAAGTGTTTAAAAGATGCAAAACTGTTTCTACTTTTAACACGAATGCCGGAAATCATTGGTTCTTTATCAAACTGTACTCACATATTATAATAACGGAGATTTACAAATATCGCACTTTTACAGCAAGACAAAGAACGATTACGAAGGAAAAGTCGTCGGTTTTAAATGTACACCATAATGTGGTTTTGAAATTCGATAAGCAAAATGATACACAAACGCAACAATGAACTGTCGAATGGCATTTGACACCAAAATATATGTCAGTCAGCACATTCAGCTTGTACCGCTTCAGATGCGTGAAATCTCATTAAATTTCATATAATATGTTCACACATCAGTTGTTGTATTTACAGCTGGTGTTCTCGTATTAGTTGAATGAGCCACCATGTTGTAATTCTTTTTTCACAGAAGAGCGAATTGATTTAATGCCAGATAAATCTGTTGAAATCAAAGTCACTCTAATCTGAGGCCCGAGCAGATAAGTGAAACGTGATAACAAAATTCAAAGATTATCTGAGTTTAGAGTGGTCGGTACATGAGCGGATATTTGAACTTAAAAGATGTAAATTTCAAATCTATGTGTTAGATTATTTCTACCACAGTTAATTCACATTCGCTCAAACAAATTAAATCAACCTAACCGAGAAAATGCTCTCACGATATCTCAATTGTGAACTGAACGGTCTCTGAAGCCATTTGAAAGATTATATTTAGATTGTGCCGCACTAAATGAGTAAAGGTATAAACAGATACGATGAAGCTATGTTTTAAACTTGATCTTCCATCATATTGAGGGCCGAAGGGTAACATAGATATGAATATTGATTATGCTATGTAGACATGGATTTTCGGATGATTCTTGGAAATTAGGATCGTTGTTGCTAAATTGTAAATATATCCAAATCAGTCTTTAAAAAGGCGTATTCAATTTCTAAGTAAAGATAAGATCGGTAGTATACCTAATACCTAATACCTATAAGCAGGGTGTGTTCAACCGAGTATGGCCGTATCCAACAATAATGCAATTAAAGCATATCTTAATATATATAAAGTGAGATATATATGTATGTATGTATATCGGTTGCCATTTTACCGACGCCAAGATATCCGCTTTAACATGACTTTCCGCGAAATAATAATGCAATTTAACAAGATATATATTTAATGCATCAAGTGGTTCATAAGTGCAGTAAAAACCGATTTACTAGGGTTTTCAGGGGAAAGGAAATTGCCCTGGTAAATACAGGTTTTGATTTACACTAGATACACTTTCATTATCAGTTTAGGAGAAATCTGAGAAACAACTGGTACATCGAGTCTGCCGGAAAATCGGTGTTTTATTATTGTACTTGTAGGTTGAAATTCACGAGAAATCGATATCAGTACTATCTCAAACCAGTTAGCCTCTGCAATACCAACTACCTAGATTGTCAATGTCGCTCTGATATATTTCTAAATATCAAAATTTGACCGCATAAACGAAACCTCAATGTACAATTAGGAAACAATATCTCAATATGCGACACAAGATGTTTATTTACGGCTCTTAACATTTTGATTCACGACATTTCTTTATTGAGCAATCCATACTTAGGGTACCGCACTATAGATAAAGCTCCACGGAGTTTCTTGACTAAATTGGAGGCCTAATTTTTCCACATCTCCGTCAATTTGTGGGATTGTCTATCACTATATTTGAACACCTATACCAGTATACACAAAAGTCTTCAGTGACAGCTGTACCACATACCAATCTTTACACGTTGCATGTTCTGGGAAAGTTAAAGGTGGATTTGTTTTTGGATTGTTGTTCGTATTGAACGTGTTGCTCGAGTTTTTTGGTTGAAGATTTGGTCCACCTCCAGACGTCATGTTATGGTAAAAATACCATTCAGTACAATTTGTTATTATATACCTATTTTCGTATAAATATAATAAAGAGCTGTGTATAGCGTATACAAGCTGGTTTGTAAACAATAATTGGAGACAAAATTGAAAATTATTAATTAAATTCCTGCCCAAAAACTTGCTGGTTGACAAAAACGTTGCTTTATTTTTCGTATTTCTCATATTGTTCTCAGAAATGGAGTACCCCTATTTATAGTCATTTTTGACGATGTAACACTAACAGCAATGATTTAATCCTTTAAATCTAGATTATAATATTAGATTATAATATTATATATATGTTTAAATCAAGTAGATTATAATATGTTCACTTTCCCAGATTCAGGTCTTATTAGCCACATTATTCCTGGTGCCCTCGGTGCATTCTACTCGTCTGTCAAGAGATGTTATACCCTCTAAACAGTTTCTACACCTCAAATTCGACTTAGAAAAGTGGAGTTATGAGGGCCGGACAGAGATTCAAATTGAAGTGAAGAAAAAAAGAGACAACATCTGGCTCTATGCATCAGCTAAACATTTCAATGTTAGAACTAAATTAACGCAGTTTGATTTTGTAGCTTATAGCATATTAGTTATAGCATATTAGCGGAGACGGGTTATAATATTGATTACCTGCGAAGCAAAAATCGATTAATATTTCGAGCGTTTACATAACTTTGACCGGTGGTTAATATATATATACGTAGTCGAGATTGTGTCAAACCGGTTTAGAGAGTTCATATTCCATTTGCTGATCGCAATAATTCCAGATAAGTGCAATAGTTTTGGAAGACCATGAAGGGAAAATATGCAAGATTGCGAAAACAACAGCTGATAAAAAGAAGAAAATATTGTTTATAAAGCCACAAAATCCGGTAGAACCAGGTGCGTGTATACTAGATTTTAATTTGAGTATCTCTTAAAAATCAGAACTGATAATAATATTAGTGAGCAACCCTAAAATGAACAGCAAATGGGTCCCACTCCCAACTCCAAGCGAACGTTATGCGTCCAGAGCTGGAATAAAACCCAAGATTTATCGATGGTCAAATGTTTACACTTTTCACAAAACCAAATCCCCGATAAGGACACTACAAGATAAAACTGCGGTTTAGCGGGAAAGTTCTAGAAGCACTACAGGGAATGATAAAGTCGGGCTACGTGGACAGTAAGGGACACAAACACCACCAAGTTACCACCCACTTCGAGCCAGACAAAGCTCGTGAAGCTTTCCCTTGCTTTGATGAGCCATCCTTCCGTGTCAGGTGACCTGTCATCCTTTAAACGATTTAGCACAAAGTGCGATTTATAGTTTTCATTTGTCAACCTTCTCTGGAATTTAAGTGGTATAACAAGCTGGTGGCACAGTTATATTAGATATCTTTCAAGGCATCTACATGCTGTCATTTGGTAGTCTGTATACTAGGTCTAATTCTTATTATTCGAGCATTTTTTTAAACTGTTGAAGACACATTTTCAGAGATATAGTACAAATTCTGATGAACGACAGATTTAGATATTACGATATTTTCTATCAAATTCTCACGGACAAGAGTTTTGCTAGATTCACAAAATTGCACGAAGGTAGGCCAAATACTGACCACGCTATTTGACAGGGTTCAGTTAACAGTGGAACATCCCTCTTCACATCACGCTAACTCTGCTGGTCCCATCAAATCCCGGACACAAATAGGTTCCGGAAGAGTCCGAACAGAGTTCGAGGAGACTGCGAGTATGAGCGTCTACCTCCTTGCTATCAATATCCATGATATGGACAGGGTATTTGCACATCATTAAGTTCAGCGATTTTTAATTCGCAATAAACGTTCTAATTTACAATCTATCAGACAGTAATTTATAGTTATATCGCGGATGTATTTTTAGAGCATCTCTTTAGTCGCCGTAATATCGCTGCCAGAATTATGAATTGTCTGGAAAGTTTCACTTGCCTCTTCCGGCATCCAAATATTTCCTAGCGCACTGTAGTAGACCAGCTGTGATTTGCGGAAACCTCGGCTTTCCACATAATTAGAACGGAACACATAGTTATGTGTTTGTTAGCGCCCGAACTCAAGTAGTGTCACAAGGAGAGTAATGACAGAATACACAAGATACTTTGTAAAAGAATGTGTTCAATGAGCAACAATGGACATTTCAACAGGTCAGCGTGAAATCAGGTCGTGGTGTGCCCGTTACAGTGCTTACGCCGAACTACGCTAAAAAACAGGCCCTACGGACGGCGAAACTTGCGGCACGATCGCTGGACTTCTTCGAGAAGTATCTGGGAATAAACTATCCGTTCAGGAAACTAGATATCATCGGAATATTCGACTTCAACGCTGGAGGAATGGAAAACATCGCCATGATCCATCTTATGGTAAGGAAAAATAAGCCGTACAACTTTGTAAATTTTCATCTTCTAAAGCTTAGTACTTTACATAACCTCTACTTGCCACTAAACAATAACAATTCCCCACCACCAGTACGATTGTGTGTACAGTGCAGATAGTGCAGTGCCTCCCAAGTCACAGCTGTTTTGCCGGAGTGTGGTAGTGCACGAGGTTTCACACATGTGGTTTGGGAACATGGTTAGTCTCAAGTGGTGGGATGATCTCTGGTTAAAG
Organism: Bolinopsis microptera; assembly: GCF_026151205.1. NCBI lineage: Eukaryota > Metazoa > Ctenophora > Tentaculata > Lobata > Bolinopsidae > Bolinopsis > Bolinopsis microptera. Next base: position 3,723,147 of record NC_087073.1, on the reverse strand, counting down.
GAGGGTTTCGCGAGGTTTATCACCCAGTACGCACAAGACCACATGGGTATAAAAGATAGGAGTCCTGGAGACCATGAACTTGGTCTTGTGAGAAAGGGCTATGGTGCAGGTAGGTCTAGGTTTCACTAAATAGGTCTGGTTATCAAGCTTGGGTGTCTCTTTTCTCAGGGCGCTTGAGACGAAACGTCTAACATTAAACAAATGTCGTGTACGGAGTTAATGTATTTCATAGACCAAAGTAGCAATGTATCAGAAATGAAACGACGGGATAGTGATTTATGAGTCGAATGTTGCAGTAATAGTCAACTTTTATGATTCTCCGAATCTCCAGTTGGCTCAACGTCAAAGGTCAAAGGCGTGGTTAAGTTTAATAAGGAAGTCTTTAGAAGTAGTTCAACCAAATTATCTGTTAAATAGTAGTACTCATAGTGTTGAAAGGAAAGAAACATTCAAAAGTACTTAGTACTATTTAAAATTTAATTTGAGTTCCACTTCCAGTTAAATTGATGATGCTATACAGTAAAAAACTGTGCAGTAAATCGGAGTCGTAAATGTACTGTAACAGTAAAATATGTTGATCAATTTCCTTATCAACTGCACACCCCCATGAAAATAATCAAAACGGTAAAGTACTATTACTAAGTACTCAAAAGACTACTCTAAATTTGAATAGTAAATAAATTTGGAGATTGCGAAAACAGGCGAGCAGACTTAATGACACGGTATACCTTAACTAACAATAAACATAACAATGAAGATAACGTGTTACTTTTTATAATCACGATATTAATCACAGGGATAGGGGACGACAAATATCGGTTCACGAAACCCGTGAGGCAAAAGTTGAAGGACTCTTACGGGGCTGCAGCTATGTTTAACAATTTGTCCTATGCCAAGGGCTCCTGGATACTACGAGGTTTTTTACTATTACTAATATGGAACGCTCCTTCTTCAGTCTTCACCTAATGTTTTACTGAACATACCCGATTTACTTATGTTCATGACTCATAGATGAATTCTTCGCATACCAACGGTATATAATATATACATATAATATATATAATATATATAAATATATATAATATATATTAAATAAATGTCACGAGACTGATAATAATATCTTAAATATTATTTTACATTTTGTAAACAATCGGTATTAATAATTTCAGCCATTCTCAAGCTGATAGGAGAGGCAAACTTCCAGAAAGGTCTACAAAAATACTTCCGAACTTATCATATGAAAAGTGCTGACTTTAACGATTTCACGGGATGTTTCGAGAATATCACGGTTAAGGTATCAGTGAGAAAGTTCATGGAAAACTGGCTTAACGAGCCAGGTTTTCCGATGGTAAAAATTACAAAGGTAGGTCTGAAAACGTCGACACGACAGCGAACGTTATTCACTGTTATGTACGGAAAATTAGGAAAATATACTGCTCATCACACGAAAAGTAAAGTGTGGCTTCAGCAATATCTTATTGAATTGCGCATCAGCATTATCGAATAGTGCTTCGAGTAATTTCAATAATTACACATGCCACTTGCATTAACTCACAGTTGTTAAGTTCTCCCGCAGTATTTAAACTTTACCAGCGTCATAAAACCCAAATTCAGGGCTTAAATTGGTAAACTTTTCAGGGCAATGGCAATACTATTTCCTTAACACAAAGCCGGTATACGCCCAAAGGAAACTACCAGACCAATCAAGTTTGGCTTATTCCGGTGAATTTCAAATCGGATGTCGAACCTCCGACAAAATACACAGTAAGTGAAGCTAAATTTCCAGGTATCTTTTGTGGGGTTTTGTCAATTTCCCCAGACTTGTTTTAAATCTAAAGTCTAATAAACGGGAACATTAATTTCCCGACAGAGCGTCTAATCGCTGCGACAAATTTTTGTCTTTATACTTTTAATTCGACACACAACAAATACCTAACGTCGGCAAATAGGAATGCAAACGGTCCTTTCCCCAAACAGTTATGGGAAACCAAGAGGGGACATCACACATTTTCCAAACCAGTAAAATGGTACCTCCACGACACACTGAACACGGAATTTGCTATCCATCTCTACGATAATAAGAACATGAAAACACTGGCCAAGGAATTGAGAGGAAATCATAAAGTCCTATCTGACATGCAACGAACAAGTGAGAATATGAATCTTGAATAAGTATGTAGCTGCTATAATGATTGTGTTATATTTACATGGGTTCTATCCAGTATCAACTATTTATAACAGGCGCACAATGATCAGCTCAAGGATTTGCAAGAAACTTGGGTTAACTCGATTAAGAAATTGACTGAAATAGTTTACTTGGTGACTGCGAACCTGGGGGCGTGGCTAATGAATTGTTTTAGTGACAGATGAAAATAAGCTTTGCAATTTCGAAGGAATATAATCGTATTGTTAGTACTTTTGCCTTTAGGGCATAAGTATTCCACGCTTTATTACCGCTTGAAATTGATTAAGAGTTATAGCAGCATGAAGCTGTGACAATCGTAAATCGGCAACAATCAGCTTGTTGCTTTCCTTCAAAAATGTCGTAATCTAATTATAGTGCTATTGTTACGTTTATTAATTTATCAATATTTCAGTCTACACGATCAATCTACTTGAAAACTATGACAATGGCAGAGTCAGCGCAGATATTTTCTTGGACACCTCCCGCTACGTCCTGCATGAAACACAAGGAAACATTATAGAGCGGTGGGTTATCAAGCTACTGCACTTTAAAACCAAGCTTTATACAGCAGAAAACCGGTTCCTATTTGAACGATACTTCAAACATGTGCTCATAGGTCACGTGAGATCAGCGATGAAAAGGGAAATCGAGGATACCACGTCCTGGAACTTAAAGAAGTTTTACAAATGGATGTTTTACTTTGGAGTTAGATGGGGAGATCGCACCGCAAGAGCTCGTTCTAGGCGTGTCATTAGACAATTTTTGAAAGGGGAACATGTAAATATTGTTTACCTAGCATTTTGTTTGAGGTTCTACAGAAGGGTTAAAAAGAGCTGGGGTAAGATTTTCAAATTACTCACCTGGTACCCACGATCAATCAAAGAGTACGAGATAATTCTAGCTTACGTTTGCCAGACACGCAACCCGAAACAACAGCTGTACATCCTGAATTACAGTAAAAGATCGCAGATAATGCCACGGGCCCTGAAGAAGAGAACAATCTGCTACGTAGCCTCGCGGAACCCAGGGCTAACTTGGAGATGGTTTAAGAAAAACTACAGCTACTATTTTGAGATGTACGGAGAATCTCAGTTCTCGTTTGACTCCTTGTTAATGTGTGTTACCAGTGGTCTCGAAACACGACAACAATATGAGGATGTTACCCAGTTCTTCACCAAAAACTCCTCCGGTACTGGGAAGGCTGGATTGAAACGAGGCATGGACAGGATAACTAAAAACATGGCGGAAACCAAGGATGATGGAAGTCAGAGCAGACGGGCTGATTACGATGAAATATTTGCTAAGTTCATAAAAGGTCTAAATGATGGGGAAATAGCTGTTTAAAAACGATACTGTCAACCATAAAAATGCAACGCATATCTTACTGAGTAAATGATCGAAATTTTACGTCCAAAACCGACTATTATCTGTAAAACCATATTTTAAAATGATACTGCTATTGGAGTAATCGATCTGAAGTATTTATTCTTGGGACCAATGAACTACCTTTACAGATTCGCAGACGGTCAAGGTTTATGACACGTGGTCTGCCCGATAGATAGCAACAAAACTGAAACGACGGGTATAGGAATGAAAGGAAAAGTTCATCGCACGTGGGGTGAGGCATGCGCGGCTCAAATATAACAAAAACATGTGCGCCAAACAGCGATACGTCGCTTGGCTTATCACAATATTGTCTATGCGCCTGACGTTTATGTGTGAAACCGGGAGTTTTAAATTCACAGATGAATTTGATTTGCAGTGGGTTCCGGAACGGTAGTGGTGTTTCGACACCACATCTCCCATGACAGCAGGATGAACCATTTTAAAACCTTTTGTATAGTCTACCAGTCCCCGGAGTCAATTTAAGGCTGGAAAGTGGAACCGGGAACATTCTCGCGTTTTGAAAATTTAAAATTGGTATTCCCTGTCTCTGTGTCTGATGAATGTTCTAGCTTTCGTCATCTACAAGGTGATCAGAAATTTCGGCGGTTATTTCATATTGAATAATTCCAAACAGTTCTGTACAAATTTTCTTAGAGCAAGATTGCAAGTTTTTGTTATAAATTAGAAAGCCCTCAACACCATTAATCAAGCTCAAAACGTTTCAGTGAAATGAATATGGTTTCCATTCCTCTATACTCCAAGAATCAAATGGATTTCTTGATTAAGGAAAGAATAAGGGCTGGTTATATTATATTTCATCTCTCTTAAAAAAACAAATAAAATGTCCGTTTCAATTGTAGTAAACATAATAATTTGAAATGAATACACTTTACTTTGTACACAAAGGAAACAATTGAATTGTGAAAACTTTAAGCCACCTCACTGTTTTAACTTAATATGGTAAATGAAACTTGTTCTACCATACTTTTATCTCTGTACCACAAAAACAGGAATTTTCGCAAAATGAACTACCCTGTACTTTTGTGTAAAAATATTCTAAGATTAAATTTCGAAATCAAGTAATGATCAAAACATTGGAAACTCAGGGTTAAATTAGAAAAGGGCAATCGTTTTAAAATAAAATCAAATCTTCTGACAGATTGCTGCCTCTGACTCACAAATTAAAGCAAATAAGGAGTCGTTCACATATTACGTAATCAGCTGGGCCAGGGGGGGGGTCCAAATGATTACGCTAGTGAAGTTTTGACACAATAGCTACGTGTAAAACTGATTACAGAGGGGGGGGGGGGGGTTAAAATGTTCCAAAAAATGATTACGTAATATGTGAACGACCCCTAACACTGTTTTGACATTTTTTGTGATCAATAATCATGTACGTTTTTTTGCAAACCAATCAAAAATCTAGCAATTTCAGTAGACAAAGTGCCCAAACATCTGATAATATGCAATACAAATGTCTTTATTTGTTAAACAAATCATTAATATAACAACCAAATAATGCCTATTTTAAAGTGTTAAATCTTTCAAAATCATAAAAAATTCAAAATCATCCATCTGGTAACAAATGGAAGATGTACAAAGAGTTTATGGGAATGTCAGTCAATCGTTCAAGAAAAAAAATCCGTCTTATCGTAAAAAGTTCGCGTACATCAACTATCATCAGTCAACTGATTATGATTATCAAATCGGACGAAAAATCTTGAAAAAAAGCTGTTCCCAAATAGTTAACAAGTAGACAAACTAGTCACATCGACCCCGCTGTCTGAGCAACTGCTCTCTCGTTTACAACCCTCCACACTGACTGGCGACACGCTGACTGGTGAAGTTACCGAGCACAGCTCCCCATCACCTGACGACGTCATGGCAACGTGTGATGATGACGACACGCTACTTGGTGACGTCACACTATGCGTCGTGACACGTGACGGGCTACCCTGATCACGTGGTATGTACTGAGAGGGGAGGTCTGAGTGTTTGGTGGGGTGGGAGGGTCGAGAGAAGCCGACTATCTTGTTGGATTCTTCTTCGTTGATTCGATTTATAGTTGCTTTGTACCTGAAATAATTGTGATTTTAGCTTTTTACATGATACCCTATGTGTGTTTGTAAAAGTAAACAAACAGTAAATGTCTGTGACATGGTGAAAGTTGCGTTTTTTCCTCAATTTGTCACGTGTGTTGATGAAGTACAATATTGTTGTTTACTTAGTTTGTCAGAAGTAAATACACTAATCCACAGCACCGGTGTTTCTGCTAGTGATCTAACCCTAAAAGTAATGTCTGCTCATTTATCTGCCGACATCACGGCTTCACTCCATTAAATAGATATTTAAGAAAGTCTGTACTATAAGCCTCCTAGAGTTAGTGTGTTTAATTGCTCTTTGCCAAATATGTGCTTCATCCAATTTATCAGGAATGCACTAAATGATAGATTCAATTTAAACCCTACAACTGGTTCTAACTGTCAAAACAGAATATTCCTTTTAATGGCGAGACTGAGACTGAGACTCATTACGTTGGTTTAAATAAAATACTGAACACAATATCTTGACTTCACATTAACTTCACATTAAGCTCATACAGCCCCATTAATTATTACGGGACACGTTAAGGGTGTGTTCGTTTTGACTTCAAAATAAGGAATAATTACGAAGGGCTGCAACCAATCGAGAATACCAAGATAATCCTATCAGTGGTGACCAATAGTCTCACATTTAATGGAGATTCAGATTTAATTTACACGATACCATTGAGCTGGTGAGTCTAGTGGCGGTGCCGGGCCGCTCTGGTCGTCCTGGGACCCAACACTTGGGTCTCATCCCCGGTCTCACGACCATTTACTACTAGAATTATACTCCATTCCAGACCATGCATTTAATAATCATAGACGTCCAGGTCCTATAGCGAATTGTGATGAATTATTTAGATTCGGTGGTAATAAAAACGTTTAACTGTTTAACAACGATAACAAAAACTACTTCTCGACCAGGGATCAGGAGCCTGAGAAATAGCTCTTACTTAGCGTATAATATCTAACGTCATACTCATAACAGTCGTTATAATATAGGTTAAATCTTAGATCATAAAGTAACACAACACTGAACATAAGACTCTTAAAAATAGATAATTATATCAACAATAATCATCTTATCGTGAGTAATAATCATCTAGTAACACAGGTTATTTTTAACTATTGTCTCTGCATGATGAAACTCACTTTGAGGAGAGGTCAGAATGGGCGTCGTCGTCCACGCCGACAAAAAGAGACATGTAAGTGGTTGCGTTGACGCCACCACACACGTGGGTCAGTCGGTCCGGACTGACGGCGATGCACTCCAGGTCGGTGGGGAAGGCGCGGGAACCGAGGAGTTTAATGTTGGTGGAGTCTGAGGTGTCCCATATCTGAGGAGGAGGTAACTTTTTAATGAAACAATTAATGTTAGACTTGTGGCGTGATCATGATGGTTATATTTAGATAGATAATTTAGATCAAATAAGAAGTTACCGTACATGTTTGATTAATAATCAGACGGATGTGCTTTGACTATATTGAATAACACGTTTTTATTTGATGGGCAGGTCACAGAGGAGCTCTGGAGCGATTACTTATCTTCACATACAACGTGCAAGTTACAAGTAGCAATATTTTGTAATAATAATAAGCATCGTGATAATAACCATTATATATAACCGAGTCCCCGTCACTCACAGGCATGTAGTAAACTGTAAAAGTACATTTAAAGCACTTCACTGGCATGCACGTCTCACGATTGTACGTTTAGAGAAGTGAAATTTCAGGGGTGCGCCCTACCTTGTGGACCAATGATGTTAGATGGCATAATTCTCCGCAAATCGATTTAGCGTCTTGTAATTACTCAGAACTTTCATTAACTTGTGAATATCATTGTCCGGTAATTAGTTTATCAGGGACGTTATCACGTTATAGTATAATTTGTTACGGGATATTTCCGGCAAGGTAGATAGGAGTCAGGCATCTCATTTTCGGAACAGTTCTCAGGGCAGTGGGTGATGACAGCTGCTCTCAACATTCACTCAAAACCGCACTAATCCACCAAAACGTCGACATTACTTCTGACTTTTCTTTGACGAACGACGACAGTCTCTAAACTTTAACAATTAGACACAGAAATATGTATCTGGAAGTTGTCGCGTGAAAGCTTTCTAAAATTTTCCGGATTCAAACAGAGACTTGGTCATTTGCAACCGTTTGCAAGTCAAATAACTTCCTTCAACTCTTCAACTGTTGAACCATGACACACAGTATTTACACAACTATCACCACCTCTCCAATCCTAAAACAACACTTCATCTCACCACCTTACAAAACTCGTTAGGTCGACAAAAGGACATAATATTTAACTACAGGTTTCCACACTCTGATTTAGCTTGATCTCACTGTCCCCCATGTTGAAAACTGTTTAAATCTGGGGAGGGGGGCCATTGGCTACCCCAGCGATGCCCATTTCACCAAAAGTTGAGGAATAAATTGGAAACATGGGCATCATTTTCATCAATTTTCGGTCAAACTCGAAACATTTAAAAATAGATATTCCTGATACCATTGGGAATAAATGAGTACATGTGTATATAAGACGTTTGGCGAGCTATTTGAGAGATACTATGGGTTGGGTCTGATTAGGATCATGTGAACCTTTCTATGCCCGTTTTCTCTCTTTACCGTTCACTTTTCATTTCCCCAAGAGGCCCGGTATATAGAGGTTCCACTGTACTTTAATTTAGCAAAATTGTTGAATAATTTGCAAGTTTCAAGCCTGTCAACTTTGAAATTAAGGTCTAATTTGACCACAAATTAACACTTATCGCCACTCCTTAACCTGAACTAATTGTCTCCTAGGTCAAGTCATTCACTTCTAGTACTGGGAACTGGACAGGCTATGAAGTCCGCTCTTAGGAGTAAGAATCTCCACACAGATATGATTTTTTAAATCAAGGTATAACAGTAAAAATAACTGATGCTTTTAAATAGAGGTAACAGATTGTACTGACCTTGAGTGAGTTATCTCCGATGCTGGCCATGATGCCAGGTTGGTGGGGTAGGGGTACCAGCTCCTTCACGCTGTCCGTGTGAGACTCTACTTTTGTCAGCGCTTTACACGTCCTCGTGTCCCACAGTATGATCTGAAAACAATAAAACTCATAATAACATCAATAGACAACTGGATAATTAGTGAAAAGAAGTAATTAGCAGTAATCTCTCGCTTGAGTGCGCATAACAAAGAGATGAAACAGTGTTTGAAGAGAATGTAAGATATTCTAAACCTAGTGGTGAGTGTATAGTAAACGGTGGGAGTTACAGGCCATGATACTTTTCGAAAGTTTGTTCGATAGAATAGAGTTTAGAGAGTTTAGAGGCGAGTAATTATGTAGTATAATGTGTCTGTTACACGTCTTGTAGAACAGACACTCGAGGAGACTATTTTTCATGTGGCAAGACGTAGCTCTGAAGCCGGTTTGTGTTATGATACTCAGTTGTGAGGTTTCAGATGACTCATAATCATTGTGAGTATTTGGTGCAACCCGCAATACCAACCACACGCTAAAAACCATGTTCACGCAATCTCTGAAGTAACCGGTTAGGAGATCAATCTGATTAGAGGATTTCAGTCTACCATGAAAACTGTAAGTGTAACGCTACTGTAGCTGGGACACAGGAAATTTAACGGAACTGTGGTCACGGAGTCATCTGGCAGAATAATAATGAACTTTATTTCAATAGCATGATTAATGTGGTCCATCAAATAAGAGAGAAACTGTAGAGCAGGAGCCCCGAGGGTTTGCGACGACTCCGGAACTCGAATTAATAGCATTAATGAGTCCCGTGATACAGTGTGGTTTGTTGTAATTACAGGAGTACTTTAGCTAGTCGGGGTCACCACTATATTGTACAAATATCCTGAGGATACAGTACACTGAGGATACAGTCAACTCCGGGACTCAGCTGGTTCCTGGTAGGTTACAGAAAGTAAGCAGCAGGCAATAAGGATGGAGGAGGTATCTGGGGTGGAGGTAGTTGGACTGTATCCAGTGCCAAGGATGACAGGAGGGGAGGCTGTGTGGGAAGGAGGAGGGTACACAGTAACATTATAGAGGGTACAGGACTGTGTGGTAAAAGTGTACAGGACACTGTCTAGACTTCATATTAGCTGGGGCTAGTGAGCGGGGGACTGGGGCAGTTACAACTCTCTCTGTCCGGCTCTTCCAGACACACTACAAACTTAACAACAATCTTCCACTTCAGCTTACACACATCTAGATCATGGTACCCATATTATATAGTAGATACATTTAACATATTATCGTATTAAATTAGAAAACTGGTGGTCCCTTTATAATTATCCTAACGGTGCACTCAAACACTTTAATCTCCCTCAGCCTCATGAACCACAGACTAATTAAAACAATAATCTCTCGTAGCTGAGTGACGGAGCTCCATGATACAGCTCACACGGTACACACAATGGAGGTGCTAAATCTGACAAGTGGTGAACCAGGGAGGTGATAACGTGTGAAACAGGGTATTCAGGGTCTAGTAGGGTGATAGTAGGGTGATAGGAGGGTTCACAGGGCCAGACAATAATTAAAAATACAATTTATGACTTCACGTCACCTTTAGCTTTGTAGTGTCCCATATCTGGGGACTGGGATTAACTTATCCTTATCTTTCATCAATCCAAAACCAGATAATTCCAGATCTTGAAACCTGGCCCCAACTTATGAAAACCAGTCAAAACATGATTCTAAGGAAACTTCCATACGAAAAAACTTGCTTCTTTAGAATTTATACTACGCTCAGAAGAAGTGCACCCAAATAACCAACCCATCATGTGAGTACCCAGAGCTCTACAAAAGTAGCTGGAATATAAGTATAGGTTTTTGTTTGGTAGGAAGTATTTGACAGGGCGAAGTAGTAAGCAGCATGCTGTCAAAGGACCACACACACACACACACACACGTCACGTGACCCTGCACTCTGCAGACCATGTGAACATCCGGCGTGAGCACTGGACAGGAGTGTGCGGTTTGTTTACTCTATACACTGTGTGTATTGTGTTCACAGACTGTGTGTACCACACGTCATGGTGGTCACCTGATCTTACTTATTTCAACTGTTGTAATGTAGCCTGCCAAACAATCTAATCAGCCATATTACAGCTACCTCCAGTCAGCTACCTCGGCAGATATTAGACAAGCCAGCTAGACCCGCTACTGGTGGGAGCTGGTATTAGTTAATAAGTCAGCTCCTTTGGCTGAGCGCGTCCCCGGATATTACAGCGTTAAGAACTGTCTTGGAAAATAGCCAACTAATCTGCTGTCATGTGACACAGTGAAACAGCTGACACTGTGCTTGTAGCTTTTCTCAACATATCAGGTGGTGGTATGGGTGTCCTCAGATTAAATATTATGTAACGGTGTTTAAAGTTTAAAACATTCACTTGCGAAACGGTCATGTAAAACCTCGTACATATATTATGATTCTTTTCTCTTTAAAATGCACAGAGGTATGGGCCGATGTTGCTGAGTTGCAGTCAATTTGAACAGATGTCAAACTCATTTGTTGTTGTAATCAGTGATATCAAATGACAGGTGACCTCAAAACACTAGCTTCATTATTCAACATTTGTGTATAAATCTAATAATATTCCTCAAATTCAAAGCTTTATCAACTTCACATGTCTCAAAATGGTTAGATTACACCTCCAGAAATATAATTATTTACGTGAAAAGAAATATCCCAAAATGGGAATAAAGTATCTAACACCTTAATAAACGTTAGTTCACGGCTCAATTCTAAAAATGTAATAACATGACAAGAGATTTGAACAGATTAGGAACATGAGCCAGGTCTCAGCTGGCTACAGGGTGAGTGTAGAGGAGTAGAGGGTAACCAGCCTCAGTGTGAGCAACACTCGTTATAATTAGGTAACTAGGAGCAACACTCGATATAATTATCCTAATTACCTTCCTAATTAGGAAGAATCTGTATCCTTCCCGGGCCTCGGGTCAGCAATGATCATAACAATGTTACCTCTAACCACGTGGTAAGAAGTAAGGACCACAATAGTCTAATTCTTGAGGCCCTGGACCTCATATAACCCACTATCAATTAACAGTATCTCCATGGGTACAATCTATAACGCACTATACCCAAAATATTATACATGTGGCCGATAGTTTCCACATTTATTTACCTTGGCCGTTTTACAACAATTATAGAGACTCTAAACCTCAACTCTTATCGGTTTCTTTTGTTCTCGTCCTCAGACCTCAATTGTTCGCCAAGGGTCTATTGTGTCTAACCATTGGGCATTGTGGGAGGCGGAGGTGCGTATAAATTACTGAGCATCATTTAAATGTGTGCTGGTTGGTCGAGTGTGCTGTATACTAATAGTATCAGATATCTAGATACTCTGCAACATTTATCAGTACAGTACAGGATCCAAATTAAATTCTCACAGTAAAATCTTTCTCCTGTACATACCATCAGAAGAAAATCTTATCGCCAGAATAGAAAATTGATAGGGATAACAGCTCCTGAATGCAGTACATGGTGCCTTTCACTCAGAGAGATTCAGTATTTGGTTTCACATTTACGTCAGCGAACATCCCAGAAAGTTAACATTTCGGGAATAGCCTATTACAAATTGGCAAGTAGGAAGGTACTGAAAGGCAAGTTTTACTTTTGACAAACCATTATTGGCTGCTTCTCTGACAGCTCAGTATTTCTAGCGCCCACGTGCTATAACACGAGCCATTACACGAACTGCTCCTTTGAGAGGTAATTATAGCTCTATCTAGAGGTCTACACTTACGGTACCTGTTAAATTGCGCAACATTTAGCCCAGGGCTTGAAAGGTTCATTCATCAGCGCTATAATCATAAATGCGATTGACTGATCTTACGTCGCACGTCTTGTCACGATACTCTTAAAGTGCTAAAAGATGAGACGTCAGAGCTGAGAATGCGACCACTTACAGCTGAAAACCAGGATCTCGTGGCACACAACCTTATCACGTGACCCACCAACCTTTCTCTTAGCTCATGAAATATCCTTCTGATCAAATTTCCTACTGTATGCGCCCGTATGACAATCCAGCTTCTACTATCACCAGGTTAACGTGCAACAGGATATTTGAAATTGGTTTGTTCACAGACACGTGCCGTCGTGCCCAGTGCCCTGGTGGCCCAAAGCCAATTAATTCGACAACATTAACTATTAAGTAGTAAGGTTGTTGAGCCATTGAAATTTTTAAAACCAAACAAATGCTCTGTCTAAACAGCTTCGTGTTGATGTCTGTAATTATGTGAATGTAATGGTTTAGATGCAACACAATCATTGAATATAAATAATATATGTTTAGAATTATGAGCAAACAGTCGTAAAGCTACATTGCTGTAGTAATTAAGCGGTGCGGAAATTAGCACGCAATGTCAAAACTATGTCTTTTGAGCGCAGCTAGAGGCAAGGAAGTCATCATTATTAATAACACATGATCATTGATTACATCAATCTTTCCCTTTATTGGCGAATGGCTGGATTTCATTTCGTATGAAGGTATTTTTAGAGCTATGTAGTCTGCGAATAAGATTCACAAAGCGTATTGTTCAATGTTAAATCATCGGTTTAGCTTTACAGTCTATCAAATTTGAATGTAAACTTCTCTTATCGATGTAATCATGACGACATAATATTTAATCCACACTTTAAATGTTCAGCACAGAGCTTTAAGATTAAAATTAAGAATACAGTCGTGATAATTTATAAATTATATTTACCCAGCAGTATATTAAACAACCATACTAAAACATGATAAACTGAAGGAGTATGGGGCTGAAGGATATTCTACCGTAGTAGCTAACATCGCCTAGTTACCGGATTACCATATTCCAGAGTTTTAGAAAACGTTTTTACCCGAACTTTAAAACAAGCGCCACATCATCACAACTCGCTGAACACTGAATATACTTTAACAGTTATTAAAAAACCGGAGAGCTGCTCGGGTTAAGTTAGAGTTAATACATTGCCACTGTAAGGAGCAGGGAACTGGCCTGCCTTGTGACCTTATGTGCATGTAGAATGTAGCACACCGGCCAGACATGACGGACTTTACACCCTTATATGGGCATCACGTGTTCTGGAGTGTTCTACACCTTCATCCTGGGGGGCAACTCACGATCATGATGTGAGAGTGTGTCTGGAGCATTACTTTACTGTCATCAGACATTAAGTCACTGTTCAACACATATTGTTGAGATATATAAATAGATATTAGCATTATTAATGTGAGCAATCATTATAATTTTTAATAATAATAATAAATTGAAGTTTAATAACACCACTTTTAAGATAAAACTTATACTCAGCAGTGTTTAATCTAAACATCCCAGAAAAGAACTTGAATAAGGTAAGGACTGGCAACGTATGCTTGAAAATATATCGCTAAGTCTAATGACAGAAAATGATAGTACTTATATGTAAATATTGACGAAAATAAATTATCGATAAAGTTTTTCAAGCTCATGAAGGGGCAGTTTAAACAGAAAAGTTTTTAGAAGAGCTTTAAATGATTCCAGTGATTGAGCCGATGAAATGGTATCATGCAGCCGATTGTAGATCTTCGGAGCCACCTCCAACCACGCTCACCTAACTTAGAGTTAAAAGATTGTACAATTAGTTTCAATACATGTGACCATGATGTGAGTACCTAAATATGTCCTGCAGATAAGTTGGTGCCAATCCTAGCAATGCCTTGTGAGACAGCAATAAAGAAAACATTTTTTTTCTTTACATCAAGCCAGTGAAGATTTAACAAGTCGTCATCAAGATGGTTTATATTTACCAGGAACAGCTGTTGCACCAGCATTTTGTAGTAACTGGAGTTGATACAGAAGCTTCACACCAATACCAAAGTATAGACCGTTACAGTAATCTAGACAAGCTACAACTAGACTGTTAACGATAACCTTTATCTGTTTGGGATTCAGCAGGAATCGGATTTTTCTGATTTTTGAGATCTCCTTTTTAAAGTTTTGATTTAGAAACAGAAATCTGTAGACACTTCTGAGTTCTGATTATAACATTATGTTTGTTGATATTATGATAAGGTCAAAGGTGACTCCAAACTAAAACGCCCACCGAATGAGGTCACGATATGCTTGTTTTGACAAACCCTACACACCTTAATCTACATAAACCTATCTGTTAACCACACTCGGACCCCACCATAATACAAATCGTGCAAGCTACATACCACCACATGGTCAAGTTTCGCAGACGGTGCTTCTTTTTGCCAACAAAGTGTTTCATTTTGACAACACAGTGGTTTTCACTCAGCCCGGCCCTGCTTATCAGATTTGCTACATTATGTTAACTGATCCAGGGCTCAGCCAAACAGTCTGCATCGAGGAACCTTTTCAACAACCACAGAACGAGGGCTAGAGAACACTATGACTAACAAATAAGAAGAGACTCACACTGCAGTCAGTAGATCCAGATGCAAGTACAAACTCCCTGTCTGCCGGCCAACACACACTCAGCACAGAGTCGTCGTGGCCTCCTGCTAGGGTCGAGAAACTGCTGGCTGTCCTCCTATCCCATAATCTGGGGAGAGACTAAAATTAACATTTCCTGGACAAATCAGAGACTTTGTGAGATTTTGTTAATATCCTAGGGATTCAAGTATCAGGACAACACTCTAATATAGATTGTGGAATGAGAGAATCGGTTTTGCAACCATACCAACCTCAGTGTACAATCTTCGCTAGCGCTGGCAATGACTTGAGATGATTTAAGAGTCGCACAGTCCCACACTCCTGCTACGTGTCCTGAAATTAAAGTTATATGAGACATTTCACACGGCTGTGAACCTTGTAGAACAATAATTTTAACCTTGTACACTGTACAGGCATGTAATGGTTTTGTAAGGTGACCAGTGAGAACGGACATTTGACACAATCTTTGGAATTTGTATATTTTCAAAGAATTTAAAGGTGTTCAACGCTAACTACTTTATTTTACCTATCAGAGTTAGTTAAAGTATGACCAATTTTAGAAAGAACAATTTGTGCCCCAGATTACAGATAGCGCGATCATGATTGTCCGCTAAAATTATCCAAATTTGGGATCAAAGTTTGACCCCGAAATAAACGACTATTCCCCATTTAACTACTTGAACTATTTTTAGCTCAAATCACTCTCCAAGCAGTGCCATGGAAGTAATATCGCACAGGAATCTGTCAAAGGAGAAGAATAAAGATGAACATTGCACTGCCACATTTACCATACTGGGAATAATCGGCTAACCATTTAGGTTTCAATCGGCTGTGTGCCAATCTACAGTTGTTTATTGGACGTATAATATGTAATGAGTTCCACCAATAGCTAATGTTTGTGAAATGTGTATATTCCCTGGTTTAATCAGAATGTAGAGGTAATGAGTTGAGCAGATGAAGTGTAACGAGGCAGGGAGAGAGAGAGAGAGAGAGAGAGAGAGAGAGAGAGAGAGAGAGAGAGAGAGACAGAGACAGAGACAGAGAGAGAGAGAGAGAGAGAGAGATAGAGAGAGAGAGAGAGAGGGGGAGAGAGAGAGAGAGAGAGAGAGAGAGAGAGAGAGAGAGAGAGAGTGTGTGGACCGTGGAGATTTACCAGTATGATTTGAGGCTGTGAAAGTTGTTGTACTGAATTCTAGTTTCAACGAATGATTTTTGTGAAACATTTAAAATCAGTAAGATAATAGCAAAACAAAATGAAAGTCTTTACAATTGTTACCTGACATAAGGTTAACAGGTGAGGATCTGGTGGCATCCCAAAGTCCTAAAGTTCCGTCCCAACTTGTGGTTGTGATATTGTTGTCTGTTGTATCACATGACATCACCCATCCTGTGTGACCTGTAAACACACGCCAGTTAGAAACGTGCCTTGAGAAAAGTTTAGTGTGCAGACAACATGAAACTTTGTGCAGATAGGATTCATATTAGTCTGTTCACAAAAAAATGTGGATGTGCAGTTAGGATTGCTCTTGTGCAGGTAATAAGGTTAAGGTTATGGTTTTTTCTACCCATGAGTAGAAACCATTATCTAGAGACAATATATTTATCAGATTATCTCATCCCAATAAAGCTGGCTAAGTTTTTACCACAACTTTAACCAATTTCATTTTTAAAAGCTAGAAAACGATAAGATATAATTTAATCTTCTTGATATAAAAGTTAAGCGCATTTAATAGTCGTAATTTTTACATCAGCCTTATATCTTTACTTAGATGTAAAGATTACAGCTAACAGCGGCACAGTTAGTGTATATCTCAATATAATGTTTCCCAAATCCCAATGCTGTCCGTTCTACACAAAGAGGAGTTAATCAGGTAATGAGTTCGATAGACAGGGTAGAGCCAGTGCGACTGGTGATGTCATGAATGTACTCGGAATTTGAGAATCCCTTATATTTCTATCTTCAATTACAAGGTTAGACCTGACTAATGATAGGGTTCATGATTCTCCCCCACAGTTAGTGTCTGCTCCATTAGCAAGGCACTAGGTCTCGAATTATATATATCCAACTGAATTAAGCAGGGCTGGTTTTCTCAGCCACTTTATCAGGCGTGACTGATGTTTGGTAAAAACAGACGGCTCGACTGGGTAGGGTTAGTGTCAAATTTCGTATCTGGGGCTATTGATCATCCTACAATGATCGGAAAATCCTTACCAGTATTGAATGAATTTGCAATCAATATTTTTGTTACACTTTAAAAGCGCTTAATGATTCAAAGTAACTCCAACAAAGAAATCATATACGTATTACATAAAATTTAACTAATGAACAGGTCTAAAATTTGTAAATAGGTAATGACACAAACTATTTATTGAAGAAAAATGAGAAATGGGCCAAAGTTGTTTCTTACCACTGAACAAGGTCGCTCTTTGACCATTGCTGGTATCCCACAATGCAGCAGATCTGTCAGCAGAACAAGTCACAAGGTCTCTGTCAAGCCATCGCACACAAGTTATAGGCAAGGTGTGTGCCACGGATAATCTGAATAATGGTTTCAAATCTAAAACGTTGTATACCACTGCGCTTTTGTCCCAACCTCCTGAAAAGGGTCACCAATTTTTATTACTGAATACAAAGAATCGTTAAAATTTAATTTAACTTGTAAGACTGTTAAGTTACAGCACGTAGTAAAATTAGTTAATATGAAGAAGTTAATTCAGGTAAATGTACCTGTTGCAAGGTAAGTAGAACAGTCACTGAACTGAGCACTTGAAACTTGCCACCCATGTTCTGTGAAGCTATGGAGCGGCTCACTCCTCATTTCACCAGACCAATATTATAACTGCTTCTCATTTCTTCTCCATTAAATGTTGATATAATTGGAATGTCTGATTCACATAAAATACTCCTATAAATGTAATTTGATTGTATTAAATGGATCAATCATTGCTGGACAGAAACTTGATGCCATCATGGAAAATATTCACATTTGTAATACATGAGGGGTTTATAATTAACAAGGTGATTAATGATCATAAATTTTAAAGTGTCTGATTATTTATCTTCATGATTTTATATGATCAATGATCCAGGGAAAGAAGGCAATTTACAATTGTGCAGAAACTTGACGTCTTAAATCAAATCAAAAAATGAAATCAGATCAAAACATCATGATACATAAGAGCATTACAAATATGCATCAAAATATCTTAATAATTTTAATTATAAAATTTTAATGATTTAGACCCAAATAAAACAACCTAGTTCAAATTAATGAACTTCTTCTTTGCTGAATAATCATCATGACTATGCTTACTCTTATTCTCCAAATAATCAACACCTTCAATAAGTACAATTTTTGTTAAGAAGCAGGTCAGTCAGTATATGAGAAAGAAAATCCCAGTGACATAAATTTAAAAAGGGACTAGGAATCCAGTCTGGAAAGAAAAAACGGCTACCATATATTTTTAAAACGACTACCATAAATTTTTCGGCCGCTCCGCGGCCGGATAACGATTTCATTTTACTTTGCTAGTTATATTACAGAGGTTTAGTTATTCATTAGTATAGTTATTAATTCATTAGTATAGTTATTCATAATTGCCAAAAGATTGTGAAAAAATTCCTTTCCGGGTCTCGAACTCGCGATCTGCTAATATAGTACCGACGGATTAACCGACTAGGATACGATTCCATGTACGCTTTAGTAATATTTACATATAGCTCTTCGCGCGTTCCTGCAACTACCATACTACCATACTACCAAACAGTCCATACTACCATACTGGTAGTAGGAAAATCTTGGATCCTGACAGAAATATCTTGGATTATTTGGTAACGCGCAAGTTAAGCGCAAGAACTAGGATCCTGACAGGAATCTGGCATTTGCGCTCGATTCGAACATCTTCTCAGATAAATATAGAATTAAAGTACAGTGCGCGGCGTTACAGTGTGTAACAACCGAGAGCGACTATTTTAAAGTTGATTTAATAATTTTGTTGACAAAAATTAGTCGGCGTGGCTATGGAAATTAATATGGCTAGGAATTAGATTCTTAGATTCCTCACTTTATGTCACTGGGAAGAAAATGTGCACAAAGTTAATGTAAACAGAACCTATTGCGCAACATTATACAGAGTATTATCATAAGACACCATTAGTCACCAGAGATACAGTAGATACACCCAGACATATAGGATGTAAGTTCTTAGCCACTGCTTCTTGTGAAAATGTCAGTGAATTGGAATACCTGACAATTACGACACACTTTTTAGATCTTACTATCAGTATTTATAGAGGAAAATTTGTTGTTAAACTTTATGACAAGAGGAACGATTATAATTTTGATGTCATTAATTATCCCTTTTTAGATGGGAATATTCCCAAAGGCCAGTCTTATGGTATATTTAATAGTCAGTTAGTTCGTTTAGCTCGTATTAATAGTTCTTTTAACAGTTTTATTTTGCATTGTAAAAATTTAGTTCGTAAACTTGCACGACAAAGTTTCAATATTGCTGCCTTGCGCAAACGGTTTGAAATCTTTGTCGACAAGTATTTTAACATATTACTTCGGAATATGTATTTTAGCATGACGTGTCATTCTTTTTGTTAGTTCAGTTCGTTTTCAATTTTTAATCTTAATTTTAATTTTCAGTACGTTTTACCTAACAATATCATTTTTTAGCTAGCAGAGGGCTTTTCAGAGGGCATTAATGAAATGTACTATGAGCTGGTCCCAAGTCCAGTTGCCACTTTACTCTTTGTAATTTTCAATAACCCTGTCTAGTCATTGACTACTGATGACTAACTATCATCAACAAAACAGTGGCGTAACTTTGCTTGTTGGCGCCCCCGCTCAGTGACAAAAAGCGCCCCCCTAAAATTTTTTGTGTCCCTAAAAAAAAAAAAAGGTCGGGGTACTTTTTTTATCGCCCCCCCCTAAGGTTTTTGCGCCCCCCTGAAGCAAAAAAGGGTACCCCAAATATTTTTTTCGCGTCGGCCGAACGCTAAATTGGACAGGGAAATACACAAACAAGGCGTTTTTTCAGTGAAAGGGCCTAAAATTCAGGAAAATTGCGCCCCCCTTATACGGCGCCCCCCCGCACAGCGGGGTCTGCGGGGCCCTAAGTTACGCCACTGCAACAAAACTTCCTATGACACGTTGCCCTGCCAAGTCATTGAAACAGTTAGTTTGAAACAATAAGTTTAAGTTTCAATGAAACAATAAGTGTTAGCTTGGAGACATTAGAAGGTTGCAGGTTTAAGATCTGGCATGTGCTTTTTTATCTATGTTGTGCTTTTAATGCCCTGGTTGCAGTACTATACATTGTAGAATGCTACTTCAACCGTTAGAGATAACGTTTAATGTGGGTTTACGGTACAAGGACTCGAACTATGCTCTGGTTCAAGTTCACAAACTCATCCCCAGAGCACAATTGAAGGCCTTGTTAGCAGTGTAACCTCAAAGAGTGACTTCCATAATGCCGGTTTACCAGAAAACACCATCGTCCATAAAAAACGAAATCATCATCCCAAATATTTCTTGGATGAAGGTCATGACTCTGTTATTAGTAGTGACATGATGTAAGATGAGCCAATTATTGTTCCATCCTACATAAAGTGCAAGCTTACGTCGTTGGAGAGAAGGCTGGAGCTTTAAAAGTGAAACAAATTTTTTAGTGAAACAAATTTAAAATTTTATCCTTTATTTTACAATCATAATATAATAATATTTATAAGCCTCCGTTTTGAAAGTTTTAAATTTTAATATATTCACATTTCTATTTAAAATCCAATTTAATGTATAAGTCAATAACTGGCCGCCAAAGCCGCGCATTCTTGAAAACAGGATTAAATTGTTTATGATTATACGACAAATAGAAATAAATTTAAACTATCCGTGGTTTTTTTGAATGAATTATAATCTTACCTAAATCCAAAGCCAGCTTTGTAAAATTTACTATTAGATCATAATATATCGTCAATTCTCAATATTTACAATGCAACATTTCTTGCTCTAACCAGAGCCCTCTCGCTTGCAGTAGCGCGCGTCACGCAGTACGCGTAGGCACATGGCTATGTGAACAACATTTCATTAATCTACATACAAGCGTACTCCAGCCCCTGCACGCATCCGTTCTTATGCGGCGCGGCTCAAGCCGCGCACGCACGTATTATTTTATACTTTTTGCTTTCTAATAAATATCGTGTCAATGTGTACGTCTAAATGTTCATGTTTTGTGTAAACCGAATCCAATTGAGATTAGTGACAAGGATAAGGACCCAAGTGCCTGTACGGCTTTTTCGGGCCCCTGTGGACCACTACTTTTGAAATCGCTCTACAACTATTGAACATTTATAACTGTTATATAATATATAACGTCATTTGACAATTATTATCATCAATCTACAATCTAACTGTCTTGCTGAGGGGGAGGAGTAAACGCTTCACAAACTAAAATATAATACTTACAACATACAAAATTTAAAACCATCAACACGGTTATAGTTAATATCAAGGGCCAATTTGGTATACCGCTATTTCGTTGTAATATCTAGTATATCTTTACATTTTAATACAATAATGAAATACAATAGGATACATGTTTCGAGAAAGAAAGGTTGATCCGATTATTAACAAAAGTAAACAAAAGTCCATCAGGAACTCCACGGAGTCGAAAAAGGTACACGGCTGCTGTCTGGTGCTGCTAGGCATTGAGAATTGTACTATTGAGCTATATAGCTATATGAGCTATATATTGCAGCACGAGGGCTTGGGTTAGAGTAAAGCACAATTGCTACTTATAATGCGCACACGCTTTGCTCAGCAATCTTACCTTCATGCGAGAAGAAGATTCCTTAACTGTATCTTTGTCGATTAGGTACCTTAGTTAGATTGGAGATTATTGCCGATCCCAGTGGTCTAATGAGTCTGTTTTTACTGGCATGGTTTCTTCCTCTTTTATTGGCAGTTGGTAGGTTTAAGTTCCGGTTTTCCCTCCCGTCCACGGGTATTTGACCATAATACTGGATCACCGGACCAGTCTAAAAGACTCTTCCATTTTCCCAAGAAAGGGCTGACACAAAGGACCGTCACTATCATCATATATAATCAATTTCTTGTAATTGTGTTAGCTATCAGTTGATTGACGATGTCATCCCTTCCAGATCGTTCATTCTACAGTCGATCTTCGAGAATGTTCTAAAAGGGCCCCCATCAGTTGAAACCACCTCTAGCATTTGATTGATTTTGCATTTACATAGGTAAAATGAACTTGTCATGTCTAATTTTCAATTAAACTAAGCTCAGTTAATGTAAGAGCCGCTTTAGAAAGCACTGGAGTTTATCTCCAGGATTAAATTATATCGAGTTATATGATTTAGCTATAAGGCGGTTTATAAATGTTGTAATTATTATTATTATTGAATCGATAAATTTTCGGACGCTGATCACGAATATTTTTGAAATATATGTGACGTGTTTATTATATTTGGACATGAATGAACACTTAAGCTTGGCTTACTTAGCTTGTTAGTCTATTGCTCGCTTCTCTCTACTCACATATATGTGCTTCGTGCGTGAAAGAAGTATACAACGTACGTGTATGTATTAAGCATATGCTTGAAAAGAGGTTCCAATTCGCTGCCGCGCACAATATACACAATTATATAATGTGAAGTACGCGTGGAAAATTGCCACAATGGCACAATTAAATGGTTTGTATTTTATAACTATTTTAACCATGGTTTAACAATTAAAAAGGTACACGTTATATATTTTCCACTGAAAGTACATACAACATACACTTCCCAAATTGCGCGCATTGCTGTAACTGCTTTCAAACTTCATCATGAATCGAAATCAAATTTTGCAATGTATTCCGAATCAATATATGTATTTTTAATTGACGATGTCAATCCTTCGCAGCTCGGCGTGGCCCAATTTCCACAATTGGTGCATTTTGCCGATTTAACGGTTGCGAGAAGCACTTGCACTATTGTATGCGCGGCTAAGTAATTGGTAGTGCATCGCGCTATAATATGCACTTATACAAATTGCACAATTTGGATGTATTTTTGAAAGAGAGTAACATGATGATAAGCGCAGCAGTTGTTGTGCTTTTTACTTAACATACGTTGCATGCACCATCTCTGATATTTTTGTCATACGTTGTATGACCCGCCGCGCACGAAGTGCGCGGCTCCCCCTGTAGTGAAGCGACCGTGGGAGTCACCACGTGATACAATGATATTTGTGATACGTAACATGTATCAACTTTTTACAGAGAAATAAGACAATGCAATTGTTGTAGCGCGATGCGTTGATTCACGATGTCAATCCTTCGCATCTCGCCAATCTGTGGTTGCGAGAA
Organism: Bolinopsis microptera; assembly: GCF_026151205.1. Lineage (NCBI taxonomy): Eukaryota > Metazoa > Ctenophora > Tentaculata > Lobata > Bolinopsidae > Bolinopsis > Bolinopsis microptera. Next base: position 3,699,655 of record NC_087073.1, on the reverse strand, counting down.
GCATTATTGGATGCGCGCGCGCGACCCAGTAATGCATCGCGCTACAACGCGCGCGATCCGTTACTTCTAGATTTCACGTCCTAACCATGTGCTTTCGCGCCACTGCGGGCGCGCTTGTTTCACAAGTGAGGCGGGCGCGCGCTACTGCAAGCGCAAGGGCTCTGGATGGAGCAACTTCTAGATCGGCGAAATGCGCTACTGTGCCTCGCCGAGCTGCGATGAATTGACATCGTCAATTAAATGCAATTGCAATTGTGTTATTTCTTGATTGACGATGTCAATCTATCGAGATCGTTGCTTTGCGAAGCAGAGCAACGATCGACGACGTCGATGCGAAGCAAGAATGCTTGTTTGCGCGGCGAAGTCCTCCAACGTTATTTCGAGCTTGTGGATTTCTTTCAAAGGTATTTCAAATTTCTTTCAAAGGAATTCCAAATTTCTTTCAAAGGTATTGTTTGTATCACGTCGTGACCCCCATTTTCGTATATACGATACAGGGGAGCCGCGCACACTTGTGCGCGGCGGGTCATACAACGTATGTGGTAAGACGAATGATTTATATTGGTGCATATATTGATTCTAAATAGTTACTGGGCCGCGCTGAGCCTGTCATTCCGCCAAATCTTTATTATTTATGTTAATGAACATAATAGCCTGGGGTCCTCAGGTAACTAAATAGTAAATACATGCAGAAGATTTGATCTCCGCGATTGTGAGATAAAAGCAATTATGTTATCAATTCACCCAGCCAAATAAAATTGAACACTTGGGTGAGTACTTTTGAGTAGGAGCTCTTTGATATGACCTAGCTATAATCTGATCTTATATATTTACTAATATAATACTCTACGTACCAGAATAGTAAATATTGCGCGCCGCGCGCGATCAGTTAGACTTAGCTAACAGCGCGCGGCGCGCGTATAAGCGTTACGCTAGATGCTCACGGCTTTCAACTTTTATCTTACATTTTGGAAAAAAGTAGACCGTTCGTAATTTCCTCTATCAGGTACAAATCTTAAACGTCTGTTCAAACAAAGTAAGCATTCGAATGTAGTGATAATCATAGCATAGTCATTCGTTCTCAAATTTTCTAGGCGATCTTTCAACAACAAAAAAAGACAAGATAGTTTATTGTAGTAGATTTACACATTGACATGCAAACAAATAGTTAAACAAAATTAAAAGTTATCGACTTAGTGTAATAAACGTGGATGTTTTTCATACGAAAGCGGTAAACCAATCAAAACGTACAAATAACCAAATTGAGAACTCATTTTAAAAATTGACTTGAATATTCTCTTCAACAAAAAAAACTTAGTTTTCAAAATATGGTCATCCCACATTATGCAGTAAATATAATATTGCACTTAAAAATACAATAAACATCACATACCCTACTAAACGTAAAAACCCTGAACATGGTAACGACCTTTAAATTCTCCTTCTAATAACATGCCTCTTTGTAAATGTATCTATTTACTTCTAAAATTGCCCAAATGGAAAATAGTAAATACTCATTTTTATTAAAAGCTCTGTTTTTGAAAATGAGCTGAACTACACCATCTACATTAACAATGAGGCAGATTTCTACATGACTTTAAGGGTAAAGGGGTCGTTCACATTTATGTGACATATTTAGGGGGAGAGCGTTACTAGAAATGAATGATTGCTGACAGGAGCAGGGAGTTATCTTCCAATTTCACGTCAGGTTAAAATGAACCAATGATTCTGGAGGAAATTCCGTAGGGGACCTCAAGTAATATGTGAACGATCCCTCATCTCAACTATGCTATAATGATGACCTTAGGCTGCGTTGCTTGTCAATAATTGTTCACCATAATGCAATCCTTTTGAAAACTACCGCACTGTGCAAGAATAACACTTCTACAATAAAACTACACTGAGCAATTATTTTTTCTTGATTTTTATAAAATTTAACTACAACAATAAATGACCACAAAATCACTCGCTTTTTCAAAATAAAAGGAAAAACGTTTAGAATTTTAGTAATCAAATAGCATATTTACAGATATACGCATAATCCAATCTCATCTTTAACTGGCCTAAACCACTCATCAACTTAAATTCTTACCTTCAAATCAAACAATTGTTGCACGGAGTGCTAATTACACTACAAATTATCAGTTTTCAATCAAAAAAATGTGACCAGAAAATCGATCAACTTGTATTGGTACTCTCAATTCAACACTTTAGACTAGAACTCAATTAATTATCATTCAGAAACTCGTAATAGGATCTGCTTGTCTAAGGAAGACATATTCGTGGAGCAGTTTAACTTGCGGGAACCTTTCACCTTTTGGCTTGTCCAGGTCGTGGAACACAATCATCAGCGGACAAGGAAACAACAATTACACAAATATCCAGATCCTATTATTCCTATTAACGGGTCATCACACCAACCAGACCGTCTCTTAATAGCGACCACGTGATCCCATCTACTATCACGTGATCCCATCTACTATCACGTGATCCCATCTACTATCACGTGATCCCATCTACTATCACGTGATCCCATCTACTATCACGTGATCCCATCTACTATCACGTGATCTCGCTATCCTAAACCCAGCTTCTAACATCTGACCTGTGTCTCTGTCACCCCAGCCCGTTTACCCTGATCCAGGCTAGGTCGACCACACACTTCCTTAGGTAATGATAACCTCAGGCACGTTCCCATTCTCTTGCATCTTCTTCTTCATCTCAAGTTTCTTCGCGAGTAACATCTTCCTACGTTCTTCATCCCTCGCTTTTTGGGCAGCTGACTTTTCCCGGGGCTTCTTCTTATTGGCTGCTGGTGTTCGTGGTGTGCTGGCTCCTTTCTTTTTAGGCATCTGGGGGAGGAATGTAGGTTAGAGAATCCCATGTCAAATATAATAAAACTATAAAATATTCCAAGTCTTCGCAGGAATGCAATGCTTGGTAGTTTCTTGTTGGAATGTCCGTTATAAGGAGCAGTGTGAGAGTACAGTGAGGTAATGTTAGCAACACTAATTTAGTCCTAGTGACGGTGCCGGCTAGTATAAAAAGAGGAGAGCAGACAATTTTCCTTCTATGTGTGCTATTACGTCATAAAGCCAAATTGTTTCTCCCAATTACCGCCAATTAGACACGGAGTTAGGTTTGTAAATTGTGGTTTAATTGCACCAAATCTGAAGGTTCAAGCCGCGGTTCAGTTGGAATTAGCTAAAATTAGTTGCACTCTTAACAAATTTCTAGAAACCTACAAATTTCCAGAAAGAATTGTCAAGGACAATGCTGATTAAATCAGACAGTGACTTAGGTATTTACAAGGTATGCGGACCATGTAGTTACATGTTAGTGGTCCTAAATTACGCTATCAGGCCGCGAAATGATATCGAAAATGTTAGGAATTTCATCATTACAATGAAAACCAAATTTTATTGTCTAGCCAGTGTATCAAGATACACCATGCTGTGTATCTCACGCAATTACAGATCACAGATCTATATTTAACTTAGTTTGAGGCGGGAAAAATCGGATCACGAGGAATAATTGTTTTCCTCGTTTATGTCTTTATCGTAAACTGCTCTAAAATACTTGACGATCAAAGGATCAACAGTTTATCTGGATCAGTTTTATCACAGCAACATTTAATGCCTTCCAGTAACGGTTATATTGTCATATCGTGCTCCGTTTAGGTATGATTGATCTATTTCAAGATAAATAATTCGGGTAAAGTGAAAATGAAAGAGAATGACACGCCATAGATAGAGTGAAAATAAAAGTATTTTCTCAGAGTTCTCATCGTTTTATGTCCACAAACCACTCAAATAATGTGACCAGCTACAAATGAACTGGATATAATCTTATTACTTACACAATGCTTACTCATGTGTAAACGTGATTAGTGGATATTTTTAACATTCTGCACCTCTCAGTCTACTGAGCAACCAAAACATTCCACAATATCCTGAGTATCAGGATATCCTGGATATGTCATTCTAAACGGTGGTCTGACGTAGTGTTTACCATCATTCTACCATGTTAGAACCGGTGAAATTGTCGTTTAAGTATGCGGTGAGTGCAAACTCTGCACAATGATTGGAAAGAATTTGGCAACACCCCATTATAGTTACGTAATTTCCTTGTAAAAGAGGCGTGCAGTGAAGTTTGCACAGAAGCTTGCACAAACAAAACGCGCCGGGGACAATAAACAGATTCTATTGCCATATATGGCATAAACTTGCTGATCACGACTTAACTTCATATCATGTTAAACGTAACGTTTAGCATGATATAAAGATTAATATATCCAATATAATTATGAGACTATGATGTGTAACAGTGAGGCTATGATGTGTAACAGTGAGGCTATGATGTGTAACAGTGAGACTATGATGTGTAACAGTGAGACTATGATGTGTAACAGTGAGGCTATGATGTGTAACAGTGAGGCTATGATGTGTAACAGTGAGGGTATGATGTGTAACAGTGAGGCTATGATGTGTAACAGTGATCAGCAGGGTTTACAGTCGCCCCGTATAAACTGACCACTAGCTGGTTTTCATATAAACGCTGATGACTGATGATTATATCTCATAAATACTTAGTATCCGTCTCTTAGTAATTTAAGACGATATGAAAATTCTTAAATTGAGTGATATTATCAACTAACCGGTGATTTGGGGATGACCCAGTTGTTTTCCTTGAGACTTCTCAGCGCAGTAAACATCTTGTTGACGTCTTCAACCTGGGTAGAATGACAACATTAATACAGAGAAAATGTTGTCTACGACTAGACTTACAAGGACAGCTGCCAATTATCTGAAACTTTGTGAAATTCCAGACAGTTCCCTTCAACAGAACAATTCACTAAAAAATTTCACTCCATCGTCAAATATTGAATATCTTGACACACTCCGAGCTCACACTCCGGCTACTAAATATCGCACACACGGTAACTACTAACGTTTGTACGACTCTGCGTGCTGCTAAATTTACCGCGATTCAAATCCATTAGGAGGGGGCAGATTCACCCGTTTAGGGTTACATCATGTCACCATTATGCGCTCATCCGGCTCGTAATGATGAGCTGTAATCAAATTTGATGTCGTAATCCAACCCCGGCCGCGGTGTGGGTTAAACAGAGCTCTCGCAAGTGAGGTCTAACGTTTATTAGTACACTGGATCTTAATTAAATTTTACACCAGATCATGTCTTTGTGATAACATTTCTTATATTCTACAGAAATGACAAGGCCCCCGGCCCGGTCATCACCCTGTCCCCTGGCCAGTCGTCAGGTGAACGGGCTTATTACATTATCATAACCTTGTCGAGAGAGAGATAGGGCTATTTATACTTGTAGCTCAGATAAATGATATTAGTCAGCGTGAGCGGAGTTAGACTGGAGCTTAGCCACCAACTGTACACAGGGCTGGTTGACTGTAGAGAGTGAACTGTTCCAACATATTTCCATATATGGCATAATCGGAGACAGGGAGAGGGGGAGAAATATATGATTTTTAGAACATCTGTCGCAGACTGTAACGAATGAATCGAGCCGCCTTGCACGCCAACAGTAAGGATAATATCCAAATAATTCCGTAATTCTTCTACCAGACATAATTTATCCAGTAAATTTGAATACTATTAATAAGATGATATTAGTCGGTAGAGTACTATTATGCTGGGATATTATCAAGTGTGGATGACGTCATAGAGATAAGGATACTGCAAGTACGGATTCTATCTTAGAAACCTCCCAAATATCCGACTAAACTACCAACTTGGATACGACGGATTACCACCACAGAGATAAGATAAGGTAATCCAAGTAAACATCCGACACCGTCTTAACGCACAATCAGTCAAATTAGTGGCATATTTTACTATTCCGATACAATTACGCCCACATATAACGGGCGTGCCAGGCTGGTTTTATAACCGGCCAGCTATTATAGCCAGGGCTGGTTAGTGGCACAAGGAGAATACTATTTTATCGCGGCTAACAGACGGATATTAATGTCTGGTAAGGATAATATGGGCAGTCTATCACACCTTGACAAGGTGTTCGACGTGTCGGCTCCCTGGCTATCACCCAGCACTATTCTTCACACCGGCCTTTTGTTTTGTAGGGTTTTAAGTGAAACCACCAGATTGGTGGGGATAACATATAACATATATAACGTATATATATATAACGTATTATATGTATTGAATGGTGAAATATAAAACCGATATCCGGTCCTAGGAGGACCTAGATTGTAACTGTTGAAATTATGGAGATGGGGATTCGTGCTGTAGCTGTCCAAATGGAAGGCACGGAAATTTAGCGGATCGTATTGCCCGAATTAATGCTCTCTGAACGGATTACGGACACCAGTAAACACTAAACATGCAATGGGCGAGGTTGAGGATAGGAAACTGTTCGGATGATCGATGATCGCTTACCTAGAAACCAAGACTATGGAATACGATCAAATTATCGACCTCTTAAGATTGCAAACTTGATCAAACCATTTTAAACAATGTTATCGACCGGAAATAATTCTCAAATCTATAATGTAAAATAAAAATCCACAATAAAAATACCTGTAGAAGGATGAGCTCCCAGAAACCCTGCATATCATCAGCTGTCATCTTCCTACTGGTACTCTGTGGAATAGAGACGTGTTACACTTGTCACTCTGTTGCGCGCAATAATTAGGATAAATTAAACTTTTAAAACTCACATTAAATTCAGTGTCACTCGATTTTAGGTGGCATCTTTCCAGTGCCAAAAAAGCACTTTCAAGGGAGAGCGTTAATGACAGATGGCTTGGAAATGTTTACCACCCCTCCCGTGAAGTCTAAATATGCTGTGAACTATGATTACTGAGCTACCTATGAAGCGTAAATATGCTATGAAGTATGAAACTAAATTTTAGATGTACGTGACTTGGACAGAAATCACCTGACCTAGCAATCTTCTCAGTTCTCAGTACAGTATGAAATGGTATCATGTGTTTATTATAAGCGGGGATGGATTCACTTTTAGGATTTGATATAAGTATGAAGATGCTCGAAATGATGTCGATTAATAGCAATTGTGAAGTCTTACCTACGCTTTTAAAAGAGTTAACCTAAAGAATCGCACCAAATGGCGCCCATACTCAAGATTTTAGTATGAAATATGAAAGAGGCAACGTTTTATAGACCACTTATCCGATTCAAGATGAATTAAGTGCACTACTATGAATGCCAAGTACCCGATATCGAATTACTTCAATTGTTCAAATTTTGTAGAAAGCCTCACCCCATAACTGGACCTATTTATATCTTCAATGACCAGATATATACAGTGATTGGAGCGCTTAACTTATCCGAAAAGAAAGGATATTCATATTCCAGAACCTGAAAACATGCCTTTAGTGCACCAAATTTCTTCCTGCCATCCGATGATCTTAAAGACTTAAGCTTGGTATTCCAGTTATCATAGATCTCTATGATAGAGCCAGGATACTGATACGAATGTCATTATATAATACATGAGTATGCTGGTATGTTGGTATGTTGGTATGCAGTACAGACATACTGAGAACTAAGAGATCGACTGCAGATGTCGACTCAGTGGCTCCAGCCAAGGAGGAGTATTGCTTAAAACATAGATTTGAGGGGCGCGGTATTACGGTGATAAATCACCATGACAGTGCCGTTACTGATTATAACTCAGTTACTAAGAAGAGCATACCGACACGCTTAGATCTGTAGATCTAACTGCAGGGCGCCAGGAATATTATAGATAGCAAGAAGAGAGGTCTTCTGCTTGAAAACATATGATCTACAAGTAACATTAAAAGTGATCAGTAACCCTTATATTGTAACCGAGGAGTTAAGAGTGTCCTGGTATCCTGGAATCCTGGAATCCTGGAATCCTGGAATCCTAATAAGAACAGTTAACCTACAAGCATTTAATTTAGACCTAGCATGCGCTCAATATGTACCAGGCACTGAACAATCACTTTCTAGTGAAGCTCCACTTATGAGCTGCAACAATTAAAGCTCCAACCCCTTCCTCAAAAGATCAAGACCCTTTCTACTGAAGGAAGTTTGTTTCGAACTATAGCTCAAAATCAGTATCTTAGTCTAGACTACCGTAACAGTGCATTTTAAATGGCTGATATAACGTTCACTTTTATTCTAGTTGAACTTTCGGAGTACTTAATTGGAGCTAGCTGGAACCTAGTCCCTGAGACCTCTCTGGTAATCTGGGTACATAGACAATGATATAATGGGCACTTGATATTTGAACCGTAGTTGAAAGTTAAGTTAGAGACAAAGACAAATTTGGATTCCTCCCTTCAAATCAGATTCGTTCTTTTCTCTTTATGTTTCCATATTTGGAGCACCCTGGTTATATTGGGAAACCGTTTTTACATTCACGTTATCTGAACATATAATGAAGGTATTAGGAAGTTATAAACCAGTCGCCAGGCCTCATTTACGGTAAATGATCCTCATTTTTAACACTTGTACAATAATTTGTCTCGCCCAACCGTCTCACGAGTCCTACAGAAACCCCAATCTACATTTTCTAAGCAGTTCCCTCACCAACTCAATATTCCGCTCCTTCGACCCTCAAGGCAAAGGACAAACGCCACATGAAATCTTATAAAGCAGGACTATGCTACTAATCACTTACAGATCTACACTTATAATTACACTACACTGTTACACTGTATACACATGTGTCATGAAACGAATTATATACAGCTAATTAGGGGAACTTTTTCTCTGTTGATGATGAGGCGATATGCTTTACTCAAGAAACAGCTGACAGCTATTATTAAGTAGCCTGATAACTGAGATAATGCTCGATTATTTCTTCTCATCGACTAAATAATTGGATCGTTACAGGCTTCGACTTTTTGAAGTCTTAAAAGAACTACAGTTGGATAATCCTGTAGCAGAACGTTTATGTAAGTCCATGAGGTAAAAACAATTCAGTTGGCTAGTTGACTGTACAGTAAAACCTCCTTTACCGACCTCCTTCACTAACTAAGACTAGATTCAGACTAATTTTAGATCATCTAACTGCCAGTACAACTCTTATTATCATGTACACTCCGTAAATCTTAGTTCTTACATATTCTCAGTAAATCTTTAGTAGTAGGCTAGCAAATCAATAGCAGCTGGATTCAGAGTACGGTTTGATGAGGTACTAAGTTTTGCAACCACCGCACCGGTCTGACAAAACATCTGTTTTTAATATTCTCCAGCTCCATCAATTAAGAAGTAAACTAACTAACGGTATAATGGATTATACTAGTATACACAGCCGCCTCCCCACTGTAGTGCTTGCTGGTGTGTACACGGCATCCCTACCGTTAAACATAACAGCATTGTCTCACGATATATTTATTATAGCCGTGTTTAAAGGCTGAGAGAGAGAGAGAATTCTACTACATCTCACGGATACAGGTTACGGTTTCTTCTGAACAGTGTTAAACTGTGTGACCGTGATACGGTCTTCCCGTTAAATCAGGTAAATAACCTCGTACATCACATACGGACAATTCTACAGGTGCATTCCTGGTCTTACACTTGCAATTATTCGTAACAATTGGGAGGGCCAGGGGAAGCTTAAAATATTGATATTGGACTGAGCTGATTTAATCAGCAGATTCTTGATTCCCTTGCTTTGCACGAAATCGAGGACATTTCCTATTATTTTGAACATTTTGTTCAGTGAGGTCATAACTCACTCGAATGATCGAGTATAGCCTGAATACTCTTTTGATGTAACACCGCGTACATTCTTTGTACTAAAACTAGCCTGTCAAAATAATCATTACATAGCCATAAGACAATACAGAACGGCTCATTGGCCTATTATAAAATTATAAGATACATTTTATGATACATTATAGCAGGTTAATAGACAGTATTGTTATATGAAATAATGAGATTGAATAGTGTGCCAAGACCAACGCTCTGTGCTATCCTAAACCTAGCAGTAGAGTATTGGTGGGTGTACCTGACAAATTTAAATGACATTGCTTAGCAACATTAATAAAGGGTAACTTATCCGGAATCACTCACTGCAAACGAACATTTACATTAATAATAAAACTACTTATATTATCATGTATTGAGCGTTCCCGCATACAGTTGAAGTCATATGACATGTTTACAATGTATCCTGTGTATATCACATGGTAGAGTTTACACGCTACATTAACAAAGACCACTGTTTACAGTCAGACAATGACTATCGGTCAGATAAAGGAGATGTAGCCACATTTGGAGACTACAACTATGATCTGTTGTGCTCTAGAACCCCCTAGGTTTAAAATTGGCTTACTTCCATACTAATGCAAAAAAGTTATACGTACACTGTACAGGGGCTCCTGTATGTATTTTGCATTAGTATGGAAGTGGGCCAATTTTAAACATGGTAATATTACACTCGCTATGTCACTGTTTTTACGACAAATATTTTCGTTTTTGCCGATGATCTGATGAGCATATGATATAATTATAATGAGTATATTTCAACTTATAGGAAATGTTACAAAAAATACATAATACATACCTGAGCTGTTCTAAGTATTTTAGGGGGGGGGGGTGTCACGTCCGTCTATGTCCGCCTATGTCCTGTCCTTTTTGGATTCTATGAGACAACGGACGTGTTTTTTGGGACATTGGCGGACACAGACGGACATTGGCGGACTCGGACGGACATTGGCGGACACGGACGGACATTGGCGGACTCGGACGGACATTGGCGGACTCGGACGGACATTTGCGGACCCGGACGGACATTGGCGGACTCGGACGGACATTGGTGGACATTAGCGGACATTGGTGGACATTAGCGGACAAACATTTTGAGAATTTTTCGCAACTTCTATGTATTATAATTTTGTACAAAACAAACGACTTATTAATCACACTAAAGCTATTAATAGCTTTAACTTATTATATCAAATTATATAGGGACCCAGGAAAAGGCCCCAGGAGGAGGAGGAGGAGGACTGGGGAGGAGGAGGACTGATGAGGACTGATGAGGAGGACTGAGGACGAGAAGGAGGAGTAGGAGGAGGACTGAGGAGGGGAGGAGGAAGAGGACTGGGGAGGGTCAGGAAGACCCAGGAGGAGGACTCAGGAGGATGACTCAGGAGGAGGAGGACTCAGGAGGAGGACTGAGAAGGAGGAAGACTGAAGAGTACTGAAGAGTACTGAGGAGGATGGCTGAGGAGGATGGCTGAGGAGGATGGCTGAGGAGGATGACTGAGGAGGATGACTGAGGAGGATGACTGAGAGGGAGGAGGAGGATCAGGAAGACCCAGGAGGAGGAGGAGGAGGACCCAGAAGGAGGACCTAGGAGGAGGAGGAGGAGAACTGAGGAGGATGACTCAGGAGGAGGAGGACTCAGGAGGAGGACTGAGGAGGACTGAGAAGGAGGAGGACTGAGGAGGATGGCTGAGGAGGATGGCTGAGTAGGATGACTGAGAGGGAGGAGGAGGAGGAAGAGGAGGAGGAGAAGGACTGAGGAGGAGAAGGAGGACCCAGGAGGAGGAGGACCCAGGAGGAGGACCCAGGAAAAGGCCCCAGGAGGAGGAGGAGGACTGGGGAGGAGGAGGACTGTTGAGGACTGATGAGGAGAACTGAGGACGAGGAGGAGGAGTAGGAGGAGAACTGAGGAGGATGACTCAGGAGGAGGAGGACTCAGGAGGACTGAGAAGGAGGAGGACTGAGGAGGATGGCTGAGGAGGATGGCTGAGGAGGATGACTGAGAGGGAGGAGGAGGAGGAAGAGGAGGAGGAGAAGGACTGAGGAGGAGAAGGAGGACCCAGGAGGAGGAGGACCCAGGAGGAGGAGGACCCAGGAGGAGGAGGACCCAGGAGGAGGACCTAGGAAAAGGCCCCAGGAGGAGGAGGAGGACTGGGGAGGAGGAGGACTGTTGAGGACTGATGAGGAGAACTGAGGACGAGGAGGAGGAGTAGGAGGAGGACTGAGGAGGGGAGGAGGAAGAGGACTGGGGAGGATCAGGAAGACCCAGGAGGAGGACCCAGGAGGGGGAGGAGGAGGAGGACCCAGGAGGAGGAGGAGAACTGAGGAGGACTGAAGAGGAGGACTGACGATGACTGAGAAGGAGGAGGACTGAGGAGTACTGAGGAGGATGGCTGAGGAAGATGGCTGAGGAGGATGGCTGAGGAGGATGACTGAGGAGGATGACTGAGAGGGAGGAGGAGGAGGACTCAGGAGGAAGAGGAGGAGGAGGACTTAGGAGGAGGACTTAGGAGAAATGAGAAGGAGGACTGAGGAGGAGGAGGAGGAGGAGGAATGAATAGGAGGAGGAGAAGGAGGGGGACTGGGAGAGGACTGAGGAGGAGGAGGACTGATGAGAAGGAGGACTGAGGAGGAGGACTGAGGACCGAGGAGGAAGAGGAGGAGGATGAAGAGGAGGAGGAGGACCCAGGAGGAGGAGGACTGAGGAGGAGGACTGAGGAGGACTGAGGAGGATGGCTGAGGAGGATGACTGAGAGGGAAGAGGAGGAGGAGGAGGAGGACTGAGAAGGACTGAGGAAGACTGAGAAGGAGGAGGACTGAGGAGGAGGAGGACTGAATAGGAGGAGGAGGAGGGGGGAGGAGGACTGGGGAGGAGGAGGACTGTTGAGGACTGATGAGGAGGACTGAGGAGGAGGATGAAGAGGAGGAGGAGGACCCAGGAGGAGGACCCAGAAGGAGGACTCAGGAGGAGGAGGATTGGGGAGGAGGAGGACTGTTGAGGACTGATGAGGAGGACTGAGGACGAGGAGGAGGAGTAGGAGGAGGACTGAGGAGGGGAGGAGGAAGAGGACTGAGGAAGATCAGGAAGACCCAGGAGGAGGAGGAGGAAGAGTAGGAGGAGGAAGCATCTAAATTTTATTTCCATTTTTGTCCGTTTTTGTCCGCTCTATTTTTTGTCCGTTTTGAAAATATAGGGTACCGGACAAAAAACATGATCTCTCCATATAACAGCAAAAATTGAACATTTTATTTAGCAATTTAGGTGTCCATTTATGTCCGTTTATGTCCGTTTATGTCCGTTTATGTCCGTCTATGTCCGCCTATGTCCGTCTATGTCCGCCTATGTCCGCCTATGTCCGCCTATGTCCTGTCCTTTTTGGATTCTATGAGACAAGCGGACATAGACGGACGTGACACCCCCCCCATTTTAATAATATTTGGTTAGTGCGATTATTCTGGGCGACCATATTGTTAACAGTTTCCGAGAAAAAAGAACCGCGTGATTTTTGGTGTAAACGATCAAACGACCACGTGTTAACAATAACTGAAGAATACTATTAATAGATCGTTCACCGTGGACACGCCTTTTTAAAAGAACTAGGATGTTCTGGAGTTTTCTTTACTGAGAGATCACGTCTAGTCTAGTAAAATCTGGTAACGTTTAGGATTTTAATCTCATTATACCTAACAATAAAAGGTAGCCATTCATTGGCCGGGATAAGTAAATGGTAATTAAAGCTACAGTGAGGACATTGAGTACACGCGCACGTGTGTGTGTGTGGGAGAACAGGAACTAAGTTAATATCATGTAAGTACATACAGTATACACACCGTGTACATACAGTATACATACAGTATACACACCGTGTACATACAGTACACACCGCACCGTGCAGTTACTACACGGTACAGCTCAATGTATCATATGTGTCCTTCATAACCTGTAGTAAGTATCTTAGAGGGGTTCATCACAACTTCATATAGCAGACTTGTCACAGTCAAGTTGTTGATAGTTTTACTTGATGTTCAGTCTAGTTTGCACTGTATCCTTGTTATTCCCGGCTCCGGGAAAGGCTTGTTTACTAACTTGGTGGAGTCACGAGGTACTGAACTAAAGTACGGTAATTTGGCGGAATTTGTTACCCAAATGGAATGAATACTAGCATACATAATATATTAATAGGACACGTAATACAGATATAACGATGAGGTGATTAATTTTACCACGAAAACAGTGCTTCTTGTGAGTGTAAGAGTTATTGTAGAGTGTACAAAGTAGATTTAGCGAGCTGAATATTGAGACTACTTTCCTCCGACAATGACTTTAATATTCTCATAATATAATAATTGTACATTATGTAGCATAATATATACGAACATTATATTTTATTTCTTTGCTTGACAACTCTACGGTCACTGTGGTCACATACACCACGCACTGAGACTCTCTCAGGCTATTGCCCACGAAACCGCTCTAGTTTAGGTATGTAAAGTAAATATAGCATTAAGTTAAGCGTTATTAAATCGTAATTTCCAAAGCCCATGGGAGATTTAACGGTGACATGTTATAAAAACCTGACCGAACATATGGCTGAACTAGTGGAACTAGTGGCACTAGGTGACGGAGTGACTGGGTATAAACGGGTATTAAAGATTGCGTGCCCGGCAAGTAGGTGCAACCAACCACTTCTTCTTTATTCCTAAGTTATTTCTTAAGTTATTCCTAAGTAGTTACTCTCCTAAGTCTGGAGTCTAGGTAGTGAATGACGAGGAGATCAGTAATTGTAAAGAGAGAAATTACTGATCCTAGGTCTCATGGTGATAAAAATAGAAATCAAAGATCTTTTACAGATCTGCTGACTCGTGTTAAGGTATTTATTTTCAGTAATTCAGCGAGATCATCAAGAATGTGTCAACTTGATGTAATATACACTCCTCAGACCTCAGACCTCAGATCTCGACTATTATTAGGAATGTTTAAAGTTGATATAATAAAAGGTGACCAGATACTGATAAACAGCTGAGGGGGTCAGGTTATTACTTATTATTCAGTATGGTCTGTGGTTACTGTGGTTACTGTGGAGATTGCGGTGTAACTGGAACCATGGTAACAACCCTGAGATGTTATATAATGACACTATTGTTAGGGAGCAAACTCTTAGTTATTGAGTTATAGCAGCTGGGTTAAGGTAGTGATAAACAGTGGGGTCTCCGTCACTAATATATCACAACTGGTACCAGTTACAGTCACATGAAGTACTTTGCGATAAGATATTCTCTCTAATACTGTGTACGTGCTTCATGGGAATACTCTGATAAGACTGTCACAAACTTCATTATTTCATTCGGGCTTCGGGCCAAAATACGGTCAGGTACTGCAGGTGACTACAAGTATTTTTGACTCTAAGAATGCAAGCAGTCAAAGAACATTCTAGATGCTAGAAAATATGCAAACTCCTGCGTAAGAACTAAGAATGTTAGTGTTGTTTGTCAAAGCAAAGTTAGGATATTGAGAAAATCTTCATAGCTTCGCCACATTATCACTTGGTAAAGCTTATCATCAAGTTATATATGGTTATTGGTTAGTTTTTATCAACTTAGCTGCAATTTAAAATCAGTTTCCTGAAACAACACCTATGTTGTACGTGTGCCATAGCTTTCTTCAAAGGGTTTTAAACCTGACTAGACTATTTCTGGTAACACCACATATTATAATTGTTATACATTCCGAGTGTAAGCTAACACAGTATTTTATAGAAATATGTGTCAATGTGAGTGAAGGTTAGCACCTAAACATCTTCCCAAAATAAACCAATCCCATTCCCCTGGTTTGTGGTGTGTATGATTGACAGGAGCTCAACAATTTAGCTCCTGTTGACGTCCGTAATTGCACCTTCAATTTAGTGCACGATTAAAGAAATGCAAAACTATGTTCTCCTCTGTAATCCAGAAATTATTACACTCAAACTTGTTAGAAATTGTATTCAACACCCGAATCTAATAACATGCGTTTTAATAGCTAAACACTGGTTATAAAAAGACATTGTTCGAAGAACTTGACAAACCTCGAACTCAGCGCAGAGTCCTCTGTACTGTTTAAACTTGGAAGTTAGCAGTAAGTTAGCTTTGCCGCAACTCGCCATCACTCGTCCACCAGCTGAAATTATTGGAATGTTTAAAAGAAGCTTCAAGGGAGCACCCACCAGCCACACATACTTTACACCCACTCTCGACCCACTTAGTCCACATGCCTTGCAAACTTACAGCACGGTATTTGTAATGGTCTAAGTTCCTAATACTCGCCAAAGATAATTCCTCTAGTCAACCGTAGGAGAAGAGAAAGCTCAACAACAAATTAGATGGCTGCACTTTGTTTTCATTTTATTAGGTCCTAGTATTTATTCCTATTGTCTTAAAGTTTCAAGAGAACTCACCTTAAATTATTTTAATGCAGTCACTCAGATAAGTTTATATCAGGACAATTCAATAAAGACACATACTCTGCCCACAATAAGGGGCCATAATTGTTTCAATTATGTAACTGTATAGAATTATTATTATTATTATTATAGCCACTGCTTCTTGTGAAAATGTCAGTGAATTGGAATACCTGACAATTACGACACTAACTATCATCAACAAAACTTCCTATGACACGTTGCCCTGCCAAGTCATTGAAACAGTAAGTTTGAAACAATAAGTTTAAGTTTCAATGAAACAATAATTGTTAGGTATGTGTTAGCTTGGAGACATTAGAAGGTTGCAGGTTTAAGATCTGGCATGTGCTTTTTTATCTATGTTGTGCTTTTAATGCCCTGGTTGCAGTACTATACATTGTAGGATGCTACTTCAACCGTTAGAGATAACGTTTAGTGTGGGTTTCCGGTACAAGGACTCAAA
Source organism: Bolinopsis microptera (assembly GCF_026151205.1). Classification (NCBI taxonomy): domain Eukaryota; kingdom Metazoa; phylum Ctenophora; class Tentaculata; order Lobata; family Bolinopsidae; genus Bolinopsis; species Bolinopsis microptera. Next base: position 3,682,999 of record NC_087073.1, on the reverse strand, counting down.
CTATGCTTGGTTCAAGTTCACAAACTCATCCCCAGAGCACAATTGAAGGCCTTGTTAGCAGTGTAACCTCAAAGAGTGACTTCCATAATGCTGGTTTACCAGAAAACACCATCGTCCATAAAAAACGAAATCATCACCCCAAATATTTTTTGGATCAAGGTCATGACTCTGTTATTAGTAGTTACATGACGTAAGATGAGCCCATTATTGTTACATCCTACATAAAGTGCAAGCTTACGTCGTTGGAGAGAATGCTGGAGCTTTAAAAGAATTGTACTATTGAGCTATTTCAGCAGGAGGGCTCGGATTAGAGTAAAGCACAATTGCTACTTATAATGCGCACACGCTTTGCTCAGCAATCTTACCTTCATGCGAGAAGAAGATTCCTTTACTACTGTATCTTTGTCGATTAGGTTCCTTAGTTAGATTGGAGATTATTGCCGATCCCAGTGGTCTAATGAGTCTGTTTTTACTGGCATGGTTTCTTCCTCTTTTATTGGCGGTTGGTAGGTTTAAGTTCCGGTTTTCCCTCCCGTCCACGGGTATTTGACCATAATACTGGATCACCGGACCAGTCGAAAAGACTCTTCCATTTTCCCAAGATAGGGCTGACACAAAGGACCGTCACTATCATCAAATTTTTTGTAATTGTGTTAGCTATCAGTTGATTGACGATGTCATCCCTTCTAGATCGTTCACTCTACAGTCGATCTTCGAGAATGTTCTATAAGGGCCCCCATCAGTTAAAACCACCTTGAATCGATAAATTTTCGGACGCTGATCACGAATACTTTCGAAATATATGTGACGTGTTTATTATATTTGGACATAGACACTTAAGCTTGGCTTACTTAGCTTGTTAGTCCATTGCTCGCTTCTCTTTACTCACATATATGTGCTTCGTGCCATGCGTGAAAGAAGTATACAACGTGTATGTATTAAGTATATGCTTGAAAAGAGGTTCCAATTCGCTGCCGCGCACAATATGCACAATTATATAATGTGAAGTGCGCGTGGCGAATTGCCACAATGGCACAATTAAATGGTTTGTATTTTATGACTATTTTAACGATGGTTTAACAATTAAAAAGGTACCGGTTATATATTTTTCACTGAAAGCACATACAATATACACTTCCCAAATTGCGCGCATTACTGTAACTTCTTTCAACTTCATGAATCGAAATCAAATTTTGCAATGTATTCCAAATCAATATATGTATTTTAATTTACGATGTCAATCCTTCGCAGCTCGGCGTGGCCCAATTTCCACAATTGGTGCATTTTGCCGATTTAACGGTTGCGAGAAGCACTTAATTGCACAATTGGATGCGCAGCTTAGTAGTTGGTAGTGCATCGCACTATAATATGCACTTATACAAATTGCAATTGGGATGTATTTTTGAAAGAGAGTAACATGATGACAAGCGCAGCAGCTTATACTCACTTTGTTGTGCTATTTACAGCGAAATAAGACAATGCAATAGCGTTATTTCGAGCTTGTGGATTTCTTTCAAAAGTATTCTAAATGATTATTGTATCACGTCGTGACCCCCATTTAATTTCACTTATACGATACAGGGGAGCCGCACACTCGTGCGCGGCGGGTCATCACTTCCAACTTCACCCAGCCAATTAAAATTGAACACTTGGGTGATTACTTTTGAGTATAGGAGCTCTTTGGTATGATCTATAATCTGATCTACTAATATAATGTACTGTACGTACCAGAATTGTAAATATTGCGCGCCGCGCGCGATCAGTTAGATTTAGCTAACAGAACGCGCGCGCGCGTATAAGCGTTACGCTAGATGCTCACGGCTTTCAACTTTTATCTTACATTTTGGAAAAAAGTAGACCGTTCGTAATTTCCTCTGTCAGGTACAAATCTTAAACGTCTGTTCAAACAAAGTAAGCATTCGAATGTAGTGATAATCATAGCATAGTCATTCGTTCTCAAATTTTCTAGGCGATCTTTCAACGACAAAAAAAGACAAGATAGTTTATTGTAGTAGATTTACACATTGACATGCAAACAAATAGTTAAACAAAATTAAAAGTTATCGACTTAGTGTAATAAACGTGGATGTTTTTCATACGAAAGCGGTAAACCAATCAAAACGTACAAATAACCAAATTGAGAACTCATTTTAAAAATTGACTTGAATATTCTCTTCAACCAAAAAAACTTAGTTTTCAAAATATGGTCATCCCACATTATGCAGTAAATATAATATTGCACTTAAAAATACAATAAACATCACATACCCTACTAAACGTAAAAACCCTGAACATGGTAACGACCTTTAAATTCTCCTTCTACTAACATGCCTCTTTGTAAATGCATCTATTTACTTCTAAAATTGCCCAAATGGAAAATAGTAAATACTCATTTTTATTAAAAGCTCTGTTTTTGAAAATTAGATGAACTACACCATCTATATTAACATTCATTCGTCAAAGAGGCAGATTTCTACATGACTTTAAGGGTAAAGGGGTCGTTCACATTTATGTGACATATTTAGGGGGAGAGCGTTACTAGAAATGAATGATTGCTGACAGGAGCAGGGAGTTATCTTCCAATTTCACGTCAGGTTAAAATGAACCAATGATTCTGGAGGAAATTCCGTGGGGGACCTCAAGTAATATGTGAACGATCCCTCATCTCGACTATGCTATAATGATGACCTTAGGCTGCGTTGCTTGTCAATAATTGTTCACCATAATGCAATCCTTTTGAAAACTACCGCACTGTGCAAGAATAACACTTCTACAATAAAACTACACTGAGCAATTATTTTTTCTTGATTTTTATAAAATTTAACTACAACAATAAATGACCACAAAATCACTCGCTTTTTCAAAAAATAAAAGGAAAAACGTTTAGAATTTTAGTAATCAAATAGCATATTTACAGATATACGCATAATCCAATCTCATCTTTAACTGGCCTAAACCACTCATCAACTTAAATTCTTACCTTCAAATCAAACAATTGTTGCACGGAGTGCTAATTACACTACAAATTATCAGTTTTCAATCAAAAAAATGTGACCAGAAAATCGATCAACTTGTATTGGTACTCTCAATTCAACACTTTAGACTAGAACTCAATTAATTATCATTCAGAAACTCGTAATAGGATCTGCTTGTCTAAGGAAGACATATTCGTGGAGCAGTTTAACTTGCGGGAACCTTTCGCCTTTTGGCTTGTCCAGGTCGTGGAACACAATCAGCAGCGGACAAGGAAACAACAATTACACAAATATCCAGATCCTATTATTCCTATTAACGGGTCATCACACCAACCAGACCGTCTCTTAATAGCGACCACGTGATCCCATCTACTATCACGTGATCCCATCTACTATCACGTGATCCCATCTACTATCACGTGATCCCATCTACTATCACGTGTTCCCATCTACTATCACGTGATCCCGCTATCCTAAACCCAGCTTCTAACATCTGACCTGTGTCTCTGTCACCCCAGCCCGTTTACCCTGATCCAGGCTAGGTCGACCACACACTTCCTTAGGTAATGATAACCTCTGGCACGTTCCCATTCTCTTGCATCTTCTTCTTCATCTCAAGTTTCTTCGCGAGTAACATCTTCCTACGTTCTTCATCCCTCGCTTTTTGGGCAGCCGACTTTTCCCGGGGCTTCTTCTTATTGGCTGCTGGTGTTCGTGGCGTGCCGGCTCCTTTCTTTTTAGGCATCTGGGGGAGGAATGTAGGTTAGAGAATCCCATGTCAAGTATAATAAAACTATAAAATATTCCAAGTCTGCGCAGGAATGCAATGCTTGGTAGTTTCTTGTTGGAATGTCCGTTATAAGGAGCAGTGTGAGAGTACAGTGAGGTAATGTTAGCAACACTAATTTAGTCCTAGTGACGGTGCCGGCTAGTATAAAAAGAGGTGAGCAGATAATTTTCCTTCTATGTGTGCTATTACGTCATAAAGCCAAATTGTTTCTCCCAATTACCGCCAATTAGACACGGAGTTAGGTTTGTAAATTGTGGTTTAATTGCACCAAATCTGAAGGTTCAAGCCGCGGTTCAGTTGGAATTAGCTAAAATTAGTTGCACTCTTAACAAATTTCTAGAAACCTACAAATTTCCAGAAAGAATTGTCAAGGACAATGCTGATTAAATCAGACAGTGACTTAGGTATTTACAAGGTATGCAGACCATGTAGTTACATGTTAGTGGTCCTAAATTACGCTATCAGGCCGCGAAATGATATCGAAAATGTTAGGAATTTCATCATTACAATGAAAACCAAATTTTATTGTCTAGCCAGTGTATCAAGATACACCATGCTGTGTATCTCACGCAATTACAGATCACAGATCTATATTTAACTTAGTTTGAGGCGGGAAAAATCGGATCACGAGGAATAATTGTTTTCCTCGTTTATGTCTTTATCGTAAACTGCTCTAAAATACTTGACGATCAAAGGATGATCAACAGTTTATCTGGATCTGTTTTATCACAGCAACATTTTAATGCCTTCCAGTAACGGTTATATTGTCATATCGTGCTCCGTTTAGGTATGATTGATCTATTTCAAGATAAATAATTCGGGTAAAGTGAAAATGAAAGAGAATGACACACCATAGATAAAGTGAAAATAAAAGTATTTTCTCAGAGTTCTCATCGTTTTATGTCCACAAACCACTCAAATAATGTGAATGAGAGAACAGCTACGAATGAACTGGATATAATCTTATTACTTACACAATGCTTACTCATGTGTAAACGTGATTAGTGGATATTTTTAACATTCTGCACCTCTCAGTCTACTGAGCAACCAAAACATTCCACAATATCCTGAGTATCAGGATATCCCGGATATGTCATTCTAAACGGTGGTCTGACGTAGTGTTTACCATCATTCTACCATGTTAGAACCGGTGAAATTGTCGTTTAAGTATGCGGGGAGTGCAAACTCTGCACAATGATTGGAAAGAATTTGGCAACACCCCATTATAGTTACGTAATTTCCTTGTAAAAGAGGCGTGCAGTGAAGTTTGCACAGAAGCTTGCACAAACAAAACGCGCCGGGGACAATAAACACATTCTATTGCCATATATGGCATAAACTTGCTAATCACGACTTAACTTCATATCATGTTAAACGTAACGTTTAGCATGATATAAAGATTAATATATCCAATATAATTATGAGACTATGATGTGTAACAGTGATCAGCAGGGTTTACAGTCGCCCCGTATAAACTGACGACTAGCTGGTTTTCAAATAAACGCTGATGACTGATGATTATATCTCATAAATACTTAGTATCCGTTTCTTAGTAATTTGAGACGATATGAAAATTCTCAAATTGAGTGATATTATCAACTAACCGGTGATTTGGGGATGACCCAGTTGTTTTCCTTGAGACTTCTCAGCGCAGTAAACATCTTGTTGACGTCTTCAACCTGGGTAGAATGACAACATTAATACAGAGAAAATGTTGTCTACGACTAGACTTACAAGGACAGCTGCCAATTATCTGAAACTTTGTGAAATTCCAGACAGTTCCTTTCAACAGAACAATTCACTAAACAAGAATTGCGCCCGTTGTTTCGTTTTGGCGGACGCTAGATTTCCGTTCACTATATTTATAAATATAAGCTGTAATCAGCTCACTGCATAATAATAATATACACATAGTACACTATACTACGAGTACGCATGCCACGTACAAATTGGGCTCATTACCTAATACTATACATTAATTAATACACTCACGCCGCGCATTTATTGACATGCTAGCTATATACATCATATCTCCGCAAGCAATACTCGCGCGCTGCACTGCGCGCTAGTTGTCATGGTAACTAACGAAAGGACGGACGACATATTTAAACCCACCTATCTCGTTCTCCAAAATCCACGTTTTTCTGCAAAAACGTCCATTCGTAACCTTTCACTATTGTCTTTTTACAAAAGAGTGTGAACGGAAAAAATGTCACTCCATCGTCAAATATTGAATATCTTGACACACTCCGAGCTCACACTCCGGCTACTAAATATCGCACACACGGTAACTACTAACGTTTGTACGACTCTGCGTGCTGCTAAATTCACCGCGATTCAAATCCATTAAGAGGGGTCAGATTCACCCGTTTAGGGTTACATCATGTCACCATTATGCGCTCATCCGGCTCGTAATGATGAGCTGTAATCAAATTTGATGTCGTAATCCAACCCCGGCCCCGGTGTGGGTTAAACAGAGCTCTCGCAAGTGAGGTTTAACGTTTATTAGTACACTGGATCTTAATTAAATTTTACACCAGATCATGTCTTTGTGATAACATTTCTTATATTCTACAGAAATGACAAGGCCCCCGGCCCGGTCATCACCCTGTCCCCTGGCCCCTTGTCAGTCGTCAGGTGAACGGGCTTATTACATTATCATAACCTTGTCGAGAGAGATAGGGCTATTTATACTTGTAGCTCAGATAAATGATATTAGTCAGCGTGAGGGGAGTTAGACTGGAGCTTAGCCACCAACTGTACACAGGGCTGGTTGGCTGTAGAGAGTGAACTGTTCCAACATATTTCCATATATGGCATAATCGGAGACAGGGAGAGGGGGAGAAATATATGATTTTTAGAACATCTGTCGCAGACTGTAACGAATGAATCGAGCCGCCTTGCACGCCAACAGTAAGGATAATATCCAAATAATTCCGTAATTCTTCTACCAGACATAATTTATCCAGTAAATTTGAATACTATTAATAAGATGATATTAGTCGGTAGAGAGTACTATTATGCTGGGATATTATCAAGTGTGGATGACGTCATAGAGATAAGGATACTGCAAGTACGGATTCTATCTTAGAAACCTCCCAAATATCCGACTAAACTACCAACTTGGATAAGACGGATTACCACCACAGAGATAAGATAAGGTAATCCAAGTAAACATCCGACACCGTCTTAACGCACAATCAGTCAAATTAGTGGCATATTTTACTATTCCGATACAATTACGCCCACATATAACGGGCGTGCCAGGCTGGTTTTATAACCGGCCAGCTATTATAGCCAGGGCTGGTTAGTGGCACAAGGAGAATACTATTTTAGCGCGGCTAACAGACGGATATTAATGTCTGGTCAGGATAATATGGGCAGTCTATCACACCTTGACAAGGTGTTCGACGTGTCGACTCCCTGGCTATCACCCAGCACTATTCTTCACACCAGCCTTTTGTTTTGTAGGGGTTTAAGTGAAACCACCAGATTGATGCGGATAACATATAACGTATATATATATAACGTATTATATGTATTGAATGGTGAAATATAAAACCGATATCCGGTCCTAGGAGGACCTAGATTGTAACTGTTGAAATTATGGAGATGGGGATTCGTGCTGTAGCTGTCCAAATGGAAGGCACGGAAATTTAGCGGATCGTATTGCCCGAATTAATGCTCTCTGAACGGATTACGGAACCCAGTAAACACTAAACATGCAATGGGCGAGGTTGAGGATAGGGAACTGTTTGGATGATCGATGATCGCTTACCTAGAAACCAAGACTATGGAATACTATCAAATTATCGACCTCTTAAGATTGCAAACTTGATCAAACCATTTTAAATTTCCCAACAATGTTATCGATCGGAAATAATTCTCAAATCTATAATGTAAAATAAAAATTCACAATAAAAATACCTGAAGAAGGATGAGCTCCCAGAAACCCTGCATATCATCAGCTGTCATCTTTCTGCTGGTACTCTGGGGGAATAGAGACGTGTTACACTTGTCACGCTGTTGCGCGCAATAATTAGGATAAATTAAACTTTTAAAACTCACATTAAATTCAGTGTCACTCGATTTTAGGTGGCATCTTTCCAGTACCAAAAAAGCACTTTCAAGGGAGAGCGTTAATGACAGATGGCTTGGAAATGTTTACCACCCCTCCCGTGAAGTCTAAATATGCTATGAAGTATGAAACTAAATTTTAGATGTACGTGACTTGGACAGAAATCACCTGACCTAGCAATCTTCTCAGTTCTCAGTACAGTATGAAATGGTATCATGTATTTATTATAAGCGGGGATGGATTCACTTTTAGGATTTGATATAAGTATGGAGATGCTCGAAATGATGTTCGATTAATAGCAATTGTGAAGTCTTACCTACGCTTTTAAAAGAGTTAACCTAAAGAATCGCACCAAATGGCGCCCATACTCAAGATTTTAGTATGAAATATGAAAGAGGCAACGTTTTATAGACCACTTATCCGATTCAAGATGAATTAAGTGCATTACTATGAATGCCAAGTACCCGATATCGAATTACTTCAATTGTTCAAATTTTGTAGAAAGCCTCACCCCATAACTGGACCTATTTATATCTTCAATGACCAGATATATACAGTGATTGGAGCGCTTAACTTATCCGAAAGGAAAGTATATTCATATTCCAGAACCTGAAAACATGCCTTTAGTGCACAAAATTTCTTCCTGCCATCCGATGATCTTAAAGACTTAAGCTTGGTATTCCAGTTATCATAGATCTCTATGATAGAGCCAGGATACTGATACGAATGTCATTATTATATACATGAGTATGCTGGTATGATGGTATGTTGGTATGCAGTACAGACATACTGAGAACTAAGAGATCGACTGCAGATGTCGACTCAGTGGCTCCAGCCAAGGAGGAGTATTGCTTAAAACATAGATTTGAGGGGCGCGGTATTACGGAGTTACGGTGATAAATCACCATGACAGTGCCGTTACTGATTATAACTCAGTTACTAAGAAGAGCATACCGACACGCTTAGATCTGTAGATCTAACTGCAGGGCGCCAGGAATATTATAGATAGCAAGAAGAGAGGTCTTCTGCTTGAAAACATATGATCTACAAGTAACATTAAAAGTGATCAGTAACCCTTATATTGTAACCGAGGAGTTGAGAGTGTCCTGGTATCCTGGAATCCTGGAATCCTAATAAGAACAGTTAACCTACAAGCATTTAATTTAGACCTAGCATGCACTCAATATGTACCAGGCACTGAACAATCACTTTCTAGTGAAGCTCCACTTATGAGCTGCAACAATTAAAGCTCCAACCCCTTCCTCAAAAGACCCTTTCTACTGAAGGAAGTTTGTTTCGAACTATAACTCAAAATCAGTATCTTAGTCTAGACTACCGTTACAGTGCATTTTAAATGGCTGATATAACGTTAACTTTTATTCTAGTTGAACTTTCGGAGTACTTAATTGGAGCTAGCTGGAACCTAGTCCCTGAGACCTCTCTGGTAATCTGGGTACATAGAGAATGATATAGTGGGCACTTGATATTCGAACCGTAGTTGAAAGTTATGTTAGAGACAAAGACAAATTTGGATTCCTCCCTTCAAATCAGATTTGTTCTTTTCTCTTTATGTTTCCATATTTGGAGCACCCTGGTTATATTGGGAAACCGTTTTTATATTCACGTTATCTGAACATATAATGAAGGTATTAGGAAGTTATAAACCAGTCGCCAGGCCTCATTTACGGTAAATGATCCTCATTTTTAACACTTGTACAATAATTTGTCTCGCCCAACCGTCTCACGAGTCCTACAGAAACCCCAATCTACATTTTCTAAGCAGTTCCCTCACCAACTCAATATTCCGTTCCTTCGACCCTCAAGGCAAAGGACAAACGCCACATGAAATCTTATAAAGCAGGACTATGCTACTAATCACTTACAGATCTACACTTATAATTACACTACACTATTACACTGTATACACATGTGTCATGAAACGAATTATATACAGCTAATTAGGGGAACTTTTTCTCTGTTGATGATGAGGCGATATTATTTACTCAAGAAACAGCTGACAGCTATTATTAAGTAGCCTGATAACTGAGATAATGCTCGATTATTTCTTCTCATCGACTAAATAATTGGATCGTTACAGGCTTCGACTTTTTGAAGTCTTAAAAGAACTACAGTTGGATAATCCTGTAGCAGAACGTTTTAAATGTAAAACAATTCAGTTGGCTAGTTGACTGTACAGTAAAACCTCCTTTACCGACCTCCTTCACTAACTAAGACTAGATTCAGACTAATTTTAGATCATCTAACTGCCAGTACAACTCTTATTATCATGTATACTCCGTAAATCTTAGTTCTTACATATTCTCAGTAAATCTTTAGTAGTAGGCTAGCAAATCAATAGCAGCTGGATTCAGAGTATGGTTTGATGAGGTACTAAGTTTTGCAACCACCGCACCGGTCTGACAAAACATCTGTTTTTAATATTCACCAGCTCCATCAATTAATAAGTAAACTAACTAACGTTATAATGGATTATACTAGTATACACAGCCGCCTCCCCACTGTAGTGCTTGCTGGTGTGTACTGCACGGCATCCCTACCGTTAAACATAACAGCATTGTCTCACGATATATTTATTATAGCCGTGTTTAAAGGCTGAGAGAGAGAGAATTCTACTACATCTCACGGATACAATGCAGGTTACTTCTGAACAGTGTTTAACTGTGTGACCGTGATACGGTCTTCCCGTTAAATCAGGTAAATAACCTCGTACATCACATACGGACAATTCTACAGGTGCATTCCTGGTCTTACACTTGCAATTATTCGTAACAATTGGGAGGGCCAGGGGAAGCTTAAAATATTGATATTAGACTGAGCTGATTTAATCAGCAGATTCTTGATTCCCTTGCTTTGCACGAAATCGAGGACATTTCCTATTATTTTGAACATTTTGTTCAGTGAGGTCATAACTCACTCGAATGATCGAGTATAGCCTGAATACTCTTTTGATGTAACACCGCGTACATTCTTTGTACTAAAACTAGCCTGTCAAAATAATCATTACATAGCCATAAGACAATACAGATTACAGAACGGCTCATTGGCCTATTATAAAATTATAAGATACATTTTATGATACATTATAGCAGGTTACTAGACAGTATTGTTATATGAAATAATGAGATTGAATAGTGTGCCAAGACCAACGCTCTGTGCTATCTTAAACCTAGCAGTAGAGTATTGGTGGGTGTACCTGACAAATTTAAATGACATTGCTTAGCAACATTAATAAAGGGTGACTTCTCCGGAATCACTCACTGCAAACGAACATTTACATTAATAATAAAACTACTTATAATATTATCATGTATTGAGCGTTCCCGCATACAGTTGAAGTCACATGACATGTTTACAATGTATCCTGTGTATATCACATGGTAGAGTTTACACGCTACATTAACAAAGACCACTCATTACAGTTAGACAATGACTATCGGTCAGATAAATGAGATGTAGCCACATTTGGAGACTACAACTATGATCTGTTGTGCTCTAGAACCCCCTAGGTTTAAAAATGGCTTACTTCCATACTAATGCAAAAAAGTTATACGTACACTGTACAGGGGCTCCTGTATGTATTTTGCATTAGTATGGAAGTGGGCCAATTTTAAACATGGTAATATAAAATATTACACTCGCTATGTCACTGTTTTTACGACAAATGTTTTCGTTTTTGCCGATGATCTGATGAGCATATGATTTAATTATAATGAGTATATTTCAACTTATAGGAAATGTTACAAAAAATACATAATACATACCTGAGCTGTTCTAAGTATTTTAATAATATTTGGTTAGTGCGATTATTCTGGGCGACCATTTTGTTAACATTTTCCGAGAAAAAAGAACCGCGTGATTTTTGGTGTAAACGATCAAACGACCACGTGTTAACAATAACTGAAGAATACTATTAATAGATCGTTCACCGTGGACACGCCTTTTTAAAAGAACTAGGATGTTCTGGAGTTTTCTTTACTGAGAGATCACGTCTAGTCTAGTAAAATCTGGTAACGTTTAGGATTTTAATCTCATTATACCTAACAATAAAAGGTAGGTAAGAGCTGATGGTGGCCATTCATTGGCCGGGATAAGTAAATGGTAATTAAAGCTACAGTGAGGACATTGAGTACAAGCGCACGTGTGTGTGTGTGTGTTAGAACAGGAACTAAGTTAATATCATGTAACTACATGTAACAGTATACACACCGTGTACATACAGTACACACACCGTGTACATACAGTATACACACCGTGTACACACAGTATACACTGCACCGTGCAGTTACTACACGGTACAGCTCAGTGTATCATATGTGTCCTTCATAACCTGTAGTAAGTATCTTAGAGGGGTTCATCACAAGTTCATATGGCAGACTTGTCACAGTCAAGTTGTTGATAGTTTTACTTGATGTTCAGTCTAGTTTGCAATGTATCCTTGTTATTCCCGGCTCCGGGAGAGGCTTGTTTACTAACTTGGTGGAGTCACGAGGTACTGAACTAAAGTACGGTAATTTGGCGTACTTTGTTACCCAAATGAAATGAATACTAGCATACATAATATATTAATAGGACACATAATACAGATATAACGATGAGGTGATTTATTTTACCACGAAAACAGTGCTTCTTGTGAGTGTAAGAGTTATTTTAGAGTGTACAAAGTAGATTTAGCGAGCTGAATATTGAGACTACTTTCCTCCGACAACGACTTTAATATTCTCATAATATAATAATTGTACATTATGTAGCATAATATATACGAACATTATATTTTATTTCTTTGCTTGACAACTCTACGGTCACTGTGGTCACATACACCACGCACTGAGACTCTCTCAGGCTATTGTCCACGAAACCGCTCTAGTGTAGGTATGTAAAGTAAATATAGCATTAAGTTAAGCGTTATTAAATCGTAATTCCCAAAGCCCATGGGAGATTTAACGGTGACATGTTATAAAAACCTGACCGAACATATGGCTGAACTAGTGGAACTAGTGGCACTAGGTGACGGAGTGACTGGGTATAAACATATGGCTGAACTAGTGGAACTAGTGGCACTAGGTGACGGAGTGACTGGGTATAAACGGGTATTAAAGATTGCGTGCCCGGCAAGTAGGTGCAACTAACCACTTCTTGTTTATTCCTAAGTTATTTCTTAAGTTATTCCTAAGTAGTTACTCTCCTAAGTATGGAGTCTAGTCAGCGAATGAGATCAGTAATTGTAAAGAGAGAAATTACTGATCCTAGGTCTCATGGTGATAAAAATAGAAATCAAAGATCTTTTACAGATCTGCTGACTCGTGTTAAGGTATTTATTTTCAGTAATTCAGCGAGATCATCAAGAATGTGTCAACTTGATGTAATATACACTCCTCAGACCTCAGACCTCAAGTCCCTCGACTATTATTAGGAGTGTTTAAAGTTGACATAATAAAAGGTGACCAGATACTGATAAACAGCTGAGGGGGTCAGGTTATTACTTATTATTCAGTATGGTCTGTGGTTACTGTGGTTACTGTGGAGATTGCGGTGTAACTGGAACCATGGTAACAACCCAGAGATGTTATATAATGACACTATTGTTGGGGAGCAAACTCTTAGTTATTGAGTTATAGCAGCTGGGTTAAGGTAGTGATAAACAGTGGGGTCTCCGTCACTAATATATCACAACTGGTACCAGTTACAGTCACATAGGGTACTTTGCGATAAGATATTCTCTCTAATACTGTGTACGTGCTTCATGGGAATACCCTGATAAGACTGTCACAAACTTCATTATTTCATTCGGGCTTCGGGCCAAAATACGGTCAGGTACTGCAGGTGACTACAAGTATTTTTGACTCTAAGAATGCAAGCAGTCAAAGAACATTCTAGATGCTAGAAAATATGCAAACTCCTGCGTAAGAATGTTAGTGTTGTTTGTCAAAGCAAAGTTAGGATATTGAGAAAATCTTCATAGCTTCGCCACATTATCACTTGGTAAAGCTTATCATCAAGTTATATATATGGTTATTGGTTAGTTTTTATCAACTTAGCTGCAACTTAAAATCAATTTCCTGAAACAACACCTACGTTGTACGTGTGCCATAGCTTTCTTCAAAGGGTTTAAAACCTGACTAGACTATTTCTGGTAACACCACATATTATAATTGTTATACATTCCGAGTGTAAGCTGACACAGTATTTTACAGAAATATGTGTCAATGTGAGTGAAGGTCAGCCACCTAAACACCTTCCCAAAATAAACCAATCCCATTCCCCTGGTTTGTGGTGTGTATAATTGACAGGAGCTCAACAATTTAGCTCCTGTTGACGTCCGTAATTGCACCTTCAATTTAGTGCACGATTAAAGAAATGCAAAACTATTTTCTCCTGTGTAATCCAGAAATTATTACACTCAAACATGCTTGGGGGGGGGGGGGGGGGGGCCCTGCTTGTTAGAAATTGTATTCAACACCCGAATCTAACAACATGCGTTTTAATAGCTAAACACTGGTTATAAAAAGACATTGTTCGAAGAACTTGACAAACCTCGAACTCAGCACAGAGCCCTCTGTACTGTTTAAACTTGGAAGTTAGCAGTAAGTTAGCTTTGCCGCAACTCGCCATCACTCGTCCACCAGCTGAAATTATTGGAATGTTTAAAAGAAGCTTCAAGGGAGCACCCACCAGCCACACATACTTTACACGTTGTTACGGTTGTTACATGCTTCAAGACTTCGGCTAAGTAGTGGAATTTGTTCAGAAACCTTCGGCTAATTGTGACATTTAGCTAACAGTAAATGGAGAATGGAATGTCAGTTGAAATGGTTTCAATGTGAGACATGAATATGAAACGTGATTATTGGGGAAGCCGAGCGGTGGTAATTGGTGAAAATTGCCCACATTCTGGTTTGCTAATTGGATCCAGTCAACAAGCCAGGTACGGCCAACAGGAGTTTCACACCGCTAATCTAAATAATTTATCCGCTATTATGAAACCCCCTTCTGCAGTCCTGCCATCACATCACGTGACTAGAGGTGAGAACTATAACACTACGTAAACCTCACCTCAACTAACATTACCTAACTTTAGCAATATCGGCTATATTTTATAAGGCTGCTGTTTTATATTCAAGGATTAAGAGTTGGGCTGGGAGTGCTGACACGCGAAAGCGTTTGGGAGACTTACTTCTAACGGCTTCTCCATTAGTGATCTAAACTAAAACGTAGTACTGGGTATTGAGCGAGCTCTGAGACCTGGGCTGTGTATAAATCAATGCTTTTTATGGTCAGAGCTCTGCTAAGTTGCGGCAGCTCGATAGTATGAACTGAGAGCGAATTGTTGGAGATTTTCGTCACGCCACACAGCTAACACACACTGACCTTTCACCATTATATATAATATATATATAATGACATTTCAGTGCTATTCCACAAACTGCGCCAAGAAAATGGCCAGCTTAGCAGTTTCTGTATATTTAGTAGCTGTACACGAGGCTGCAGGCAAACATTCTCACCTATTTTGACAGAAAGACGACACTTAGCCGGTCACAAGTTGCTAGGCTATTAATTCTGCAGATACGAGAGCTACATGTATAAAGACACATGTTAATATGTACACAGTATTCTGCCCACAGTGCCCCGTGTCTACCTACACTAAGATTAGATAGATTGAAACTCTACACCAATAATAGTGCAGTGACCGAGTGGAGCGAACATCACAGGCGCTGTATAGTTACAGACATGGGCTGCCCTAGTCAGCCAACACCTTATCACCATATATCATTATTACATGTACATATTCAGTGTATCCCGGTACTAAATATACTGCATCTCGCTTTAGACATGCACTGAGCTTCCTTGTCAGGCCTCCCTCCCTTCAGCAACTCGTAAGTATAATCTGACATTTGTTTTACACATTTCACAGGCTTACTGAGCATTACTTTTTAGGAATCCTTGTTTTCAATTCGTTGATGAAGAAAGTGTACAAGGTTTGCGGAGTTGAATATTATGCAGTCACAGTTGGAAAATATAAGCTAATATAGAGCTGGGGAAACATTCTCTACCAGATGCGGATTGTTGGGGCGTAAGGCTTCCATAACAAAGGTCATCAAGTATCATGGTGAAATGAATGGGTGGTCAGTGTTAACGTGATGATTTAGCAACTAAAATACTTGGCACTCACTCTTACACTCTATTAAATACCTATTGAATAGTGAATACTACCTTTAAACATACATTTAGGGAAACAGTTAAGCCACGAAATACATAATAAAATGGGCAGTTTTAAGTCACGACAGCGACAACATCTTGCTGCACAGGGCGTTACCCTCCTCTATATAGTATATATCCATATTTGGTAGAAGCTGCTAATAGTGTCCGTGTTATGCTATGATATTTTAAGACGGAGCTATTTGATTATAGAAAGCTAGGGTCACAATATTGAGTGCTCGTAATGACCAGAATGAGCAGTTAATACTTCTCAATTTAAAAGTTGACAACTTAGTTGAATGAGACGTACTGGTGTGCATCTTGGTTGATTGATGAGAACTAACAAAACTAACTTGAATTCAAAATTACCTTCTTCAGATGCAGCAGTAGCTTCCTCAATTAGAGTAACAAAATATTCACGTTCCTTCGCCAATACTTCTGCCTCATCATTCACCATTTTGAGGTAGATACTGTTATTAGCTATCTCCTCGTCGATTGAACTGTCACAGTTGCCGTTTTCCAGATAAGAATTATTTTCCTTATCGTTGTCTAACAATGGCAGGTCAGACCCACAACTGATTTCCTTATCGCTTTCTGGTTTCCCCAGGTCCCCGTCGATTGTGTGGTTTGCGTTGACAACACCGTTTAGATGATGCCCATTTCTGATGTCCCCATTTTCGAGAATCACGTGATTTTCAGTAGATGAAAGTTCCCCGTTTGAATTAGAATGATCGATATTATTAGCGTTAGTGTTCGTTTTGTCCGCTGAATCTCGATCTGCCACTTCACTGACCGTCACATTTTCAGTGACCTCCGCAACAGTTTCGCACACCGACCGCTCATTTCGAGTCTTATCAGTGCAGTCATTATTAGTAACCGTCCCATTATTGTCATTAATCTGAGTTAAATTTTTGGAACACAACAGCGGATCAATAACAACGATTCCGTTGGGCGTTAGCTGATGATTTCGAGTCCGTAAGTCGACGCTGTCTTCGCTGGTGCTGCGGGATCGGGATGAAGTACTGCAGTTGTCTGGGTCCACGGGGCGGAGCAGCGCTCGAATCTGCAAGCAAAACAGTGAGCAACTCTGAGACGATCTACGAGTACGTTTACCAGCACTTTGTGACATGTCAAACAATTACAAACAGCACAAGCAAAGAGTGAGGGAGAGAGAGTGAGAGAGAGAGTGCGATACGCCGGGTACAGTATAATAATAAATGTATCGGATGACAACAGTTACATCAGAGATAAGCTCGACTCAGCCTAGTATTTTGCCATCTACTCATACACTGATATATAGATCACGTAGTTAAGTTGTTAGCACAACAACACGAAATCAGATGAGCTATGTATTACTGGTTAATTGTTCTCACTCTGAAAAGAGAGGGGGGCCACACGCGGTGCTCACCTCAAAATGTACAACATATATTGTCATTCAACACAGTATACTGCACTCGTATGGTTGTCTTGTGACCATTATATTTGCTCTCTCTCTCTACCTCTCCAGTCTCCCTCTCCCTCTCCCTCTCTCTCTCTCTCTCTCTCTCTCTCCTCTCTTACCTGAGCTAGTGCGGATACGCTCTCCGCGGAAGTGTACCGATCCGGGGCGAGGTGCATTTGTCACATGGCATCCGGGGCAGTGTCTGACTTCTGCCCAGATTTTCTGGGGACTTGGTGTCGAACATCCGCCGGATCTGGTTGAACTTGGATCGGTTCATGGGTATCCAGTGAAGGTCTGTATCGGAGAGTGCCATTTGTGTGTGTTTTTAAGAGTACCAGCTGCGTCTTACATCCTACCTTCAAAATACAATTAGGTAAGTGAAATCTATTTAAATAATCGTACATTTAATGTACTTCCGCTGATCTAATGCTTTATGTAACATGATATGAACATCTGGCCTATTATATTAACTGGCCTATTATATTAACTCATTAAACTAAAATAATGCATATTCACGCTAGTTATAGTGTTACAACTTTTAAAAGCGGCAAATAATGGCCTCAAAATAACCTTACGATAAGGCTCGCTGAAAAGTTTTTTAAACAGCCGGCCGTGCCACATAAATTTTTGACCCCCCCATATCCCTACCATTGTTAAAGTTTGTCCCATGCTTAGGCAGTCACTTACGAGGTTGCATAGACTGACAGACTATAAGTATAAGTAGCACTAAGTATGTGCGGGAACAATCGTGACAGAAAATAGCGGGCAAGATTACACAATTCAGTAACAGACAGCTCATTTGACCAAATAGTTCGACCTCTGCTCGTCTTATTTGAGCCGTAATTTCCTTACTAGCGAGCATTAACCTTTTGTTTTGCTTTAATCAATGTCGGTTACTTGAGCATTATTTCAGCGTATCCTAGACCAATCTCGGTTAAATTAAAGATAATTTTCCATATTACGGCTACAGTTTGACATAGGTTGAACTGGCTGGCTTTAATCCAGCTCTCATTCTTTAGTGTTTCCGACAAATTAATCTGCGTAATAGAGCGAGCAGTGATTTAGTGTCAGGTAGTTCATAGAACACGATGGTATTTACCTTTAACTTTAATATTATATGCAGTTTCAACAAATTTCAAAAGACAATACTTTAAAGACTTTAAAGTTTCAATTAGTAATTCAACTTAAACGGTATGGAGGCAGGAGAAGGGTTTCCCGCAGTCACATGAATCTGAAAACAACACAGAGATTGCATTCTAGCAATACAGCCCCTCTAGCTATATAGCTGTAGTCCCTCATCAAGTTGCTTGTATAAAGCAAAACAAGAGATCATGTCTGGCCAACAAGTAGAATCAGATCATAAAACTACGTTATATGTTAAGCAAAAAGCAAGACGTGCCTCACTGCCAATCAGCGGTGGATCTGCACCAGGGATTGTAAACACCATTATGTAGGGCATTATGTAGTGCATTATGTAGGGCATTATGTAGTGTGTCTAGCTGGGGCGAGACTACTGACTAACAGTGGTGAGAGCTACTGCAGCGGTGGGAGTCGCTACAGGGGTAGTACTAGCTACAGGGGTGGTACTAGCTATGGGAATCGGTCGCGAGGGCGGAAGTCGCGAGGACGGAAGACCAAAGGGCGTAGGACTCAAGGGCGGAAGTTTCCTAAAAGGTTGGACTCGAGGGCGGAAGTCGAGAGGGCGGAGGTCGATCATATGACACAAGGGCGGAAGTTTCCTAAAATGATCACATGTCCTAAATGTTGGACTAGTAATACTACAAAACCAACTTACTTATATAAATTATACAGTCATTTTAGTGATCCTGATTTCGAATTCTTTTTAACTTTACTACAGGGGTGGGACTAGCTACAGGGGTGGGACTAGCTACAGGGGTGTGTTTAGCTACAGGGGTGGGACTAGCTACAGGGGTGGGACTAGCTACAGGGGTGGGACTAGCTACAGGGGTGGGACTAGCTACAGGGGTGGGTTTAGCTACAGGGGTGGGACTAGCTACAGGGGTGGGACTAGCTACAGGGGTGGGTTTAGCTACAGGGGTGGGACTAGCTACAGGGGTAGGACTAGCTACAGGGGTGGGACTAGCTACAGGGGTGGGTTTAGCTACAGGGGTGGGACTAGCTACAGGGGTGGGACTAGCTACAGGGGTAGGACTAGCTACAGGGGTGGGACTAGCTACAGGGGTGGGTTTAGCTACAGGGGTGGGACTAGCTACAGGGGTGGGACTAGCTACAGGGGTGGGACTAGCTACAGGGGTGGGTTTAGCTACAGGGGTGGGACTAGCTACAGGGGTGGGACTAGCTACAGGGGTAGGACTAGCTACAGGGGTGGGACTAGCTACAGGGGTGGGTTTAGCTACAGGGGTGGGACTATCTACAGGGGTGGGACTAGCTACAGGGCCGGGGTGGTACTAGCTACAGGGGTGGTACTAGCTACAGGGGTGGGACTAGCAACAGGGGTGGGTTTAGCTACAGGGGTGGGTTTAGCTACAGGGGTGGGACTAGCTACAGGGGTGGGACTAGCTACAGGAGTGGGACTAGCTACAGGGCTGGGACTAGCAGCTAGCTACATATGATGTAATTTCTGTGTTCAACAGGAAATCTCACTCAGTGGAGACATTATGTCAGTGTAACTAGTGTAATCTCGTGCCTTTGTGAAACTTATAGTGATACACCGTACCTGGCAAGTGGCACCACACATATATGTATATTACGAGCAAGTCTGAACTTCTGATGTAACTCACAAGGAAGTACACGGACAGCTCTCTCTCTACCAGGGAGGTTACATGTCCACTGTCTAAATATCAACCTTAGTCTGATTCAAAATTATACTCAAGATTGTATCCAATCCCTGTAGCCCTTTTCATTATAATAATATAAGGTTTCTGAGGTCTGAAAGCAAAATCAAATATTCAGAAGGCAACTGCAGTTCATAAAACGTTTACCCGAAATATATAATATAAATTCGTTTCGAAATCCGTACCTGACATCTAATAATTCAAGTAACTTAACAATGTTTAAACTCTGCAGGACTCCAGCATAATCAGATGCATCGCTTTAAGTTTACAATGTGCTTTGTTTAGAAAACGGAATGTGCTTGATACTTTTAAGTCACTGGTAAATTAAGCATATTCGCAAACAAAACAGGTTATATAACCGATATAAACGCAGGCAATAGCGTTAAAATTCTAATAAATGAGAAAGTATTAAGATAATTAAAACCCCGACCATAAATACATTAAATAACTATCACTGAGAAAGAATTAGGAAGATTAAAACACCGACAATGAATAACTATTACCTGAGACTAAACCGAATGATCGGTAAATCATAACTTAATATGATTTTTCAGTTTAGGAAAGAGTCTCAACGCATTCTGTGTGGTGATCTCAACTATTTGTTCCCTAGAGCAGCTCAACAAGTCTGCTAGATGATCAACAGTCTGTAATAAATTAAGTGGCGTGTTCCTCTGACCTTTTACCGGGCCGAGTGCAGGAGAATCACTCTCTAGAACAATCCGGTCAAGTGGAACACTCGTTGCTACTTGCTTTTGGGAGGGGTCCCGCACAAGTGACGGTGCTATCGAAAAATAGTGACCATCTTCGACCCCCTGCTTGATAGCCTGAAAGGCAGGTCATCAAATCCTGCTCGTCATGTGTAAATTAATTGAAATACTGGCAACCCGCCAACCAATGCAAACATGATTTGCTAGCAAAAACATGAACTGTATCATGATTCTTGTACATTAATCTGAGGATTACATCACTATCAACATGGACAGGCATTATTATTATTATATGCACAAGAATCTCATGAGACATGTTATATTGTGACTCTTGCTATTGGATAGGTGGCAAATAGCAAACAATATTTATTGCACACGGAAAGTGTGCAAACTCCATTACTTCAACAATAAAATTACAACATCAAATGGCGATTTACCGATAAACCATATCTGATTTCAAAATTGTACAAACTCGCCAGGATAACTATACTAGGAAATCGAAACGGCAATACATGTATTATGAGATAATATTTATATGTATTATGAGATGATATTTCATGTTGAAACCATTGAAAGTTTAATTTTCTATGAGATCATGATTTTAAATTAGAACCGCCCTTTACCGTAGATAAAAGCTAATTGTCGAAGACCAGATAAGGAGATAAGCCAATCCTATGAAATCGGGCCTTCAAATGGGTATTCTAGAAAACTCCCCTCCTTAGAAAGGAACAAGTAGTACAACATACAAATGAAATAAGTGTAACTGCGTGATTTCCTATATTACAGATTACTTATATACTTTAACCCTATAAGCCATGTACCGAACAAGCAGCCATACAGTATCTAGCCAGTAGCTTTAGATGCTTTACAAGTACAGATCTGAACTTGCAACTATGCAATTTGGTATTGGTGGGTGAGCATCTCAAAAATTTTACGAATGTTCAGCACGAAGAAAATATACAAAAGCAATGTAAACGAAAACACCATTACAACACTATATATATATGTTACACTGAGGGAGAAGGGTATGAGGAGGTACAACATGAATAGCCGGTAAATCTGACACATTGTCAACAATCAAGAAGTTTAACTAAGGTGTCTCATTACAACTGATTGGTAATTGGGAGTGGTATGTAGCCATAATGGTGGTACAGTCGTTGTAGCATGGAAGACTTAAAATTTCAGATAGTTCAGCCCATGTTTCTGTTCGAAACTTGAGATGGATTTAAAATGGTACACCCACATGAAAATCATGTGAAAGCAGTTCATCTATGTTATTGACAAAACAGCAACAGTAAGCTATTTATAACACAATTTAACCTTTTTTCCGCCATCGAATGCATGAAGGAGGGCTCCCCTTACATTCTGTTGTTTTAGAACATCTAACAGTGGTTTTCCAGCAGATCGCGAGTGAAGATTTAAAGGCAAATCATACTTCTTAGACAATTCGATCTGAGATGGTTAGAACGTCTTGATGAACATCAGGCGCATTAGAATTGTTAATACAATCTTAAATTACGTGTCATAAATTATAAAGTAAATATGAACAACTTAATTAATATCAAAGTAATCAATTGAAAAATGAAATGCTTTTCATTCTTAACATTTTCTGTTTTAATGTGACCTGTTTCACAAGTGCATTTCTCTGCATATCTCTCTCAATAGAAGTGGGACAAAGCCATCTAGAAAAATCCAAGCCACATTCACCAAGACAGACAGCAGATAAAGCATATTTTTCTAACCATTCTGAAAATTGGTCTGTATCCTCAACAGACAGGGGTCTCTTCTGAAATTTTCAATATTATAAATTTAATATATAGAGCTTCTGCAAAATAATAATGTAAATGATCAGTAATAAAACCTTTAACTTTAAAGACATTATAGATAAAATAAGTGCAAAGTTATATGTATAATGATGTGGTGTCACATTGGCTGTGAAGTACCTACATCAAGTGTTCCCTGCTGAATAGGATGGAGTCCCAACCCAAACCCAACACAACTATGATTAACATTTGAAATATCAATAACTTTCTGAAAGTCAGTGTAATCCATTCCAACTGCAACAACAAAAATGTTTTCCCTTTGAAGGTCAGCCATTAGATCATATATATCTTCATCAAATCCTCCATCACTAAGATGAGCATGGCAATCCACTATAACCATAAAAAACTGCTGAAAAAGCAAATGCCTTAGTATAGTAACCTTAGCTTTAGTATTATATCAGTAACTTTTTAGAAACGCTGAGAAAACTTGAGTGATAGCACTATGACTTGTTTTCCACTGGGACTCACGAATGATTTAACTGACTATTTTTTAAGTTTCAGGTGTCAAATTTAGCATCTCATCTTATGTACTGATGCTTTGAGGAAAAAAGCAAAATGCGCGACGACATTGCACTTGTTCTTAGGACCTGTCTTGAGTAGTATGGGAAGTTGAATGTCTGCCAAAAACCTCAATCATAATTGTTATAGTAATGTTCATGGGTAAAGGAAAAATGGAGTAGACAATATAATAAAGCATCGGTGAGACTGATGAATGAGATGACAAATTACTCGCACTCAGATCATTCACTTTCACTCAGTGACATTACGTTCCATGTTGGCGCCCAACTGCAACTGTTTCCACTTGTAATGTTTTAAAAAAGCAACTCCAAAACAAACAAAAATTGTTATTTGAACGATTCAGAAGAAGACATACGATCGATTATACGATTGATTAAGTTGAATTAAATTAAACAATTCTATGAGAAAACTTGTAAGTCTCAATACAATGATGTTTACAAGGGATTGCTCACATGTTACACAGCTACAGTCAGCCCTAGTGGGAGGTATTTTAAAATAGTGTGAACTTTATTTTAATTGTATAAAAATTGTATTTTACTTAATGTAAGCTATGTTTAGAGTGGCTTATGACGGGAATAAAATGGCAAACATCTGAAACTCTTTTATATATTAAAGGGATGGTCGCTGCCCATGGAGAAGGCCTTATTGTTTAAGATCAATTCTATAGTTAGTTCTGTTAACAATGTCGACATAATTTCCCAGTGTTTCAATAATCAATGATATAATATGGCTGTTAAACTTAACTGCAGGTCTCTTGTACATTATATATAGCCAAGAAACGTGAACGGTTGTTTTTTGTTTGCATGACAGTGCCACAAGAATAATTCTTAAACAATTGTTATTTGACTGCCATGTGGAAAACAATAGTGCACTATTGTTTTCCACATGGCACAAGTGCATATGCAAGTCAACTGGTAAATCAATCGATAAAACAACAATTTTATTCAGTATCAATTAAAGCAAACAAAAATATATTTTATATTGGAATCTCTCCATTATTATATCAATTAGATCGCAGTGCTCACGGCCTGTACTGCGTGAACGACAGAAATATCTTTTAAATTATTTTGCTTCTGAAATTTTGGCTCTAGTAATTAAGAAATGTGACACGTAATTGTAAGATATCAATTAAATAGATCCTGTGCGCGGCGCCTACAGCTGACCTAAGAATTTCTGAACAATTTTAAATTGTGGCTGTGTGCGCGGCGTACTGTATATGTGTTTGAAATTGAAATTTGAATTTATTTATGAATATAACGTTATGTATTGATTATTTGTGGTAAATAAAAATTTTTCTTTCCTAAAAAAAAATTTTCTTTCCTATATAACTAGCAGGACCTTTCTACCAAATATCTTAGGGGACTTGGAGTAGCAAGGGAGTGACTAGAAGTAGAATATAAACCTTTTACAAAAATGCGTCGAAGAGAATACAGGGTGATACAGGGTCAGAGAGTGCAGACTGTAAAATTATAATTAACAATTATTAGTACGTTGGAGGACTTCGCCGCTTCAACGCGCCGCTTCAACTAGCATTCTTGCTTCGCATCGAACGATCTGACGAAATCGAACGATCTGACGATCTGACGAGATTTGATGAGATCTGACGAGATCTGACGAGATCTGATGACATGAGATCTGACGAGATCGTTATTCGTTGCTCTGCTTCGCAAAGCAACGATCTGGAAGGGTTCACATCGTTAATCAATTTAGTACGCTTAAAACGCAAGCATAAAAATGCGCGCGGCGCTCAAATTGACGACGTTCTTTGCAAGAAAACAAACAAATTTTATTAAATAGATAATTATTATCAAATAAAATTTCCAAACAAGTGACGTAAAATATTTGTTAGTCCAACTCGGCGCGCGTTTTGGTAGGTTATAAACCTACAAATTATTTGTTAATAATTAATTTTTAAAACAAAAATTCAAATTAAATTTTGAACATTAAAAAAAACTGTATAAACTTGTCATACGTTGTATGACCCGCCGCGCACGAAGTGCGCGGCTCCCCCTGTAGCGTCGAAGACGCTACATAGTGAAACGACCGTGGGGGTCGCAACGTGATACAAGTATAAACTATATTATTAATATAAAAGCTTCGCATAGCCATGTGTCTAGTACGCGTACTGCGTGACGCGCTTGTTTCACAAGTCGAATATGCCTCCTGTGCCGCCTTCGGCGATCTCGCGCTACTGCAAGCTTGATTCACGATGTCAATCCTTCGCAGCTCGGTGAGGCTCAGTGGTGCATTTCGCCGATCTACCGAAGTGGTTGCGAGAAGAATTATTTGATGCGCGGCGCGGCCCAGTAGTGCATTGCGATACAAGTTAATATGTTTTTAAATACTTTAAATGATTAAAAAAATATTAAAGGAGTCTTGACCCTTCGAACGTTTTCGTTTTATTCTATTTTTAATGTTAAACTGGAATATACATTGGTTTAATGCTATTTATATTAGCTCCATCAATTTTTAATCACGTCGTGACCCGAGTTGGACTCGTCGACGGTCCTGGAATATATGGAATATATGGAACGAATATATGGAACAAATATTTTACCAGTATCACCCGTTAACGTGACCCCCATGGTCGTTTCACTACGATACAGGGGGCCGCGCACTCGTGCGCGGCGGGTCATACAACGTATGACAACAAATTAAGGGCGATTGTAGTCGATGTTGAAGCAAGTTGTATCACGTTGCGACCCCCACGGTCGTTTTACTATGGTGACGATACAGGGGGAGCCGTGCACTTCGTGCGCGGCGGGTCATACAACGTATGACAAGTAGCAAGGCTGTTATGTTCATCAAACTGATACGGCTCTCACTAATTCGCTCGCCCAAAAATTTCACGTATGACTCTGGTTTTTATGGTTTTGCAGCCGTCCAAAATTGTTTTACATAAACCTTAATCCCAACCCTAACCCTAACCAGAACCCCGAAGCTATCCATAACCCTTACCTATACCACAACCCTAACTCTAGCCCGAGCCCTAAACAATCGAATTCATGTTTTACTAGCCTGTCAAGTGACCAAAACGGTTTTTTGCCCATATACCATAACTCTCCAGGGAAGCATTTTCACCCTACATCTTGGGGGGTGATTCGGAATCAGCGTCCAAAAATACACCGATTCAGATCAATTTCATACCTAAAGGGCCTTTTCTCAAGAATGTTCTTAAAATTTGGGCGAGCGATTTAGTAGGAGCGAACTGATACCGTGATCCGTTAAAATACTCCAGGCGTCCCTTCTTTGTTTCTTTTTCATATCTATTTTCTGACTTGGTGCTTACACCTTCAACAGTTCTATTTTATAACAGTAGCTTTGTGTTACCTGGACATGTACACACTGGTCGAAGAACCTTTATGAGATGTTTGGTTAAAGTTTGAAATTTGGATTTGCCTAGGATATCCCTGCACATGATGGGTAGGAGATTATGGTGAGAACAGCTGGAAAATAACCAAAAGCGCCTGCCATGTGCTATACGAGTTGTGCTATACTAAATTAATTAAATTAAAATTGAAATTTAAAAACACCACTATTAAGCGTACACTTTTACTCAGCAGTGTCACTACAACTAGTTTACAAAAATACTTTTAAAACTATATATCAAAAGCAAAATAAAGTTCTATGTATAAATTCGTTCATAAAACTTCCAAAAAGCTAATATAATTTAGATAAGTCAAAGAGAGGGTTAAAATTATTAATAAAACATTTTTGCTACCTCAGTGTCAGATAAAGTAAACAAATAAGTCTTCAGTGCGGACTTAAACGCCTCAACAGAATAACATTGTTTAACTGAGTCTGGTAGTGCATTAAAAACTCGTGGACCAACCACACTAAAACTACGATCACCAAAACCCTTGGTTGAACGATAAGGGACTATGAGCCTAACAGTGTGTCCATGGTGAGCATACTTAAACATATCTTGAAGGTACAGTGGCGCTATTCCATTAATAGCCTTAAAAGATAGGAGACATATTTTAAAAATCACTCTTTTAGGTATATTAAGCCAGTGCAATTTATCAAGATCGTCGCCTAGGTGATCAAATTTATATTTTCCAGTTACTGCTTTTGCACAGGCATTTTGAATAAGCTGTAGTTGATGTATGAGGTACTTGGAGATGCCGTAAAACATGGCGTTACAGTAGTCCAAACAAGAAACAACGAGGCTATTAACAATTGTCTTAAGCTGTTTTGTAGTCAGCAGAAACCTTATCTTAGTGAGGTTGCGTAGTGTTAGGAAACATTTCTTCTTCAACTCAACAACATGGTTGCTCATAGTAAGCCCAGAGTCCATATGTATCCCAAGATTCTTAACTGTGCTCACAAATCGAATAGTTGTGTCACTCCCAAAATTCACTCCCTTTATATTGATCTCTCGTAGGACGGACATAGGACCAAAAACCATTATCTGTGTTTTACTGTCATTCATTGCTAGAAAGTATTTTTTCATCCAAGCTCTAATAGATGCAAAGCATCCCCTGAGCTTAGAGAGTAACGTTTCGCACTGGTTGATGGGTTTAAATCTCTTTAAGATCTGGTGGTCATCTGCATACCCATAAATTGTGAAGTCCATTCCTTGTACAAATCTATAGATGGATCTGATATAAAGGTTAAACAGAACAGGTCCCAGAACTGAGCCCTGAGGAACACCAAACTTAATAACTATTTCTTCAGAGAGAGTAGAACCAAGTCGAATTCTCTGAGCACGACCTTTTAGAAAGCTAGTAAACCATTTTAACACAGTGCCCCTTAGTCCTATCTCCTTCATGAGAATGTTCAGTAAGACATCATGGTCTACAGTATCAAACGCCGCCGATAGGTCAAGCATCATGACAACTGTAGCACTCTTTTCATCTGATGCAACTAGAAGATCATTCCATATTCTGATCAATAATGTTTCTGTGCTGAAGGTCTTCTTGTATGCAGGCGCTTTAACACCACTCTCTCGATTAGCTTCCCAAGGAAAGTGAGGTTTGAGACAGGGCGAAAGTTTTTCAAGACATTAGGATCAAGAGAGTTACTTTTCAGGAGGGGAACAATATCAGCAAGTTTGACTCCGTCCATTGAACCTTGAGATAAGGATGCATTAACAATCTGTAGAAGTAATGGTAGCAGAATGCTGATGTTCTCTTTAAGCAGTGTAGTAGGTAAGATGTCAGAAGGTGAACATTTGATACCAAACTCGTCAATGATTTCCTTTAGCTCATCTAATGTGACAGGTTCAAAGGTAGACCAGTGGTAGGATTCGGGAGCTTCAGCAGAAGAGTCTGATGGAAGAGTAAACCGATCATGATCCATATCTTTCCTAATGTTATCAATCTTAGATGTAAAGTAGGCGTTAAAGTCTGCTGCTAGCTTTGGAAGATCATCTGTGTAATCTGGCAGAGGATTAGATTGTTTACGGTCTAAATTTCTATTGACCAGCTGCCACAAAGTTCTTGGGTTGCCTTTAGAGTTTTCTACCATATTCTTAAAGTACTCCTTCTTCTTCAGATCAGCCATTTTAGAACATTCTGAGCTGATGTCTCTAAACATGATTTTATCTTCAAGCGTTGCTGTTGGTTTACGAGTTTTTGCCTCGGCTTTTCTTCTCAGCTTTCTGTAGTCCCTGTATTCATTATCAAACCAAGGTGCAGAATCAATAACAGATAACTTCTTGGAGACTATTGGAGCATGCTCATCTAGGAGTTCAGCACACAAGTCGTTCAAGTTGGCAACAGATGCACTCATATCAGTAGTTCCAATTTTCCCAAGATCAATCAAGTTTACTATATCGAAGAGATCACTGGTAAATTGGTCATCATCCACAGTCTTCAAATTTCTGTAAGTGATATCTTTAAAATATTTCTTTTCGAATTCCAAAGAGAAGTCACAATAGACTGGAAAATGATCTGATCCATGCCTATTCACACTATCAACCAAAACCTTGCATTGAAGCTGATTCTTGATAGAGAAGCAGAAGATTTGGTCTAGTGATCCACCAGCAACATGGGTTGGTTCATTAACATGATGATTAAATCCGTAAGACTGAAATAAGTCAAGCGTCTTCCTAACAAGCTTGTCATTCTTATTCTCAAAATGAATGTTCAAGTCCCCAGCAATGACGAGACAATCACACTTCATGGTGATGGCTGACAGAAGTAAATCAAGTTCCTGATGAAAGATAGAGGAGAGATAACCAGGTCGATACAAAGAGACAAACATGACCTTAGTGCCTGTTGCTGTTTTGATTGATGCAGCTGTGTACTCAAATGTAGAGAAAGTAGCAGAGCATTGGAACTGAGACATTGAGTATTCTCCCCTAAACAACAAAGCAGTTCCACCACCTTTTTTGTCTTTCCTGAAATTATGTATGATTCTGTAACCGTAAGACTTAATAATTGCAGTGGTGGGGCAGTTAACATCTGTTAGCCAAGTTTCACAGAATGCAGCAATATCAATGCTTTTGTCTGATAAGTTGCACATAATATCGTTTACTTTGTTAACAAGTGACCATGGATTGAAAAGGAAGAATTTCAGACAGCTCAGTGATTTCTGTCCGTGTTGTGGCTTTGGTAAAAAGGGGTGGTCTTTTTAACTTTCTCCTGCAAATCTTTGAATATGGGGCACAAAACAGGATCATAGGCTGCATGTAGAAGCTCATTGCCATGCTTACCAGCTTTCTTGCAGTTTGAACAACACAATGGAGCGGAGCGATCACATGTCCGTGTTTCATGTGCTCCTGCACAAAAGCCACAGACATGTTCACTTTTGCAATGACCTTGGTGACTTTTGCTATGGTGACCAAATGATTGACAGTTAAAACATCTGAGGACAAAGAAGCTATCATAGACTTTGCAAACTCTCTGAGTTCCAATAAAGAGCTTATCACCTTGTTTAGCAATTGCAGATCGTACAAGATTACTGACACGAACAATGGCTTTGAAGGAGTTCTGGTCATTCTTTAGGGGTACTATAGCTACTACATCAATTTTCTTGTCTTCTATACTGGTACCTGGATCATTGATGAGCAGATCTATTCCATGGTTTTGACTAACTATCATTTCCTTTATTTCCTCCTTCAAGTAATCACGCTCAAGACCAACAACTGTTATTCTTGGTAACTTTGTGGCTACGGTTGATGTACTATGTTGGGGGGAAGCTTTGCTAAGCTTCTCACGCAATGTTTCTGCCTCAGACCTAGA
The DNA here is from genome assembly GCF_026151205.1 of Bolinopsis microptera. NCBI lineage: Eukaryota > Metazoa > Ctenophora > Tentaculata > Lobata > Bolinopsidae > Bolinopsis > Bolinopsis microptera. The sequence continues at coordinate 3,652,449 of NC_087073.1, read as the reverse complement.
GTTAAGAATAACGGCAGTATCATTAGATTTGAGCTTCATTGTGTTAACAATACTAATCTTATTCTTGATGCAGCTTTCTTCCAACATACTTTTATCAATTGGTTTGCCACTCTGATCATTCTTAATTACAATCATGCTGCGAAGTTTCTCAGTCCTCTGAGAATCATCCCATGGGTTGCAGGGAGTCATTGGAGGTTTTGCTAGAGCATTGTTTTGCTTACTTGGCAAGATTTCCTTAAGCATCTCTTTTACACCGGACAGTTCTTCAGCAAAATTCTGCTTTAACTCCTCAATCTTTCTGTCAACGTAAACATTAGCAGCTCCCCCTGTGCTTTGCTCTGTCATCTCCTCTTTAACTGTAATACAATGGTTACAAAAGAACAAGAATCTGCCAAATCTTTTCTCATAGGACTTGGTGTTAGAAACAGCTGGTCCCAAATGGGAAGTGAAGCTAGATGGGGCACTAACACAATAGGAATCATCTGTGCAGCCTACCGCATGGAAATAGTTTTTACAGTCATAACACTGAACTTTGTAGTCAGGATTAACTCCCTCCTGACAGTGGTTACAACAATCATTTTGTATGATGTTGGGAGCAGCTATGTAGGTCCTTGTACCCTCTGTGTTCTGGGGAGAGAAAGTTATAGATGATTTAGGAGAATCAGGCGTAGCTAAGTTTAGTAGGTCAGGGGTTGCTGTGTAAGGATTGTAAACTTGTAAGACAGTCGAGACTCCAACAGAAAACAATAAAGACAACCCACCGGAAGAGTTCTGACTTATGGGTCAGATACCCTTTGATAGTTTTGGTTTGAAGGGGAAGAGAGCTATCAAGGATAGAACACTCCTCTAGTAACTGTGTATCGCTTGTGTGTGTATCGCTTTTCAACTTATTGCCACGACATACTTTCAACACGTGCCATACCTCAAATTATTTGTTATATAGTAGTGTTGAAAGTATTAAAAAACTAGTGTCAATAACAAATTTAGAGTACTTTGTATTCGAAATGAACATTAAATGATTTGTGATCTGATATGTATTTTTATTACACGTTTGTTCTTATTTAAATTTATTATATTTTCTTATCAGCCAGTAGAGGAAACTTAACAGAGGTTATGGTGGTTAATATCGATAATGAAGTGCTTGCAAAGGAAGTAATTAATCCATCTCCACAAAGACTACTGCAAGAACTCCTCGCAAACAGTGTTATTAAACAAAAGGTTGACACATTTCTAAATGAGATGACACAGAAAAGAATATGTAAACATTCCTCTTTGTATGCCAGGGTGAATATAGTGCTGTTAGTTTTTCTAAAGCAGACCAAATTACATGGATTGGAACAGCAGGTGCCACCACATGCCACATTGTAGTAATTCATGATAATGATTCAGTTGCCTTAGCCCATTTAGACAGCCCTAACTCAGTTGATAGTACAATTGAGAACATGATTAGTGGAATGGGTCATGAATTGTCTTTGTATGTTGTTGGTGGATTCAGTGAGGAGAAAATGACTTCTTATTCCATATCTTCTTGTCTATTAGAATATTTCTACCTGTCTGAAAAACATTTCAACATTCAACTCTGGTGCACATTAGATTTAAACACGAAAATCAGTGATGAGCTATCTTTCCCAATATTGACTGACGTTGCCTTTAGACTGGAAGATAGATCACTTCATAATGTTATCTTTGACTACAGGGGACCTGAATTAGAATTGAGAAGTCTTCTTCGACAGGACTCTGCACAGGACTTCAACATATTTGATAGAGAAACATGCCTTATTGAAATTCCGTATGTTGAATTTGAAATGGACCCCAGATACCAAGGAGCAGCTTCAGCTCCAGATAACTTTCTTTTGTCAAGGTGCTCCACGTCACCGCACTGTGAACCTCATTACTTTTGTCAAGATATGAGAAATTTCTTTCTTTTTATAGCAACAAAGGATAGCAACATGGTGTTTGGACCAAATAAAGAACCAATGATTTATAAGATGGATAATGACGGAGTTTGGGTTAGACAGAATAATACTTAATTTGTATGTATTTATATTAGAATATATTTCATTTTAGCTGATTTAGGTTTTAAATAATATTTGAGACATTTCTACTACATTCCTTTTTCGTACATTTATGCTACTCCTAGCCTGTTGCCCTAATTATTAATTATATCTAGAGAGCTTGACAATTATATGAAACTTCTAATTATTTCCATAATGTATATTTATATTTGTAATGTTGTCTGTTCCATTATTGATTGAATGTTTTTTATAAAGTTTGCCTCTAGTCAATTTATTGGTTTACTTCTGAATTTTGCCTATGAACTGAGTAATGGGTATGGAAACCCATTTTGATCACTTGTGATCGAAATATGCTCTTATAGATACAGTACATATTGAGTGCTGCACACATTACACCATATCTTGTTATCCGAAATTTGGAACTGACCAGATATCTGGCTTTAATATCGAGTTCCAGTCCGGTTTAAAAGATTCTTAGTGGAAAGTTTCAAAAACTTTTCAGGAAACTTTTATGTATCTGAAAACTGTTCAGCAATCAGAAACGAACATTTTTGCAGCACATGTGAAGTCCCGATTTTTCCAGTTCCTACACAACATCTCAGTTTTCTGTAAAATGTTGTGAATTTTTCAGTTTTTAACGTAAGATCAGACATTTTCCTTTGAATCACACCTTTTCACCCCAATGCTGGGAGTGTAGTTATAATACAGGGCGTTTAATCGAATTAAACACATGTGCATCATCAAACATTAATGATTGACCATCTCATAATTGGCTGGTTATAAAAATAACTTTAGGCTCATCCATATTTTTGTGGCTCTACTAGGGTTACCGATTGAGATGATGGGCTTTTATTATTGATGTACAATGTAAAGCTAACATTTGCTGGATAGTTAGTGTCCCATATGTTACTGTTGTAGCTCATTGTCTGAATTATATATAAAAAATTATATAATATAAAAAATCAATAATTAGAAATATGGTCATATGACTGCCATACACAGATCTAAGTCATTATTGCTGAATATAGGATTATAGGAACGAGTGATTGGAATAATTTTATTGTTCTGCATGTATGCAATCTATCGTTCTGCTCTCTGTTCATATTAGACAATATGCACAGCTATTTTAAGACACGGTTTGACACACTCCACAAGGTCTTGAGATTTAATATCGAGTAATTAGGGAACATGCCTGGTCCTTAGGTTTGGATCTCAGGGTTCAATGGCAGGTATTCGTACCAGGTACGGGACCATTCAATATTCAACGCATATTTACCTAGTTAATCATAATCAATAAATGATGAATGTTCAAAAGTTTTTTATTTTATTATTTTTAAAAAAATACGAAGTTTCCATTCACGGGATAGCCAGTTACCTGGTAACGCCCGTTCATGATGCTTCTCCCACAAGTGTAAGCGAATCAACTTTCCTGCAAGCTTTTGCATCCTAAAAGTTTCTCCTCTATAAGCGCGAACCGGAAATGTAATTAATATTTAGCTGTTTCTAGTCCAAACTCCATACTGATCGGCTCATAATCCAAATTTATTATTATCTAGTTGAAAGTCGCTACATTATGGCACCTCATGACAAAATCGTACCAATCACCAAGAAAACAATCCCCAACAATGTTCTCCACGTTCTTCAGAACTGTGATTGTGTCTGCTTTGATGTCGACAGGTTAGTTCCTATCTTTCGTGTTTAGGAGTTATAGAATCAACTTGGTGACATAACGCATGATTGGTTTCCACCATCTTTTCAAAATATTGTTTTCAACGATAATCATGATCTTACAATGCTTCCAAGTTCCAACACAGTTTAATGACAATGTGACATATTTCATATTCTATTTTGTGATATACATGTACTGTGACAATGTCATTTTTGCAGTACGATGTTGACCTGCGAAGGTATCGATGAGATGGCGAGATACGCAGGAAAGCATGAGGAAGTGAAAGCTTTGACAAAGAAAGCTATGGGTGGTAATATGTCATTCAGAGAGTGCCTTACAGAGAGGCTGGAAATATTACAACCCACAGCTCAATTGGTAAATATAGTAAAAATATATACGGTCTAAAATTGAAACAAATAGTTTCTGGCGAGGTTCAAACTCACGACCTTCTGCGTGGGAAGCCAAAGTGATAAACCTTCTAAGTCATTTCAGTTCTTTCATGTGACACTTTGGCTCATTGGCTAGTAAAGATCATTTTCAATATTACAATCAATAAGCTGATTTCATCAAATTTCAGATCCAGGAGATGATCGAAATGAAGCCCCCTGGCATTACTCCAGGATTTCAGTGAGTGTTCTGGAAACAGACCATTTAGTTGCTGAGTTTATGTTTTCAACAGTTCAACTGTCTTCGATATTCACCGACACTCAAGTTACTTCAGATCAGCTGATTTTGCCGTACATATGTTTTTAAAGTTGTTGCGTTAAAATTAGTAAGCTGCTCTGGTACAATACTTTTCAATACTTTTCAAGATATGCTGATTTGATGAACAAATAATTCCTTAAAATTAGTTTCATTACTTCAGGGAACTGGTAGATGCTCTGAGAAGCAGAGGAACTGAAATCTATCTAGTTTCCGGAGGGTTTGACTGTCTGATCGTCCCTGAAGCTGCCAAATGTGGAATTGCTCCAAACCATGTCATTGCAAATACCATACTTTTTGACAAAGAAGGTATTAAAGGAATTATTCAAGTTTTTGTTAATTAAGAATGTAAAAATTCTCGGGTTGGTTTTCAAATGATTATCGATGTTTCAACATAGATTCATTCTATTTGTCTTAATTTCTCTTTGAACGCCGATTTTTCAGGAAAATACGCCGGATTTGACAAGAATAACTTCACCTCTGAGAATGGAGGCAAAGCAAGGGCCCTTCAGTATCTGAAAGATTCCTTCAAGTTCAACAAGTAAGCTGAGAACTATATAGATTCAACTTGATTCCTGGAAATAAATTATCGCGTGACTTTTGTCGACTGCAATGATCCTATAACCACAATATTTACTCATGTAACAACGTTGTGTGATGAACGGTATAATTATTCTAAATACACATATGTAATATATAAAAATATTTTATAACATAATGCAATTGTTTATTTACTGATTGTACCATGAGCTGTTTTACTATGCAGAATGATAATGATCGGAGATGGCATGACGGATGCTGAAGCTCGTCCTCCCGCGGTTTGTTCTCTCTTTCATCTCTGTTGTCGAAGCGTTTTATAAATACTAGAATTTATTAGGGCCCGATGTAATTGCTATGATCAGTTTACTGGTCAACTGGTGTTTCGGTGTCCCTTATTTTGTTTACACTCGCCCACTCGGTCACTTGTCAAGGCATGTAAGGTCATTCGGCGATATTTTCTTTGAAATAAAATGATGTATTTGTATAACAATTTGAAAGTTTATTGATTAAAAAAAAAAAAATTACTTTATCTATAAACACAATTCCTGCAGGATATTTTCATCGGGTTTGGTGGAAATGTGAAACGAGACGCAGTGAAGGAAGTGTCCGACTACTACACCTCCAGCTTTTTCTCTATATTAGAGGCTCTTCAACTGAAATAGATTAAAAACATCTGAAGTAAGTACTCATCGATGTTCGATTGGTATGGAATGACAGGGGTTGATCTCAGCTCTGTTTATTTTTTGAGGCATCGCTAATAATCTAAGTGGGAATAGCGGATTTAGTAGTTTAGCTTTTAAAATTGTAACTCAGTTTAAATTAAGCACTCATTATTACGATAAACACCTTTTGGATATATCGCTAGTTAACATTACATTGTAAATAGTGTACTGAATGATTTTCAGGGGGTTGAGTTTGCATTCTTTTTTCATGATTTTGACCTGATATTTATTCGGGTTTGCTTTTTTTAATCAAAGACTGATCAAAACCGTTATAGATAAACTGACGTGCCTTTTACTGATCATATTTTGAACTCTTCAAATTGCATAATTTTTTAATTTTCTCACAAACATCTTGATAATATTATTACTTTTAACAAAATGATGAAGGTATAAAGGGGTAACTTTGTACCGATTTTAAAATACTCTTAACAGCCAAAGATATCAGACTCGATAGTATTTATGACGAAGCCAGATGATTTTTATTTTTCCTTTGTAATTTCGACTTAAAACCGAATAACATCGGAGTGATTAACGATCTTAAATCACTCGAAAAAGAAAAATCATCCTGCTACTTAAGTGATTGCTACTTGTAGGAGAATGCTATCACGTTTGAATAGCTCTGAACTGCTGCAAATATGCTTTCAAAAATTATTATTAGTTTTTATTTTACGTGTTGATATTTTTTTGCTAGGCGAACATTATCATGGCCGATTATTGTAAAACGAATTTTATTTAAACACTACAGTATACATATTTTAATATGATATAATTTTCCGATGAAGAAATCGTCTTATTTTGTAAGGAACAATATACACATCTTTAAATCACATACAACTTGCTCTGACGAAGATTTAAATACAATTATGCATATTTAATACAATTACATATCATTATTAAGAATGAATATTCGAATACTATAATTCAATTGTAACCTCGTTAATAATTTGAGTAAACCACGTCGATAAATTGCGCCGAAGAAATGAATTACATTAAATTGACAATAACAGGAATAGTTTAACAGTGAAAAAAAAGTATTTACGCTATCTGCTGTATGGCGATTGGCGGACCTAGTGTGTTTGTTCTAGGAACCGACCGGAATGGGCTTTTGGCTGCCGGACCGGATTTTTGCCGGACCGGAACCGGTTGTTAGGAAGGGCAAATATAAGGCTGCTGGAACTTGCCGGAATGTGCCGGATCTTGCCGGAAAATTTGAATTAATAAGTTCCGCATTCCTAAGAGCAATACAACCACACCGATGATGTTTGCTGTTTAGGCCTAGCAGTAGATCCGGCAAAATGTTTTGAAACCGGACCGGAACCGGATATTGAAGCCGGATAACCGGGCGGTTCCTAGCTTTGTTCGGTGTTTTGATGAGCTTAATTGGAAGATATTTATTTTGAAATACGAGCCGGTAGGATAAGTCAGAAGTGTTGAAAGAAATTACTGGTTTAAATTTAGTGTCCCATGTATGGCACAGATAATGCGTCATTTAGCTGTACATTCCACGCATAATTAACATTCAGAAAAGATTATACTTAATATAACTCAAAACCATTTATATCTCGATTGTTTAGTCAATAGGTTATTTGTACGGCCAGTAACATCTTATATTATTGTGTCAACAAATCTATATAAAACCACCCATCATGCTATTATGTATATGTATTAATTGTTGTTGACTAACAAACAACTCAAAATCGATATCGTAGGGTCAATGTGTCACTAAGGTATATAGTTTGAAAGTCATAATTCATAGTTGTTTGCTTCTACGTTTGTATGTACCTTACGAGACATATTTAAATGGTACGAAAGTCGCGGAAAGTCGGTGGTTTTTCGAAGAAAAAAACACCATATTTACGGACTACCAAAATTTAGGTCACCATCGTTATTTTTCACGTATTTTCCTTAATTACGGCGGTGAAATTTCGGGAGTAGTGGAAGATAATAAACACTGTCGGTCTCCTATACCCTCTGGAGGATTATAAGTTAAGTTGAGGCTAACTTTCAAAGGCTCCAGAGAAATTTTTAACAAGATGAAACAGCTGATCAGAGAAGATTTTTGTATTTAATTTTCTCAAATATGTCTCGTAAGGTACTTGTTATTCCAGACCAGAAACAGAATTACCATTTCGCTCTCTGATCTGTCTGTCCGGCGTGATTTATGATCTAGGCTCAAGACTGGGTAACTCTATTAAGAGTTGAGTTTTTATTTTGGTGGCTCTGTCATGAGTGTCACGCCAGTGATCAGATGTTTCAGAGGTAGAATTTCTGATGTCATGTATGGAACGCGCATCAACACATCACTAGATTTATTCACCGCGCATATTATAAAAAAACAAACGTACGGTACGAACGAACAAATTGACATGTAATAAACGAATAGCAACGCAAAACGCGACGGTACTAATGACAAACAACTAAGTTACTGTGAAACAAGGCCAGACCTCAGAACTATGGGAATTTTAACAGAATTAAGTTCTCATCAGTACACAACATTATGCCATCGGATTTTTTACACAGACTTGATTTGCAGGGTCCCCCGTAACTCAAAGTGCTAGTTGTAAGTCATTATTTACACTTATTTAAAAGTCTGTAATACCAAGTTGGTAAAATTTGGCACACAAAATAACGAGTGTTTCGGAAAAATTGAAATATCTCGTTTCATGATATTCAAAGCATTTCCAAACCATCGTTGGCCTACCATGATGTGACTTTTGCGGTAATTTTGCATCTCCTATTGGGTCTCAACTCTAAAACTGAATTGAGATAAGGGGTACATCGCGATTCCAGGTATCAAACTTTAAAAGGCTCTACAGCCTTTTCTCAAGGACATTGGGTTAGTGTCTAGTGACCCTATACCCTATTATACTATTATAGATCAAGTTTGTGCAGAAAATCCGGTGCATAAAGTTTTTGCAATTTGCAGCAGTGGAAATGCTAAAATTCCCACACTACACTTACATAGAGACATAAAAGGAGCCAGTCTAGAAAACGAGTTTAACCAGATCTTTATAAGATTTACACAGTGAATTTATCTTCTAAATTAGAATTGGGGACGAAAAGTCTCGGAATAATTATGTTAATGGGAAAATGACATTATCTTCGCTTTCCTCATTCCTGTGTTTCCAGAAGCAAGAGGATCCTCTAGTCTATAATTTATAGCATATTTTACCTTTGTCGACTCCTGAAGATGATGTGAACATAAAAAAGTCCCACCTGATGTAACTCCATTGTTGATGTGAAAGCAGCAGTATACGCCGAATAGATAAATTATAGACTGTAGACGGTGCTGGAAGTTTGATTTCGGTTGCAGAGGAAGGCGGAAGCCCACAGCAGAAAGCTTAACAAAACGAAAAGTTGTATTTAAAAAAGTCTGTCCCATTTTCAAATATGAAATTTTCTGAACACAAATATGACAGATTGGATGAAGTTTTTGCCCAGAAACCAATAAGTCAGTTAATTGATGATGGTATGAAACCAAATTGAGGTACTGGGAGTTAAAATCCCGAATAAAATTGCAAAATCATATTGTCCCAATCTCTGTCCCATTTTCGGTTTTTGAAGATGAAATTTCCAGGACCGAAATTTTACAGTTTAAATAGATTTTTTCATCCGCAACCAATTAGTAAGTCAACTATAAATGGCATATGACACGATTGAGGTGCTGGAACTTTGATTTCGGTCGGAGGAAGCCCACAGCAGAAAGCTTAACAAAATGAAAAGTTGTATTTTCAAAAGTCTGTCCCATTTTCAAATATGAAATTTTCTGAACATAAATTTGACAGATTGGATGAAGTTTTTGCCCAGAAACCAATTAGTCAGTTAATTGATGATGGTATGAAACCAAATTGAGGTACTGGGAGTCAAAATCCCGAATAAAATTGCCAAATCAGAAAGCTTAACAAAACGAAAAGTTGTATTTTCAAACGTTTGTCCCATTTTCAAATATGAAATTTTCTGAACACAAATTTGACAGATTGGATGAAGTTTTTGCCCAGAAACCAATTAGTCAGTTAATTGATGATGGTATGAAACCAAATTGATCGGTACTAGGAGTCAAAATCCCGAATAAAATTGCAAAATCATATTGTCCCAATCTCTGTCCCATTTTTGGTTTTTGAAGATGAAATTTCCAGGACCGAAATTTTACAGTTTTGACTGATTTTTTCACCCGCAACCAATTAGTAAGTCAACTATAAATGGCATATGACACGATTGAGGTGCTGGAACTTTGATTTCGGTCGGAGGAAGCCCACAGCAGAAAGCTTAACAAAACGAAAAGTTGTATTTTCAAAAGTCTGTCCCATTTTCAAATATGAAATTTTCTGAACACAAATTTGACAGATTGGATGAAGTTTTTGCCCAGAAACCAATTAGTCAGTTAATTGATGATGGTATGAAACCAAATTGAGGTACTGGGAGTCAAAATCCCGAATAAAATTGCCAAATCAGAAAGCTTAACAAAACGAAAAGTTGTATTTTCAAACGTTTGTCCCATTTTCAAATATGAAATTTTCTGAACACAAATTTGACAGATTGGATGAAGTTTTTGCCCAGAAACCAATTAGTCAGTTAATTGATGATGGTATGAAACCAAATTGAGGTACTAGGAGTCAAAATCCCGAATAAAATTGCAAAATCATATTGTCCCAATCTCTGTCCCATTTTTGGTTTTTGAAGATGAAATTTCCAGGACCGAAATTTTACAGTTTTGACTGATTTTTTCACCCGCAACCCATTAGTAAGTCAACTATAAATGGCATATGACACGATTGAGGTGCTGGAACTTTGATTTCGGTCGGAGGAAGCCCACAGCAGAAAGCTTAACAAAACGAAAAGTTGTATTTTCAAAAGTCTGTCCCATTTTCAAATATGAAATTTTCTGAACACAAATTTGACAGATTGGATGAAGTTTTTGCCCAGAAACCAATTAGTCAGTTAATTGATGATGGTATGAAACCAAATTGAGGTACTGGGAGTCAAAATTCCGAATAAAATTGCAAAATCATATTGTCCCAATCTCTGTCCCATTTTCAGTTTTTGAAGATGAAATTTCTAGGACCGAAATTTTACAGTTTTGACTGATTTTTTCACACGCAACTAGTTAGTAAGTCAACTATAAATAGCATATGACACGATTGAGGTGCTGGAACTTTGATTTCGGTCGGAGGAAGCCCACAGCAGAAAGCTTAACAAAACGAAAAGTTGTATTTTCAAAAGTCTGTCCCATTTTCAAATATGAAATTTTCTGAACACAAATTTGACAGATTGGATGAAGTTTTTGCCCAGAAACCAATTAGTCAGTTAATTGATGATGGTATGAAACCAAATTGAGGTACTGGGAGTCAAAATCCCGAATAAAATTGCCAAATCAGAAAGCTTAACAAAACGAAAAGTTGTATTTTCAAACGTTTGTCCCATTTTCAAATATGAAATTTTCTGAACACAAATTTGACAGATTGGATGAAGTTTTTGCCCAGAAACCAATTAGTCAGTTAATTGATGATGGTATGAAACCAAATTGAGGTACTGGGAGTCAAAATTCCGAATAAAATTGCAAAATCATATTGTCCCAATCTCTGTCCCATTTTCAGTTTTTGAAGATGAAATTTCCAGGACCGAAATTTTACAGTTTTGACTGATTTTTTCACACGCAACTAGTTAGTAAGTCAACTATAAATAGCATATGACACGATTGAGGTGCTGGAACTTTGATTTCGGTCGGAGGAAGCCCACAGCAGAAAGCTTAACAAAACGAAAAGTTGTATTTTCAAAAGTCTGTCCCATTTTCAAATATGAAATTTTCTGAACACAAATTTGACAGATTGGATGAAGTTTTTGCCCAGAAACCAATTAGTCAGTTAATTGATGATGGTATGAAACCAAATTGAGGTACTGGGAGTCAAAATTCCGAATAAAATTGCAAAATCATATTGTCCCAATCTCTGTCCCATTTTCGGTTTCTGAAGATGAAATTTCCAGGACCGACATTTTACAGTTTTGACTGATTTTTTCACTCGCAACCAATTAGTAAGTCAACTATAGATGGCATATGACACGATTGAGGTGCTGGAACTTTGATTTCGGTCGGAGGAAGCCCACAGTAGAAAGCTTAACAAAACGAAAAGTTGTATTTTCAAAAGTCTGTCCCATTTTCAAATATGAAATTTTCTGAACACAAATTTGACAGATTGGATGAAGTTTTTGCCCAGAAACCAATTAGTCAGTTAATTGATGATGGTATGAAACCAAATTGAGGTACTGGGAGTCAAAATCCCGAATAAAATTGCAAAATCATATTGTCCCAATCTCTGTCCCATTTTAGGTTTCTGAAGATGAAATTTCCAGGACCGAAATTTTACAGTTTTGACAGATTTTTTCACCCGCAACCAATTAGTAAGTCAACTATAGATGGCATATGACACGATTGAGGTGCTGGAACTTTGATTTCGGTCGGAGGAAGCCCACAGTAGAAAGCTTAACAAAACGAAAAGTTGTATTTTCAAAAGTCTGTCCCATTTTCAAATATGAAATTTTCTGAACACAAATTTGACAGATTGGATGAAGTTTTTGCCCAGAAACCAATTATTCAGTTAATTGATGATGGTATGAAACCAAATTGAGGTACTGGGAGTCAAAATTCCGAATAAAATTGCAAAATCATATTGTCCCAATCTCTGTCCCATTTTCAGTTTTTGAAGATGAAATTTCCAGGACCGAAATTTTACAGTTTTGACTGATTTTTTTACCCGCAACCAGTTAGTAAGTCAACTATAGATGGCAAATGACACGATTGAGGTGCAGTATAGTGACGATTAGAATTGGGCCCTGCAGTATGCTCACTGTGTAGGTTAGTAAACGTGTAGGTTAGTAAACGTGTAAGTCTTGTAGTCTGTCGTACGACGTACGCTACGGCCTCAACCTGGACTCTAGTTCGACACGTACCGAAGTTCGACAGGGGTGAATCACTCTACATAAGAGTTTAGAGTGATTCACCCCTGTCGAACTTTGGTACGTGTTTAATTGTTTAGTTTCAGTTTATTAGTCTTCATTATTATAGATAGGATAGGTAATCTTTGAGGCCAAGATGACCGTTGAATTATGGTTGTAATTAATGCTTCGGAACCATCGCTGTAAAAATACATGATTTTGTTATTCTTTAGGTGGGGTTAATTTTTATGTTTATTGTTTATAGCACATATCTGTCACGATTAAAATAAAACTCCCATCTCGGTTTTTATACGCAAAATTACCATGTAACACAATTAACTGAGTAACTGCAAATTCTTAATGAAAATGGGATCAATTCATTAAACAGTTCATGATCAGGCTGTAACGACCAGTTCATTATTTATTTCGGACGAACAATACAAGCGACGATATTCTTATAGTCAGGGGACACAGCACACCCCACCCACCCGCCGTAATATTTCAGTCTCAAGTAGTTCCGCCAATAGTTAAAGTAGCCGGTGGCTAGATGTCTGTTGCACAGCCCAACCCCTGTGAACTTCAGAACCTCTGCTCCTTCGTAACCTTCAGTAGTCTTCAGGTATCTTTCAGCCCTCTCCTCATATTTTGAGAACCAGTTTATCTGCATAGCTGCGTGTCCTTCCTTCAGGAACCCTTTCACTATAGTAACCTTATTCTGATTGCACAACTCTTTACCGTCCTCACAGAGTACACCCTCGTTATGGCACACATCTTCTACACACACTGGCAACCCACAGTAAGTATCACCTTGAGCCATCTTCTCCGTGCAGTTGAAAGTCGTCACCTCGGCTGGTAGGTCGGAATCATTTGGGTCGGTGAGACAGTAACCAGCGTTGCACCTTATCTGTCGCGATGCTCCCACTTTTATTGGTCTCGTCGTGTCCACGAAGTAACCGTTTTCTATTTTAGGTATTTCACAGACCTCACCATCACGAATTTGCTCATCATCCGAGTCGCTTTCATCGCTACTTTCACTTTCACTTTCACTGCTGCTGTCCTTGTCTGTGGGTGGGTAGAATGTGACGGGCTGGAATGTTGGGAAATCATCCCATTCAGAGTCTGAGTGGAAAGAGTCCGGCAATTCCTGATGAAGATCAGCATCAGATACAGAGCTCTTTCTTGCCAGGATATCTTCATCTTCAGAACCACCACAAAGAACGGGCACAACGAGCAGCGCTAGTTTGAAAAAGCACCACATCTTTTTCTTTTCAGATTCGACTACTGGACGTTGCTTTTTGAGGGCAGCTTTTAATGATTGGTATTGATAATTGCCTCAGCTTTTAATGATTGGTTTTGATAATTGCCTGCTGTAAGGGTTTACAGAGACTTAACTATTAGAGGTACATATAATGGTCATAACTTTTCAGACAATGCTGTCATCTACAATAAAAACAAAAGTTTGGTATCATTTACTGCAAAATGAACAAAGATCTCAGCTTTTAGTTATAACAATTAAACTATTACTGCCACCTAACAAAACAGTGCCCTGCATTGTAAATTTATTCGCACGAGCTGGTCCGTATTGTAAAACTTATCCAATCATCGTAGCTGGTGCTCTAACTATTTTCGAAAGATAAAATCACAAAACTCATTGCTACAAAAAACAAGATACATCAGCTCTGATTGATCCAGATCAGCATCAAAAATCATACAAAAAATATCACAAACGAAATATACATCAACAAAGTTCTAGTAGTAGTACCTAACGCGAGTCCTATTTCCTATATTGCCAGATTAAGATTATTCATCATTGATCATATTCGAACTCTTCTATGTTCAGTTGCTCCAAGGTCTCCACTTTTATTTTCAAATCCTTAACTGACATTTTGAGATTCAAGATTTCCTTAGCTTGTTCCTTTACGGTCGCCATTAAACTTTGAACATTGTCAATGAGTTTTTGGGATGTGACAGGATCAAAATGTTGATATTCACTCCCAGAGGAGGAAGGAGAAAAACCATTCTGAATTCCCTGTCTGTTGACATAGTCATGATGTGATTGTGATTGTAAAGACAGGAGAAGATCCTGTGGTGGTGGCTTCAGGGGCCTCAATGTGGACATATCCACATAAGTTTCTACTGGCTCATCCTGATTGGAAGAAGAAGCTGATTTGTTAGCTATTGATATGTTCATGTAGCAACTCTCTGGTTCTTCCACTCTGGTGAGGGTTTTGGGATCACTATCCTGATCTGACCCTGAACGACTTTGATACATCGGATGACGTTTAAGAGTTTCGACTGCAAGTGGTTCTGGATGGGTAAATCGGGCTGGGTTTGACGGAGTTGGAGGTACAGAGGGACTCATTTCTACGTAAAGTTCTTCTGGAGCGTCTTTTTTACTCTTCTCCACGTCAGATAGGGATTTCTCGGATATTGATCTGTTGATCTGAAGAGGTTAAGTGGGTGTGAGTATATATTATATCGATCCTATCTCTAACAACTCCAAATTCAAAATGTTTCACAGACAACCACAACACTACATGCACATGCGTTCCATACATCAATCAAAGTTTTCATACAAACAAACAAGATAAATCTACCGATAAGGAAGTGAAAGGTGGCATGCTGCTCGCCCTGAGATTTTCTCTCTGAGAATCAGAGGAATCTTCTCTCAGGATCTCAGATCGGGGACGTTCTTTTTCGATCTCTGACTTGACCTCTCTGGTGACGGGGAAGAAGAACTGAGATCTGGTGTTTAGGCTTCTGGGGGTGTTGTTGTAGCTGGCTTTGGATGTGCTGCTGAAAGATCCTCCTGAACTGCTTCCACTTTGTGCCCTCATTTCCTGAGAGGGAGAAATTCAACCATCGTACCATTCATTTTGGTGATCTACATTAATACAAATTTGAAGATAGTTAGAATTTTTATCAAAGATCTAATTGTATCACGATAGTAATATGCCCCACTCACCACATCACTACTGTAGATATGACTGTGTGATCCGTCAGACATGGGCGACATCACGCTTTCTTCTGCGAATAAGAGGTTATTTTTGGGTGTTAAGATACAATAAAACGTATTATCTCTTCATTGTATTTAGAGGAATATTCCTGTTCAAACTGGAAATTATTGAAACCAACCTCTGCTTAGCATAGTTGATCCCCTTGTTTTGTCTTTCCTGTAAAAATGATTAGGCACGTCGTAATTTTGTTCATCTTCACTCAAACCGCTCACACTGCCATCGTAATCGTATGACACTGAAAGTTTAATGTCTTAATGTTGTTATCATCAAACATGTCTTATCACTCCGCAGTGACCATGTTTTATTGGGAGATTAGAGTTCTAATATCATGATTATCTGTGCCAAGTACATTCTCGAACTCAGGAACAATAGTCACGTTGATAAAATTGTCTTTCATACAGGTGGAAGAGAAATTTGATATTTCTGAGAACTCTTGACGTAGTAGTGATATGGTGAAATCAGAGTATTTTTAGACTTTGAATGTGTCGGTACAGTTTTAAATCATGTGAAAGTAATTATCACTGGTCTTGAGAGTCAGGCTGTAAAAAGTAGTTGTCTATATTTTAGGGTGGGGGTAAAATATTGCCTCTATGTTTACTGTTGAGTATATCGGCTAACTTAAGGAGCTGAGAGACGTTTATATGATTTCAATGAGTCTATGGAACGAAAAAGGCAGGAAACTCTTAAATCTCGTCTACTTCTTGGTATATACTATTTGGATATATGTAAAGGCATTAGCTTTTAGAGTTCTGACCACTACCCTCTATACTCTAGATTCATTGCCTAAATTCATCACAATGAGTGCTTATAACTTTATTAAGTATAAACCACCAATAATTAAATGAGCAGAAAATCTGTAATAATAAGATTGGATTTTCCGTCCACGAAATCTGTAAATCTGAGGATTGTTCCTACTCACTTGGAGTGTTGATAGAGTTGACAGTAAGGGAGGAGGAGTAGCTCCACAAGGATATAGTGTCAATATCCGGGTGATCTGACTGCTTACCTGCGATAATGGTTAATATCAGTGTGTTTGTTATCTTGTCTGAATTACAAATGGTCCGATATTTCATATTTGAGGAGGAAAGTTCGCAAAAGATCCACATGCATCAAAATTGATAGGCGCACACTGTGAAAGGGCGTAGACATTCGAAATTTCAATTCGAATAAATAAGGACTACCAACTGCCACCTTTGAACTGCAGTACACCTTGTAAAAATTACAAAGACGGTTATCAAATTGTTAAAACAGTATCTTTTCCAACCTGTCCTTGTTGTCCTCCAGGATTGTTTACATTCCTCGTCAAGCTGAGCGTCAACTGGCACAGGGTACCTCAAATACATATTCGGACCGTTGTGAGCTTTTATCGGCGTCGTCTGGGAGAAACATGATTTGAGGAAGATGAATACTTTAGAGTCTGGAGTCCTGGAGACTCGGCAGCGTTTGTAGGGTATGTTTGTGTGAGACAGCTAGTGAGCCGATGGTGATAATTCAAATAAAAGTAGCTGTATGTCGTGGGACGGATTTGTTCTATCGTTTGAGTGTGTAAACTGTAAACAATAATGAAATCCAGTTGTGATTACTATTTCTTACTTTGAAGAAGGCCACCAATAGGTCCAAACTGTCAAACTCCTTGGAACATAGGAGGAATTTGTTGGTTTCCCTGTCAAAGCCAATAGTAACATGTCGGAGGCATGACCTGCCGTTGGGGAATGACGGTGTCCTGAAAGGAAAACACCCCATTAATTGACTTTTGCAACCTCTGGTGTGGCTGTTATGTTGCTCCTTTGAACTTACAGTCGAGGAAACACGCCACCTTTCTTCTGTGAACTTATAAGATTCCACAATATATATATTATATATATGCATATATGCTGTATAATCTTGCAGGAGCACAGATGAGTACCCGAGAGTATACAATATCGCGAGGTCACCGATTACCGAAAGAGAATTTAAAAGTTTACGAATGAATACTACAGGGGCTTCCTCAGTTTCTTAATATGCCTCTTACGTTATGACGAGAGCAAAGCTGCCAGTATTTTTGGCACTCCCACTCGGTCTTATCATGTAGTAGAAATCTTTTTCACAGTAAGGAGCAGCCGCTGTGTGAATCTGTGGGAAAATTTCAGGTTTAATAAATAGTGATAAGAGATACGAGTCTGTAAGTTAGGAGTCTGTAAGTTAGGAGTCTACTTATCTTAGTCATCTAGGTCGGAGTCTGTAATTATCAAATACCCTAGTTTCCTGAATGACAATGAACATTCCTTAAACTTTAGTTTGAGTACATGGCCATTAGTCAAGACCTATTTACGGTACAGTTACGTAATTTCATCAGCACCTTACATGCTCACATTTAGGTTGACTAATAGTTCTGTCACTGAATTGAATGATCATACCTCTGACTAATCCTACGTTGAATGTTAGTTTGAGTATATTCAATACACGAGACCTAACTACGCAACATGTACTTATTTAATATTTTACAGTAAGAAGTAAGAACAAATGAGTGTTGTCTAAATTGAAGATCCTATGTCCGTACCACATCCTTCCTCATAAAGTGGTGAGCACCCGGGAGAGCTATAGGCAAGATGTCAAGTTTGTTGACTATCTGTAACGCGTGACCCCTCACGCAGCTTACGTTCATCTCCCACTCTATGTGGATTCTCGTCCACTTCGTAAACACAAGGAAATTCTCCCACATCCTCCCTCCTGTGTTCTCCAATTTTTCCTGCCATTGATTATTAATGAATGATCAGTCTCAAGGAACGCATTCGTCTTACGAATTAATTAATTACAGATTTAAACTGTAGAATCGTAGATATCGAAAACAATAGAAGTTGGAGATGCAGTCAATTTGGCATATTCATTTGGCATAATCATCATTGATCAATTCGAAAAGTTAACCTAAGAACCGATAAATTTATCCTTATCATAATCTCTTTTGTTACTGTAATCTAAAATGCCGCTTACCCACAACACATCTTTAATAGAAAGACCATCTCTTGCTGATACGGTACAGGATAACTGTCCTTCTATATCAGCTTTCAAAATAAATGAACCTGAAATGAGATCAGGATAGACGATTAAATTAGCAACCCGTTAACATCATGTTAACACCATGATAGCACCACGTTAACACCATGATTGCACCATGGTAACACCATGGTAACACCATGATAACACCATGATAGCACCATGTTAACACCATGTTAACACCATGATAGCACCATGGTAACACCATGGTTTCACCACGTTAACACCATGATAACACCATGGTAACACCATGCTCACACCATGATAGCACCATGTTAATACCATGGTAACATCATAGTAACACAATGATGACACCACGATAAAACCATTGTAGTAAGCACTATAATTGAAGAAATGTGATTTAAATAAATAGTAAAGGACATTTTATTTCAAGGTTCAAATCCAAGACTTCTAGTTCTAGACAGTGTGGGATTCACAAAATACTGTGTCTTATTTCCAGACAGTAAAAACAAATCAAGATTTATTAGAGTTCTTGTCATGGAAAAAAAGGAAGAAATTGTACCTAATTTGGGGACTTCATTCATGACGAAATCTATTGGAAATGTTAAATTTTGAATCACGTTTCGTTGAGTGATCTGTTTCTACTCCATCCATATAGATTCAAAGTTTAACTAGACTAGTTTTGCTATCTGAAACGAAGAAAAGAGACAACTTCTCCTCGCGGCTATGATCTAAGGGAAGCAACCAACTATAACTGAGCGAAAGAACAAAGTTTTACAATTTTCTTTAACATCCACCATAGCTGCTGCTGCAGCACTAATATAGCTCGGTGGAAGCCATGGAGTACTTGTACAGTATTTGTACAGTATTCCTGTCTAATAGTCTGAAATACACGTAATCAGAGCCCGAAATTACGAACAAGGTTCATAAATTTGTTTAAATAATTGCTATAACAACGTGCTTGACATAAATTGTACGGCAGATATAGAAAATGTAAGGCCTCTTAATGACGCTAAGAAAAAACTCGCGAGACAAAAATCCCAAAAATTCTCCTCTTTTTGACATCTGACAAGGATCATGGGCAGCTAAATAGGAGCCAAGAAATGTGAGGCGTGATGGAAATATAACCGTACCTGGTGAAGCGAGCTTGACTGATCCACTACTCTTTATACTCATCACACACACAACCGTGACAGCAAACCGTGTGAGAAACTAAAAATGTGTCAGAATGCTTACAACACTCTCTCGACTGATAAGAGAATGAAACTCAACACCGTTAAAGGCTTGTCAAGTGGTACGAACGTACTATTAGTATGAAAATGACGTCAGCTGAAGCAATACGCCTAGAAATGGTTCTTGCTGATGTTTATATTGATTTAGATAAAGAGGGTAGTGAGAAGTTTCGGCGAACTTTCCTGTTCTCCAAAACTCACCACTTGGGTGTTTAGTCGTCACAATAAAGAGCAGACAAGTTGGGAGACACTAAACGTGGTAACTGATGATAGGCAAATAAAATCAGAATAGTAAGTTTTAGGGTTTTAGGGTACTAGGATACTCGCGATGTTTTTTTCTGCTTTTTTATGTATGAAAACGACATTTTTAAAAGCTCAACTGTACAAAGTGTACATTGACTACTGCAAGTAAGTTCAGCATTAACCAGCCTGCAGCCATCATCCGAACCACTACTTTGCAGATTAATTCAACATTTCCTTAAATGGTATCGTTAAAGCGGAAATTATTGTTGATTTTTAAATCATGTTGATTTGCCTCGATCATATCCTGAATCTTTATAAAAAGTGTTTTAAGTAAATATCTGACCTTTTCCTCGCTCATTCTAGTTGTTCAGAATCTTGACCAAATATAGGTACAGTATTGGAATCCGATTATCAGGAAGTTGCATTCATAAATTTGTCTGTCATTTAATGAACAAACCTGTTTGATCATAGTTGTCGACCTTGGTGGCAACTGAAGATTCAATTGCATTTAAGCCGGGTCGGCTCAAAGCCGGACTTAAAGTAGGATCTACATCCTCTTTTGAATGCATCTATCTAACTGTCTAGCTAAGTTTAACTTAGAGAACTAACGAACTCAATAAACCGCTTATGAGAGCCGGGAGCCAAACAACACAATATAAAAAGATAAACACACCCTTACAAAATCTTAAGCAAAGATTTGAAGCAAGGAAAATTGAACTATTGTCAATTCATTAAAGAATTGACGTAATGCGCCACCCGGATAGTATTAATCTACTCAAGTCTCAGCTCTATAATATATTTACTGGAAAGTTCTAAGAAAGCAGTGAGATTAATGTAGGCATAGACTGTACGTCTTTAGATTATAGTTCCTCATTTGGGTATTTGAGTATCATACTTGAACATTGAGACTCTTCAATTTTATTGTAGCTTCTACTTCTTAGTCCGTATAACTTCCTAACAATGAGCACAGTGCACACGCAGTAGAAGTAGAAACGACTGGTAGAGAACATAGCTGCAACATATAAATGCGGTGTGTGGGGAATCGCATTATCGACCTAATACTGCACTTTTCAGCACCATCAGCCGATGTTCGTTCTATCAGATTTTTGCACTGGTGCTGTTGTGTAAGATAAGAAAAGATCAACATGCCCATAACTATGATCATGGCGTAACATCAAAAACATCGGAAAGAAAGTATCACTTTTAAAATAAGGAAAATGGACATATACAGAAAATTATTTTTATTAAAAGTAATACTTGCTCATGGATGAATCTTGACAAATGAATAACTCCTCAAGATAAACCGCAATCCATCAATGCAACGCCAACAGATAGAAATTGAGTCACCTAACGTTTAGTTACGTTTAGATAATAAAATTGGCAGGCATTTTATATTTTAGCTTATACAATATACACACATAGTGTTGGAATCTAATGGTGTAAAATAACAATATTGAATACTATGTCTTAATTATGCATCTGATTGTAAAAGCTTCAAATCCTACGAGGGTAATTTTACATTTTAAATTGTCATGAAACTCGGTTTAAACTTTAATACATTTACCATGTAATTTATTTGATCTGTTAAACTGAACAATCGTGTAATGCAACGTTATATAGTACGGTGTTGAATAATCCAACCTGAGAGTACCAAAAGAAAATTTAGAGAATTGTTCAGCTTAATCGCGAGGTGTCCTTTCCTCCAAATTTGCCGCACATAAAACAATTTTAAGCATAGTATAGAAAGTGTTATTGTTAAGTTCACGTTATTAAAATTGGATACGGTCCCAAAAATTCCAGAAAGAATGAGCTTTTGTGATAATTGTTGAACATCGAGAAATTTCGATTATTTGAGACAACAGCTAAATTTAACATTTAGAAAAAATGGGACACACCTTCACCCATAGAAATTAGGATTTACGACTTTTGAGTTGGAAGTTGGAACATATCCGATGACTGCTGTAACAGAAAATTAAAACTAAGGTATTATGGACCAGAACTGATAAACTGCGAACCTGCGAGAGGCTGCAACTCGAAAGTGTGAAATTAATTACAAATTAAACTCGCCTGCAGCTGCATGCGCTTCAAAAATTAGTGATCAAATCAGTTATCAGGTAAAATTGTAATCGGCAAATTGCGTACCGTGTGAAAAGGATGCCAAAGTCTTGAAGTGTGACCGACGACGAGCTAAAAACTTCTGTTCGATCATAATTATAATGAATAAATGATTGAGCTCCCTGATTTAGTCGTGTTAACTGTTTCAATTATATATGGGTATCAAATTACACGATGGATATATCGGATAATTATAATCAGTTATGTCTTGTGAGTAGAACTGATAGACTAATTTCAGACCACTTCAACAAGGAGGGGCAGAACAATGGTTGCTGACCAAACATTTGTATGACTGTATCGTGGGTATAGATCGGTGAGTGGGACACAAGTATAGTATGTAATTTGATTATCAGCTGAGATGAATTTAAGTAATCTGCCAATATAATCTTATCAGTTCAGAATGGATTGTTCGGTGGTTTTGACAGCTGCTGACTGATCTCGTTAAAATCAGTCCTCAGATGAGATAAATCAAGGGAACAAAAGAAAGATTATTTTGTTTCTATTTTTAACGAATTAATGAAGATTTATAAATCTTGAATATCAAATATTTTAGCGAATCAGTATAGTAGATAAAATGGGAAACTTGCAATGAAAAGATATCTATAGATTCTAAGTTTTGACAAAATTAATTCAGATCCCTTTTGAAGCCCAACTTTCTTTTCGTTTTCGTAAATGCGACCAGTTTTTTAGCTTCTTAACACTGTCCGATCTTAGCACAGAGATCCTTAGAACCCATCTCGAGTTCGGCAAATGCTTCATCTACAACATCCTCAATCAGCTGTGAACACTGAAATATAAGCAATGGATTAATATTTAATTGATCACTTAATGAAGAAATGTATCCTCATTGTTTAATCTTAGCTCTCAAAACTTGACAAACTGACCATCAACTTAACGTTAAATGACTAAATCCTTGTACTAATTTAAATGTATATTCTCACATTGTCGATGGGAAGGAAGCAGATGGCGCTTAGGACTGTCTTGATCGTGGACTGAAAAGAATTGAAAGTATTAATATTATATAATAGGTATATAATTTCCGGATATGTGTGACCAATACCTGAGTCATTGCAAGTTGGAGTAACAGTAATTGTGAAGTAGTTATGAGCTGTATTTATATATATATACCTTGACTTGTGGGTTCTCTGTGATGATACTGATGATCTTCTCGTACTCAGCTACGCATTTGTTGCAACTCTCCTCGTCACCAACTGAAAGTTTTATTGTCCTTATCAGTTATTATAATGAACGAGAAATATAAAATAATGTTCTTTCTCTCAAAGCTCCTATACTCTATTCGTTTAAATATACATGTCTCCAAAGCCACACGATTATTGGGCTTTTCTCGGAAATAACTAGAACTCCTCTCTAAACTAACCGAGCTCAACAACAGGTTCAGGCAAGTCCTCATCGTCACAGTTGCCTATCTTGGAACACAGCTCGTGAGCGTCAATAGATTTGATGTAGTTTACCACAAAGTCAATAACTGCGTTTACTTTGTCTGCACACTGAATAAAGGTTAAGCTGTCAATTTCTGCTTGCAAGTAGAATGAAACAAGTGATCACTGCGTTTATATGCTATGCTAAAATGGTTACTTGTTTGTCGCAAGACTCTGCGGGAATCAGTAAGTAAATTTAGTAAACAATAAGCTGGAAGTTACCTCATCGAAAAAGAGGAAGGAGCAGACCAAAGAAACTCCACCCTTCACTTTGTTCTGAGATAAATAAGATAAGGTAAACTAAATAAGATAAGATAAATGGTGTTGAGCTGACAATACTGTATATATAGCACAAATTCACAGTGACCTTCACACTTCACATGGCTGCTGACAAAAAGTAGCAGCAAGTTTTTATACTTACCACAAGACTGTCAGAGAGTAAACCCTGGAGCTGACTGACACCAGCTTTACAGACATCACACACTGTTCCACCGGGGAGGGGGTCAGCAGCCACCAGACCAACAAGGAGGAGTACCATGAACATCTTCATACTGTAGTTTCGAGACTTTCTTATAAGGGGTGGTTGTGTTAGTTGCTGAAACGTGATCGTTCAACTTAAGAAACAATCTGAGTCGTCCTGATATTATTCAAACGTGAAATGGTCTACAAAATGGTAGTGCACTCGAAATTTATCGAAATACACTGCTCCATGTAAATGATCAAAATTAAAATAAGAAATTTCTATATCCGCATTCAAAGGCCAGAGAAAACTGTTGAATAGACCGAATAAGCTCTTTGCAGATGTGGGGAAACATCTGCTCAGTAAAAATACTACTCAGAACTATCTCGAACTTTGTTTAAAAGCTCCTGGCGCACCTGTTGCTTATTCCCGTTAATCTTATCTCTAGCTATGTGAATTGGATTTAAGGACCTGCTAATGTCGTCAATATCTGAGGTACAAGGACCATATGTTTAAGTATTCTCGTCACAATGAGTATGCCAAACCGGACCCTTGAGAATGGAGAATGGAGATGAACAGATTTGTTGGACAACCCTTTGTCAGCCTATTTTTAGTTAGAGGTGTTATATTTGGCCGTAAAGTTTTGTTTGAAGGCATTGTTTAAAAATGTAATCAGCAGAGAAATTAAGAATGTAATAAAATTCAAGATTTTCACAACGATCCTGCTTTCTGTTCATCATTCACGGTTTGATCATCTTGGGCAACTACCGAGTGAAACATTAGCAGAATACTCAACGTTATACAAGGATATGATATGTCAATTCAAATTAAAACATAAAATCTCAAGTCTTACTCCTATACTAGTCAAAAGATGCTGCGCTTCCTGATACAAATTCTAGTTTCTACTATCCGCCAAATTCTTCATTTTATGTCCCATTTTCAAATATGATACAGTAGAAAGTCTGTATACCGTGCCTCAGTGCCTTTCTGTACGGCCGGGTACCTCGATATACCGGGCTTATATTATAATCTTTCAATTAATCAGCTCGTGCTGTGTAAGAAATGTAACTTATCATAGCTCATTCAGGCCTTGATATCATACTGTAAGGTATAAATATAATGCTACCCATGAGTACCCGAGATCAAATTTTCAAGAAATAAAATGTGTCCTGAAAAGTCTTGAAATTTCCGGTTGATTATCGGCCAAGTACCTCCTTTAACCGGACCGAAACCGGATATCCGGACGGTTCCTAAATCCTAATTGAGATGTCGATAAAGAATTATGTACCGTCAGTAAAAGTGAGTTTATGGAGAGGTGAAAGTCGGAGATGATGAAAAAGTGGAGATGGTTAGATAATAAGTTTTGACAGTAAAAATCATGAAAATTGAAGCCAGCGAAAGGAGAAAGTAACTCCTAAGTCATATTTTAGTGACAAATGAATGTACCTTATCGGACCTTCTTTGAACGAACATTATGTGAACGGACATAATGTTGAACGGACATTAAAATGAACGCTCGATTAAGGATTTCAAAACCATTAAAAATCCGAATTTATTCTTTCCCTTTGATGGTTGGTATAGTATGGTAGAAGCTAGAAGGTATCGTCGTTGACATGAACCACCGAAGGTTATAGCCTATGCCAATTGGCCATTGCCATTGGGGGGCTAGAGATAAAACTCAAGTTGTACTTCAGGCATTCTAGTATGTTTGGTAGAGCAGTTGATATCGTTCATTACCCGGTATAATTACGAGTTGGATAAATAACCAGTTGTAAGAGATCTAGAAGATGTGGAAGTAAATTAATAGTAACTCCGAAGAAATGAACGAGGAACCGTAGATCAAGAAAGTGCAGAAGTGCCATAATATGATATTTTTTATCAAGACACTTATTTTACTTCGGAGTATTCCAACAGCCACATTGTTACACAAGTGCAACCAGCCAATTACAGGAAGCCGAAGGATTTGTTTTGGCTAGTGACGGTTAAGGTAGTGTGTACCATACTTTCTTCGCCCGAGACTTTGCTGCAATGTGCAGCTCCTCATTTAACCCTCACACCCGATTTCTCGAGTATTCGGCTGAGTAGACTGTGGGGGGGCTGCATAGACCACTCAGGATCGTTAGCTGAATGTTAAGGCCAGAGGGGGGGGGGGGGGGGGGGGTAAAATTCGTTTTTCCAGATTTCACATATTTGATCAGAGCTGCTGGAGACGAACAAGAAGAAAAAATCCGGACCGAAATCTGACCTTGCGTTTTTGAGATATCGCGCGCCAAATATTGAGGTTTACCTGTAATTACATGTAAACCTTTAACTGAAACTGTAAAAAATAAATAAAATCGAATTTGGGTTAAAGTTAACCTCATATTTCAAGAACAATGGCAAAAATCAAAATTCTAAAACATAACGTTTTTGCCTAACACCCCAAAGAACACCTGTGCCAAGTTTCAGCTTCTGGGTGTGGCCAGTCTTCTCAAGTTAAGGATTTTGGTATGAAAAAAACCGTTTCGAGTAAAACGAGTTTTGGTGTTTTCATTTCACTGCCAAAATCTCAAATTGTGCATTATTTTCCGTATTTAGTAGTGTCTCCATACAATTTTTGCTTTAAGGTGTAAAGATCTTCATTGAGATACTTTATATTGGGAAAATCAACATCATAAACCAAAATTTGTCTAAAAATGAGGTTAACTATCATGATATCTTGTAATAGTAGTAAAAATAGATTGTTAACCTCGCTATAGACCATATTACACTGGGATTGGTTTATCAATACATTGCTATACATGTAATAAAACATTTGCCCAGTGTAACGATAAAGTTTTTGAGGTCAACATGTGATTGACTGGCCCGATATTCAACAAATGAGAGGTTAACCTCATTTTTGAGCCATTTACGGGTGAACTCTTCTACTTAAACATGGTCATTCCAAATCACCTTTGTCACGTGATAATATTTGAGGCATTGTAATACAAATAGATACCTCACTGTGATATTGTGGTACATAACAAAAGTAAGAATCATATGTAAATAATTCTTAAAGTACCAAGTGTGATGGTTAACCTCATTTTCAACACTTTCTCGAGATAAAATTAAGTGAATCAGCACTACATCTATTTAGAAATTTGTATGTCGTAATCTTACGATAAAAATAACAACTCTATCGTCTAATCTATTTTCGCTATACCTAAATTAAGAGGTTAACCTCATTTATAAACGTTTAGATAGCGTTTTTACTGACAATTATGAACCTAGAATTCAGAGTTAACATTTGCTGACCGAAATAACAAAAAATCTTGGAGTAAAATAACATCTTAACCTCAATTTTAGTAACCTCAACGTTGTAACCCTAATTTTGTAAGAATCGGTTAACCTCATTTATCAAAAAAAGTTAAGCAGTTACAAATATGTGAATGGCAGCAAAACTTTTGTCATCAAAAAATGAATTTATTTAAAGAATAATATTTTTGTAAAAATTTTTGAGCGTTTACCTGGCCGTTGAAATATTCAAATTTTATAATAACTTGTTTTTCATAGATCCAAATGATACAGTTTAGTCCGATGATACTGATAATTGATAAAAATTGAAATAAACTGATATTAAAAAGTTGTCATATCCTGGAAAATACGTTCGCAGTGGAATAATTTTTGAAAAAAAAATTCAACGGACTTTAATTTGGACGGCCACGGACCTTAAAGTTAAACGGATGGACATCAATTGAACGGACATTAAAATGAACGCTAGGGCTTCCAGCGTTCAATTAATGTCCGTTCAAATAAGGTATGATAAGGTAGATAATATTTGAGTTAAGGTCTCGACAGTCGACTCTCATAGTGGTACAATACCGCCAGGAGAGGGGAGGGGTCCGGGTATGGGTGTGGCATGGTGGGTGGGGGCCGGGGGTAGGTGTATGGGGGTGGTACTGGTGGTGGGGGGGGGTGTATGGGGGTGGTAGTTCCTGAAACAAATAAAGGAAATAAAGGAGGAAGATGATAATACCTGGCACAGGTTGACGGTACAAACACTGTTTAAGCCGTCTGTCTATTATACAGTACATATCTAACGCCCACCCTCCGCCACCTCCGTTCTTACAGTTGGTAGCTTTCCCATACTTCTTATACGTATCTCTGGCATCAGAAGTAGTGAAACACGCTTTCTGTACCTGGACTCCAAACACTGTGTACCCTTTGCCAGCTGCATAATCATGACAATTTTTTACAGGGTCGTCGATGAAATTAACCGGTTCCAGCCGTTTGATTGCGCGAGTTTGGTCATCTTTCCAGCAGCCCAAATGTTGCCAAAATGTTTCTGAAAATATCGTCCATATTAATCATAAATCAATAACACGTAAAATAGATGACATTTGTTTCTGCATCTCTTAGAGATGTGCCTGTACATTTTTCTGCATTAATAGGAAAATGGAAATAAATTTTATTCCTATTGAATTTTCACTCACCGTTAGCGCTAGCCTGCACAGAGCTCAAGAAACAGACAGCTGTGAAGATCAACATCATCTTATATATGTTAACACTCGCAGTTAGTAGTTACATCTTCTAAATCATCCTAATTTGTAACTCAACTTAATTTGTAATTTAGTATAACTATAATAGAAAAGGAAAGTGATGAAAATATTAACATTTATATCGGCTAACATTTTTAATTTATATAACTCACCAGACATAGGTCTGACTAAGCTAGTAGCATTGTCCATTAATTATAGGTGTTCAGATTCACATTAGTAAAACGAACACAATGTGTTTAAGCAAAAAGTACGCAAATTTGAAGCGGATTATTTTAACGTTATGTTATTGGCTGAAGAGCTATAGATTCGACGGATACCTCATCAACAAACCACTCTCAAAGGGTGACCGACAACTGAACCCAATTAAATCTAGTTCCCACGCAGTTAACAGGCACCCAATTAGCTTAATTGGGTGACCAATCAGCTTAAATCCCAAAACGACAACTGAACCCAGGTCATATCACAACTGCACCGAAATCGAAAATACGACAACTGAACCCAACAAACGGATTTTCAGGTTCTCCTTCTTCGCAGGAGACTTCGGTCATTATCAGTATCACTATAGAATAGATAATGACCACTGTAATTTAGAGCATTGGAGCCCTGTGAGAGATATGAGATATGATGTTTGGCCTGAAAATTTGCTGGATTTTGTTTTTAAATTTGTAATAAAATGGTTCCTGCCGCCAGCCGCAAGCTATAAAATAACAACAACTGTTGAGCCACCAAGACCATAAGGGCATATTATGACCATTGCTTCTCTAATCCTGCATACAGATCACTTTTCAACCTAGGATATTCGCTACTACAATACCATTAGTTGAGGTAAGCCCACTCACTTAAAAAGGGTTAGATCCCCAGTTGACTTGGCCATGTTATGAGGCCGGGTGAATGGGGCGAATATGTTGCAGGTCTTTGCCTGGGGTCAATATTACCAAGCTGTCAAAATATCATTAGTGAACTAGTAGCTCACTACTCACAAAGACAAGTAAACCGTGTCATTGCAGCTGTCCCAATACCATTAGTGAACTAGTAGCTCACTGCTTACTTGTCCAGTAAAGGACGTATGGCGGGTCGGGCCGGTGACCGACAACTGAACCCAATTGACACAATAGCTATTATATGTGTAAAACTGATTACGGAGGGGGGAGGTAAAAATGTTCCAGAAAATGATTACGTAATATGTGAACGACCCCTAAGGTAGAATAAGTCAAAGTATCCTCCTCGTTGGTAAGACCACTTCGGGCACTAGCCAATAAAGTGGTTCAGGTTACTTTGCTCAGATTACTTGGCTCAGATCTCGTGTATTCTAATGCTTTGGGAGGACCTGCCATGGTTCAGATCTCGAGTCTTGGGTCGGATCTCGATGCTTGAGGAGCAGTGGATCGTATCCTTTTTGGCACGCTTCGTGAACACATAAGCTTGTTAGATCAGATCTCGCGACCTATCTCAACAGACTTCGTCCTACCACCTGCCAGACTTCACTGAGATAGGAGAACCTTGTCCTCTTTGACGGCGTGACTGACGATGGATCCAGAATGATTCTCTACTCCTCGGAACCTCAAAATCCTCGGAGACAACCCTAACTGGATTGTCGATGGAGCGTTCTATGTCTGCCCTAGGATATTCTGACAGAGTTACTCCATCCACGCTGTCATCGATAAGAAGTGCATCCCTTTGGTGTACGCTCTACTTTCTGACAAGACGGAGAATACGTATATATTTTTGTTGAATATTATAACTAGAAACCAGGCAGCAGCTAAACTAGAGCGGTATTTGGAAACCTGTTTATCTGTTAGTTATTTCTAACTGACGATTGGGTTCAGTTGTCGTTTCAAAGTTAATTAGGTAGTACTTACTTACTTGTACTTGAATAGGTCTCCTCCTAGTCGTTGGAGTGGCCTGCACCACATAGTAACTCCTTTCTCCGGTATATTAGACCTCTCCAGTGAACCCTGTCTGTAGCTTGTTGTTCTGCATCTTCTATTGTGATGTTATCGACACCTGTGAAGATTGCTGCCTCCTCCCGGACGCATGACAACCAGTTTTTCCGAGGTCTGCCTCTTGATCTTTTACCATGCTTTGGGATCCAGTGCAGAAGATATTTGGGTATTCTTTCTTCTGGCATCCTCACCACATGGCCAAACCATCGGAGCCTAGCTGCTCGTACGAAAGTATCAACAGGGGCGATGTTAGCCCGCTTAAGTACGTCAGCATTAGATACGTGATAAAACCATTTGATTTTCAGGATTCTTCTCAGACATCTATGATGGAACACCTCGAATCTTTTCATCTGCGTCTGAGTGGTATTCCATACCTCACTTCCATATAGCAGTATAGTGAGGACAGCTGCTTTGTATATCCTGATTTTAGTTGGTGTCTTGATGTTGCGACTGTACCATATACTGCTAAGCTGATAGAATGCCCCAGAGGCTTTTTGAATTCGAGCTGATAATTCTTTGTCAATTGTTCCATTCCCACTGATGATAGCACCCAAGTAAGTGAAACTGCTGACCTGCTGTATTGGGAGACCTTCCACACTGATGTCCATAGTGTCGTCTTTAGAATACGGCCTCTGCGAAGCACTTTTACTGACAACCATGCTCTGTGTTTTGCCAGCATTAATCTTCAAACCCGCATAGGCACTGTATTTGCAGAGAAGGTCAGTGGTTTCCTGCAGCCCTTCTTTTGAGTTATCTAACATGGCCATGTCATCAGCGTAATCAGTGTCCAAGAGATTTTTCTCTTCTACCCCGGGGGCTGGCAGCTGTAATAAAGCCCCCTTACTAATGACCTTGTTTAGTTCCATAAGGTATGCTGAAAAATTCAAACAAAAGTTGAAGACTGGTGGTCCCTGTATATCACCTTGCCCAGTTCCCGAGTTGACATCAAACCAACCTGTTACCTCTCCATTGACCCTAACAGCACTAACTGTGTGAGTAAAGAACGCCCTCATGATTCTAATGTACTTGTCAGGTAGGCCGTAGTGCTGCATACTTCTTCAAATGAACTGCCTGTCAATCGAATCAAAAGCTGCTTTGAAATCAACAAAATTAATATACAGAGGGATATTATACTCAATACATTGGTGTATAATACAGCGGAGTGAATAAACCTGGTCAATACATGAGCGATTCTGTCTAAAACCACTTTGATTCTCCCGGAGGAATTTTTCCATGCCAATGCTAAGTCTCCGCAGGAGTATCATCTGAAGGAGCTTCGAGGCTGTGGATCTTAATGTTATGCCTCTGTTGTTAGCGCAATGAGAGGTGTCATCCTTCTTTCCAACGATGATAATAACACCTTTGGACCAATCCTCAGGAATCTTCTCATCTTCCCACACTTTCTTGAACAACACAACTAGTTGATCAACCAGCCCATCCTGTCCATACTTAAGTTGCTCGTTGGTGATACCATCCACTCCTGGACTTTTGTGATTCTTGAGTTTTTTAAGGGCATCAACAATCTCGTTTCTTGTAGGAGCCTCATCCGAATCGGAAAGGTCGTCAAAACTGGGTTGCGGAGGGATGTTGCCTAGGTCAGAAATATTGGCCTCTTGTGGGGGAGGGTTCAATAGCCTAGAAAAGTGCTCTTTCCACCTTTCTTTTTGGGCATGTGGGTCGGCAATCAACTGGCCAGATACGTCTCTAACTGCAGTTGACTGCTTCTTCTTCTTTCCAGATATGACATTGATCTTCTGCCATACCTCACGTTGCTGGCCTTTTCTCGCAGCTTCTTCTAAGTCATCGGCCATTCTAAGTGCCCAGTTGTTATCGTCCACCTTGCTACTTTTTTTAAAGAGCTTATTCAATCTAGAATACTCTGACCTGTTAGCGTTCGAATTAGGGTCTTTACGCTTAAATTTCTTACGGTTCTTCAATAATTCTTTTGTCTTCTGAGATTGGTGCCTGTCCTTCTTTTTTCGAGGCCTTTGCCCAAGGACTTCCATGGACACTTGTGTGACAGTTGTTTTGAAGTTGTCCCACATTGATTCCAGGTCAGCCTCAGGTTCCAAACAGTCAAATTTGTTTCTCAGAACAATGTTGTATTCGGAAATAAGTGAATGATCACGCAAGTGCTCAATAGCAGGAATCTCGAGCTTACGTTCTTGCTTCTTTTTCACTGACATAAGCTTCATTCTTAGTCGTGCTCTTACCAAATAGTGATCAGACCCAATGTCAGCCCCCCAACAAACTTTTACATTAAGCAAAGAGCCTCCAAACTTCTTACTGATACAGATGTGGTCTATTTGGTTTACAGTACGACCATTAGGTGATCTCCACGTACCTTTATGTATATCCTTTTGCTGAAACATAGTGCCACCGATGGTAAGTTGGTGGGCGATGCAAAAGTCCAACAATCGGGTACCATTGTCATTTGATGAGCTGTGAAGCGAGTGTCCACCAATGACACCTGACATAGAACTGCAGTCCGATGTGACCTTAGCATTAAGATCACCGAGCAGTAATTTTAAATCATGTCGGGGTAGCTCGACATGATTTAAGGTAGACTGATTGGGTTTAAGATTATTTTCCCAAGCTACCCTGTCTAGAAAAAGTCCAAATTTGGTTCAGTTGTCCGGTAGCCCTCTCAAATCTGATTAACACCCACTCAAAAACAGATCGGATTTAATTGGTTTATAACATATCAGCCAATTACCTGACAGACTAAGCAACAAGAAGCAAAATAAGTTAAGTACAATACCAATATTATTATCGCAGAGTAATTCTAAGTATAATCCTCGATTCAGTATAATTAAGAAGTCTTTAAAAATACAGAATCTTTGTTGAGTAGATTGGGTTCTAGGAACAGATTTTAAACGGCTAGTCATGGGAAGATCGATATGACAGTCGATTAATTTGTAGTAATTATAAAATTCGATCGAAAAATATAACCACTTGGTGCAAATTTAGCACCTAGTAAATCCTTACGCCAAATGCCCTCATCCGTGGGGGTAACATAAGAATCAGGACGACTTATAACTCACAGCCTCGCTGTTATTAATTTAACGGGCTTTAAAAAGCAAAGTCAGTTCCTCATGCTCGGGACTGGTTTTCTTGAAAATTTAAAATCATGATAGTAAAAAATGCTTAATGTAATGTAATCGCTTAAAATGGATATAATGATCAGCTTGGACCCCTTTCGTAGAGTGTACTTTCCGGAGTATGGCTTGTAGTTTGTTCGTTATCCCTCTGCAATCTGGGAGCATTGTCTGATATAACACAAATTCCTTGAATCTCATGAAATCTATGGGTTTATAAGAATAGAGGGAATTAAAACCTTTTGTAAAATAGAAAAGAAAACTAACCACTAAGGTATCTGTCATGATACATACACCGTCCCCAGTAACCTGAAGTTTTCAAGTTGTTTTAGTTTTTACATTAAGTTTGTTATCATCTTTATTTTTGATCATACATCCGGATCCCGATGACACTGGACACTGTCGCGGTACTCTCTTGAAATTATTGAGACTGAGGGGAGCTGTTCTTCCTCAGACCAGGTGATCAATATCTTATGGTACAAAATGGATTGTAATGGTTGAATATTACCTGCACCAGCAAGGTGGAGAGCGAGACTCAAAGTTACGAAAAGTAACATAATGTAATGGATCGAAAATAGAATTAGAAATTAATTGATTTACCTTTTTATTTCTGTCGGTTTCCTAAGAACTGGAAGCACGGTTTGAGAAACTGTCTGTTTATCACCATTATAATGAGCTTTGAATTAACGAGAGTATAATAATGACTATAATAATGATGATGATTGACCGAATTTTCATAACGTTAATTTACCGCACTCACACTCATGAAATGTGACAAAGGAGTAAGCTCGAAAGAATCATGACGAAGTTAGAAAACCGAGTAATTTTCATTCAATTAATTTCGAACGGTTCAACGGAACATTAGCCAGCTACTGTGTCAGTAATGTGGACGATATATTGTGTAATATGTTATGCCAATGCCTATGTTAATGAGTATCAATGGCGCAATAAAAGAGAATTGATAATATAAGTGTTTTTATAGCGTTTAATTTAGATTCACGTGCTCTAGTTCGACACGCACTCTAGTTTGACAACTTAAGTTCGCCAGAAATTAAATCACCCCTGTCGAACTTCGGTACGTGTCGAACTAGAGTCCAGGTTGCACACTCTAGTTAGTCAAATAATTTCCCTACATATCATGAGTGTGAGTGCGGTAAACGATCGTGCCGAAAATTCTGAATTCGGTCAATCATAATCATTATCCTTTCATTAATACAAGACTGATGCAATGTTGATAAACAGACATTTTCTCAAACAGCACAGCAGCAGCATGTGCAGACACCACGGTTAAATAGGACACTGACAGAAAGTGCATTTATTAATTTCTAATTTTATTTTCGATCCCTTACATTATGTTACTTTTCGTAGCTTTGAGTCTCGCTCTCCACCTTGCTAATGCAGGTAATATTCAACCCATACAATTCATTTTGATTTTTGTACCATAAGATATTGATCACCTGGTCTGAAGAAGAACAGTTCCCCTCAGTCTGTTCAAGAGAGTGCCACGACAGTGCCATAGGCATCCGAATGTATGACCAAAAATAAAGATGATAACAAACTTAATGTACTACAACTTGAAAACTTCAGGTTACTGGGGACGGTGTATGTATCGTGACAAATACCTAAGTGGTTACAGTGATATCACTATCGGAACGGCCTGGTTCGATACTCTATACGATGCAGAGTCCGAGTGTCCCAGACGACCTGGTTAGTTTTATTTTCTATTTTACAGAAGGTTTTAATTCCCTCCCAGAGCTAATCTCAGAAACCCATAGATTTCATGAGATTTAAGAATTTCGTGCAATATGAGAATATCCCAGATTGCGGAGGGATAACGTACGAGACTTACTCCAATAAGTACACTCTACGAAAGGGGTCCGAGCTGAAAGCTAGTCCATCAAACGAAATTTCATGGAAAATGAATCCCTATATACAGTATAATGGCAAGTATCTCAGTGGTTACAGTAACGGACAAGCCAAGTTCGATACTCTCTCTGATGCTGTAGCTCAATGTCCCCAACGATCCGGTTAGTTATATTTTTCCTTTTTACTAAACGTTTCACTTTCCTCCCAGAGCCTTTTTTAGAAAGTTAAAGCTTTTATAAGATGATTCGGTGTAATATCAGAAAATGCTCCCAGATTGCGGAGGTATAACGTACGAGACATACTCCGGAAAGTACACTCTACGAAAGGGATCTGAGCTGAAACCTAGTCCAGCCAACGCAATTTCGTGGAAAATGACTCCCTGTGAGCATGGGGGTAAACTTATGGCATGGGGGTGATTCGGACTCTTACATTCATACAAATTAATAACTATAGATTGTAGTATGCTGAAATGTCAACAACTGTAAATTCAAGGAATTAAAATTTTCAATTTACAATACACAAATTATTATTTTGCAGAATATATTAGTATATTGAATTACTATAAATAGTAAATACTGCAAGTTTTCATTGTCTGCATTTTATTCTTTTTAACACCTGTTTGATAGTTTTCTTCAAAAGTTGCAATTAATGTCATGAATAGAAATAAATAAATAAAATTTAACAAGAATTGCGCCGGTTAGCGGACGCTAGATTTCCATCGACCGTAATTAATTACAATTAACGATCGTTTCATATTGGTTAAATTACCAAATTTCTTTGGGGCGTTACAGAGAACAAAATGGAGGGGTTGCCGTTGTCAATTATTTGAATCGAAAGTTAAACGACCGGGCACCGTAGCGCAGCCTGTGCGGTGATATGCATGATGCAGTTAAAAGGACATCTGTCCGACAGCGACTCTTGTCCGACTCAATATGTTACCAGAAAAAAAAGACATCTGTCCGAAATTGTGATCTAATTGCAATACGACACATTTCCATTTTCCAATTAGAGACATGATCTGAACTGAGATATGACCAGAGCCGAACTCTACCATAGTTTATTTTCATTTGATGTCAAAAATTGGACAATAGTTTAAATGTTATATAAATAACTGATCTCCATACCGCTCTCCTGTGTGTAATGTAGGCTGTGATGTGATTGGCAGCTTGTTACAGCTTGTTAGTGTACGGCTAGCATGATCCTGTCCTCAAATAGTCAATCACGTATCGATGGATCAGATCTCAATTATGCATCAAATCAGCATTATATTAGTCGACTGTGGAAGCAACGTCACAAGATTACACGTGAGCTTGTGAAATACAAAAGTGATCCGAAATTACAAATGTGATCCGAAAGTTGGACAGATGTCGCCAAAAACGACTCCTAATCAAAATGTATAATAGCGAAGAGAGATACACATGCGCGACGTACACGATTTATTAGCTCGATTCTTGGTATAGAGTACACCTTGACATAAAAGCATTGTAAAATGCGCGCGCGACCATCACATCATAATTTGTAAAGGAGCACGTGTTTGCGGAGGTTAATGCATGTTTTGCTTTGTGACACGACGAAAAACATATACCCACTATACCCATTCTCAAATCCTACCACTTCTAACCATCTATTGCCTTTTTAGGCGATGGAAAAAATCAGCTAATATATATAACTCCTCCGCGGGAAAGCGTTGGCCGTTGTATCCGTATGGCATGGGGGTGATTCGGACTCTTACATTCATAAAATTAATAACTATAGG
The DNA here is from genome assembly GCF_026151205.1 of Bolinopsis microptera. Taxonomy (NCBI): domain Eukaryota; kingdom Metazoa; phylum Ctenophora; class Tentaculata; order Lobata; family Bolinopsidae; genus Bolinopsis; species Bolinopsis microptera. The sequence continues at coordinate 3,615,191 of NC_087073.1, read as the reverse complement.
TTGTAGTTTGCTAGAATGTCAACTAACTGTAAATTCTTGGTATTACAATTTTCAATTTACAATAGAAAAATTATTATTTTGCAGTCCTTGTTCTGTCAAAAGTGATAGTTTTTCCGATACGAGCAATTATTACAATTATTAATACTACACCTTTGATTTTCAAACGAGTTTGTTAGCACAAACATTTGCAGTTTCTCAGCAATTGAAAATCAAACTCTATGTGTGCACGTGGATTGGTTCTCTGTCATGACTCTTTATATTAAGCTAAAGCTGGGTAATAAACCTCCGTTAAAGGCTGCTCACTTCACTGCTTAGTGCTTTTCATCTATAATCTATTGTTTTACGTTTATATCAGAGAGGATGGTGTTCCCGGAGAGAGTAGTCTTGCTAATTTGGGAAGGTACCTTCCTCAACAGCACTTGCTTTATCTTGCTGGATCTCAGGACGTATATGAGCGGGTTAACAGCTGAGATTAGCGTGTTGGCAAATGGGAAGGTCAGGAAAAATAGGTAGTTCATCAAGATAAGCTCATGAGGGAACTTATGTTGGACAACCAGTGATGTTATGATCAAAATGAACTGCATACCGATGAGAATGTTGAGATAAGCTATCGTCAAAGCAGCTTCTTTTCCTCCTCGTTTCTTGCCATTTTCTCCTGTAGTTCTTAACTTGTCTGCTCCCTTCAGTCCCCAGACGCTCAAAGCAGCTGAACTGAGAGATACCACCATGTTTCCCCCAGCTTTAACATAACCAACGATGCGGGCAGCTGAGACCGTGGATCCATTGAGAGACCTCTTACCGTATATCTGAAGAGAGTGTGAGCTCCAAACGTGATCACTGTCACTGAAGTACATAGCTAGAGAAATACTCATTGAAAACATGCCTAGACCAACAGCGATGCTCAACACCAGGACTTTTTTGATCCGGAAGAAGGGGAAGTGGATTACGATGCATCTTACAGTTCCGAGAATAGCCGTCAGAGAAAAAGACCAGCAGAACATTGTTCCCTTGATCATCGAATAGTAGATCTGCCAGGAATGGGGTTCTTCCGGCTTTGCCAGGTCATATGGTTTCTGAAGAAAATAATGTTACGAATTGTTCCTTAAGGTTGACACACTTGTGTAAATAGAAAATAGATAAATAATAAAAAGATCATCTTAGATATATTTGATGATGCAAAATTTGTAATACTTTTTAATGTTGTGTAGATGCATGAGCAATACGTAAATTAGAACAAAATTTACCTCAGCTACCAAGTAGTACACCATGACTGGAGCCACCAGAACACATGTTAGAAAATCATTCGCAGTTAGGATCTGAAACAGGACGGCTGGAGTATTCTGTTTCATTCTTCGGTGGTACCAAAACACGATGGGATTACAAACGCTGGAAACAATAAACAGAGCTAGGATCAAAACCACGAAAACACGGTCGAGAACTTTGTCGACGGAGGTTGCTTTGTAGATTTCTGTGCCGTTCCACAAAATGTCTTCCCCGAATATTGCCATCACGTACACGATCTAGTAAAACATAATAGTGTTACCATTTACCAAGTCTCACGTTTGCGGTCTGAACAACACGTGTATCATTACAAGTGAAGCGGTACGTTGCTGTAATCGTCCACATGGTATCTCAACGAATAAATTTAAAGATTAGCGGCTGTGATGAAGTTGGGAGGGGATGATAAATGTTTTAACGAGAGATCTCTCGCCTAATGGCAAGGAACAGCTAAATTTGCTGACGTACATTAATAAGATTATTGAGGTATAGTTTCATTTTCGTTGCAACGATAAATTTGTATTTAATTAGCATGGTACCTGAATGGAGCCATGTGCTGCACTTGCGCAACAAACTAGCAAAAGAGAAAATCAGACTAGGGAGTAAATGTAAATTTCCAACACTCAACATTGGCTTAGAATATTTTACTTTTGGCGAAAATTTATAATGTGGAAGGTGATAACAAGTTCTCAATTAGCTGGGCTATGGAGAGTCCCCTACAGTCTACTCAACAGTATTGCTATGGAGAGTCCCCTACAGTCTACTCAACAGTATTGCTCATTACTCGACAGTATTGGACTCCAATCGGTTGCTTTTCAGTCGGTGCCAGTGAATCCCACATACCGGTTACCTCATACGAAGAAGTAGTTGTCGGTCACCCAGAAGAAGATATGAATAGTGTCCTACATATTAGCCAGTAATTGTGGAATGGTATACAGATAGTCTTCGGCATTCGACAATACTTTACGAATGTAAAAGATCAAAAAATACTATTTATTGCAAACATTGTTATGCGTGGAGGGGGATATTTAAAACATATAAGTGATACGAAAGATTGTATTAGCAGGAGCTTTCAAAATACTTATGCGGTTGGCTTTCCAATTTTATTTTCTGACCTGATATATATTATGTCAATATGGGGACAATAAATGAAACATTTTTCACTTATAGATTATTTAAATCTCTATTCAGGGATAATGTTAACTAAACTGGCCGATTATAACTGGAAGGATTATAACTGGAAGGATTATAACTGGAAGGATTTAGCATTTTCATCGATAGAAGCACAAATTCACGAGAAATACCCTATCATAGTGGAGGATGTTTACTCGGGCACACATTTAAATCGTAATTATTTATTTCATTGATAATCCACAGTTATAGCGTTTTGAAAAAATTCGTGATGATTACAGTCTAAAAATGAAAGAAAACAATAAACATGCTATCAAACATGAAGAGTAGTGATCAGTAGTGATCGATCTAGCCGAAATATTCGAATCATGTGCTGAGAACGGATCGTACAATGGGGAGAGATCAGACCAACTTATATAAAGAGGACCGTCCGGATGACTGTTTGGGCCAGAGAATATGTGGAAATGGGGTGAAAGAATGTGAGTCATCAAGACAGACTATACTATTTAAGACAGACGATACTATTTAAGTTATAATAGGGAGGGATCCTACGGAGTTAAGAGAACTGATCATGATGAAGAGTTGGGATTGATCGGTCATTGGACTAAAGAACCGCATCGTTTAAAATGTGAGGGACAGAGGGTGGGGATTTGGTAATGATAATACTTGAATACTTGAATACTGAGCCCGGTCAGTAGCAGAAATATAATCAGGGAATGATTGATTGGGGACTGGTCCGTAGTACCAGCCAATGTTTACTCAAAAAGTATATATATAATTGTAATAACAATGTCGACAGCATTCAGGGGGACGTAACAAAAACTAAAAAAGGTGGATGGGAAGCATGTAAAATAGTCGGACGGACTGGAAAAGAGAAAGGAAAGGCTGAGCCATAAAGAGTCGTTAAGTAAATTTTAATCATGAAAAAGTCGGTTATGCCACACAATACAAAATATTTTACCCCAGATCTGAGTCATGCATTCATTATTACGATGGCTTAATTCTATTTTTACATATCCTATGCCAGCTTAATTTGCGATGAGCAATGTCACTATCCTAAAACTCTAATCCAGGTCGGCAGGTCGTTATCTGTTACCATATCAACCAGCGATGACGTCACAAGTTTGTAATATTTAATACAATATCACTTCAAAATGAAACACTATGTTTGTGCATCTGTATTATAGTGCACCCCAGGTATTTAAAGTTGATGGTAATAACTACTTAGGTTGGAAAGCTAAATGCTCATAATATTAATATTCGATCAGCCAAAAGCAATGGCTGAAAATGTTACTGTTAGGTTAAACGAACAACAAGCCTAAATAAAGATAAAAAGAAATAGTTAGCACCTAATTAATTGTATACAATAGAAAATGTCTTACTTATCAGAACCTGTATCGACCTTTAAAAGTTTTAATTATATTTATAATAACCGCAACGTAGACAGGTTAATTGCAGATTAATCGAGCAAATTACAGTAAAACGATAACTATTACAGCTCTACTGTCATGTGTCTGACGTCTGTCACCAGCAGCTGTTTAATCTATAATAATAATAATGGTTTCCAATGTTTTAATATTAGCGGTACTGTAGGTTATGATGAACCTAAACAACGCCTCCCAACATCTCCAGAACTGCTGTACGAGTGGTCGCAACAGATCTGATTAGAAGAAGCGCTAGAAGAAGGGTCGGACAGCGGGACAGGAGTCACTGTCGGACAGGAGTCGTGTTACCGACTGAACTCACCTGTACTGGCCCTTCTTCGACCTGGAGAGGATGTTTCTTCATTCACAAACCAAACAGTCCCAAGACCCGAACTTGTCCCAAAGTAATAGTGGAAAGGTTATAGCCCTGTTAGATGATGGGTGCCATCGCTTTCGTACGTTATGGAAACGTCCGCGGTACGTGGCTGTCGAGCTGAAACCCACTCTTCCTGTGTAGATGGAGTCCTTTGTAGAGCACTAGGAGAGGACCGAAATCGGCAAAGACTCTACCGTTTTATCCCCTGGGGCCTGGAATTTAGATGTGGAATCAGCATTTGCTGGCCTCCCTAGATACTCTAACATCGCGGAAAGATGACACAACGGGTTTCAGCTTCTCATGGGCTACACGTGTCCTACAATCTAGCGCTTCACCGATCATGTCCTCAAAAAGGAGCAATACCTGAGAGTCGATACACTTGAAGATAAACCAGAAGATGATGCTACGGCCAGAATATCCCGTTCTTCCAGTCGAAGTTCAGTACGTGTTAAACTAGAGTCCAGGTAGAGCACTAACTTGGACTTTTCGAACAACAGTACATGAATTTTTTGACGTTCAGAAATCTTAATTTCAGGAAAGCCTCAAACTCATGACTAGTTTCTTGTTAGTCCTAGTCTACCATAACTCCAATCGGTCAGGGATTACAAAAATGACACAAAATACAAATGAGCAGTGCTTTAATTTCTCATGAAAACACAACAGACTTGACTTAGAAACGTGCAATTACAGGCGTCTGACGTCTGCTTTACCGACAGTATTATTTAATTATTATTGAGGAATGGACAATACAATCAATAAGTGAAACAATGAGTTGGTTTTACGGCACAGACATATACAAAACATATTATAGCCAAAAGGTTAAGTAGCAAATTCATACTGAATACTGATACATGGAGCTTATATCTTATTATTAACATTTGAATCAATGACAATGATAAAAGACTAAAGGCGATAGCTAGGCTTTTCAAGTTTCAACATATTTATGTTTCAAAAGTCTGCAAGATTTTGAACTGTCTATTTCTTGTAACATGGACACTACACGTTCAATCCTTATTTGAGTGTGAATAAATGCTTATCAAAATGTATATCAGAAATCTCGGCTCAAATGCGCCATTGGATTCGAATTCTATTCCAGTATTTATGGACGGCGCTGGAGTGAACGCCCATTCTTAGATACTGCTCTACTAGTATGTTGGAGACAAAGTCATTATTAATATTAATTATTATATCTAACTGTGCTGTATAATAATACAGTTCACATCAAGACCTCTCTATAAGATATCCCAAAATAAGGGGTATTATATGAGTGGGTACTGGGTATAACTATAAGAGTGATATCATAGTCATACTTGATGGGGTGAACGAGTGGCAGTTGGCTAGATTGTACTGAAGAGAGCGGGATAGGAGGTCCTCGGTGAAGGCTTGAGGAAAAGTCTTCAAGTAAGAGTACTTTAAAAGTAATAAATACAAAAGATATAAGGGAACCTCTTATTTTCGGGATGTCGAGGGGAGGTGCCACTTTGAGGACACTTTGACGTATTGCTTTTGACAAATTGCCTGTACGTTTGTATGCATTACTCGGTTTTCTAATTCTCATGATTGTTGTGAATTTAGTCCCCCATCGCATATCATGAGTGTGAGTGCGGTAAACGATCGTGAGGGAAATTCGGTCAATCATAATCATTATCCTCTCATTAATACAAGACTAATGATGTTGATAAACAGACACTTTCTCAATCTGCGCTTCTTAAATAGGACACTGACAGAAAGAATGCATCTATCAATTTCTGATTTTATTTTCGAACGATTACATTATGTTACTTTTCGTAGCTTTGAGTCTCGCTCTCCATCTTGCTAATGCAGGTAATATTTAACCCTTACGATCCATTGTTGTACCATAAGATTTTCATCGCCTGGCCTGATATGAGGGAGAACAGTTCCCCTCGGTCTCAATTTGAAGGAGCTTACCACTCTTTCTTCAATGGAATTATTGGGATCCACTGCTTGCAAATCATAGAAATAATATGCACCTGTAATCGAATATAAATTAAAGTAGCTAATATAATTTATTACTCATCACTGAATTAACCTTTCAGATCTCAAGTTGAATGTGATCTGTGATGATCAGATGACACTCTGGATTAACGGAGTCCAGACAGACGTTGCCGGACAGGGAGCCTGGAACCAAATGTCCACTATCAGTTTAGGACCAGCTGGAGCTACGAATGTGATCGGGATCAAATGTTTAAACACAGGAGGACCATACGGGATCATGGGCTCCGTCGAAGATGAGTCAGGGAACAATGTTCTCGTTACTGACAACTCTTGGAGCTGCTCAAATGCTGCTGATGCTGGCTGGGAACAGGCAGGCTTTGTAGAGGGAGACAACTGGAACGCAGCATCTTACTACCCCCACCGCGTCTACATCACCAATAACGGACCATGGGCCGCCGCAATGTCAGCCAACAAACAAATCATCTGGACTGCTAGCGCCGCAGATACCACTGTTTACTGCCGAAAAGTAATTTCAGGATGCAGTAAGTATGCCAATTTAAAAAATCATTTCTCAGAAATTTCAGTTTCAGAACATGACTACGACCATGATTCTATGATTGCTTGAAATTGATAATAAAAAATAATAACAAACTTCATATACTACTATTTGAAAACTGCAGGTAACTCAAACTGGGGACAGTATAATGGCAAATACCTAAGTGGTTACAGTGCCGGAGTGGCCAAGTACGATACTGTCTCTGCTGCAGTGGCTGAGTGCCCCAAACGACCTGGTTAGTTTCATTTCCCTTTTGCTTAACGTTTTGGCTTCCCAGAAATCCAAAGTTTTCATGATATTTAATGATTCTGTGTAATATGAGAGAATGCTTCCAGATTGCGGAGGTATAACGTACGAGCCATACTCTGGAAAGTACACTCTAAGAAAGGGGTCCGAGCTGAAAGCTAGTCCATCCAAAGAAATTTCATGGAAAATTAATCCCTGTGAGTACTGAGTATGAATTTTAGAGTGTATTTTTAATTGCTATTTACGGTACAATTTACCGGAGATGAACATCTATAAACGCACTTCTGTGAGTGTACCTATGTCAGTGTAGCTATATAAGAATTATTAATCTACCCCCTTTCTCAGATGCTGCTGGTTTTGCTAGTGCAGTGCTGGTCCAAGACAAGGGTTGTTGGAAGGACACCGCATCCAGAGCCATCATGCCAGTAGAGAAACAGTTCCCTGCTCTCCAAGACAATTACTGGACCCGAGCTGAACCGCTGGGAAAGTGTCTCGCAGCCACCATGTGTTTGGGAAACAATGTCTTCTCTCTTCAGAACGGAGGATGGTGTGCTACAACCGGGGATGCTCAGGACACTTACCAGAAGTTCGGAGCTAGTGACGCTTGCAAACCTGATGGACAGGGTGGCCCCTGGGGTAACCAGGTTTACAAGGTCAACTCCGCTGTTTCGGGTTAGTTTCTTTAATTACTTCTACGAATTTCAAATTTTTAAAATTTTAAAACATCAGAACTATGAATGAGTGACTCTGAAATTTACACACCGAAACAGCTTCAGATCTATCGTTGAATGTGATCTGTGATGATCAGATGTTACTCTGGGTTGATGGTGTTCAGACAAACGTTGCCGGACAGGGAGCCTGGAACCAGATGTCTTCTCTCAAAATTCCTGATACCACTCAGGTGATCGGTATCAAATGTTTAAACACAGGAGGACCTTATGGGATCATGGGATCCATCCAAGATGCGGCTGGTAACGATGTTGCCGTTACTGACAACTCTTGGAGCTGCTCAAATGCTGCTGATGATGGCTGGGAAAAGGCAGACTTTGTAGAGGGAGACAACTGGAACGCAGCATCTTACTACCCCCACCGCGTCTACATCACCAATAACGGACCATGGGCCGCCGCAATGTCAGCAAATAAACAAATCATCTGGACTGCTAGCGCCGCAGATACCAATGTTTACTGCCGAAAAGTAATCCAAAAACCAGGTAACTATGAACTCTGCCTGGTACCTTTCCATTACCTGTCAGGTGTGAAGGTTGTGTTCCTCTTGCACGCGGTCGTATCCTATCTAAGGAAAACCAATTAATATAATTTTTAGCTTTGATACAATCTGTTCATTAATCATCGCAGAAACAATTTAACTTAACACCGTCCTCAGCGATCGTGTCAGTGAATGTAGAGAGTCTGGGGTGCTGGAGGGACACGGCTGTCAGAGCCATAGCTACAATTGAGGGCTCAGTCTCATCTCTTACTGGTTCGTACATTAGCAGAGCTAACGCCTTCGACAAGTGCCTCAAAGCCACCCTCGCCCTCGGAAACAAGGTATAACTATAATATTGATCATCTAATTGTTCTAAAGTCAGTTTTCGGGTCAAAATCGCAGTTATCATGAATAACATTTCATTGTCTTCAATCGCGAGATAATAAAAGGCCATTTAATTATTGGCATTCATTAAGGAATCAGAACATGTCTCTGCCAGATTTCATACTATTTCAAATTCAACAGGTATTCGCCCTACAACACGGAGGTTGGTGTGCCACGGCAGCTAACGCAGGAGACACGTACAAAAAGTACGGTCCAAGCAGTTCATGTGCTGATGATGGCCAGGGTGGACCTTGGGGAAACCAGGTCTACAAGATCAACTGTTAGAGGGGAAGGTAAGTTAAAATGCTGAAATCTTAAATGTTGTTCCTCAGCCTTCTATATGTAAGCTGATACTTATAACGTTAGTTTCAAAATCGAGCAAATGCGCTGTTGCATGTTCATCATTATTTAATTTACCCCAACAGATTAATTTGAGATTAATTATGTGATACTGATTAACTGTTCTAATTATGTTCCTCGTTTCAGGAATGCCGATAGAACAGACCGGTCACAGGGACTGGAAATGGAGTGCGAAAAGAAAAGAAACAAAGAAGATACGAGATGCAAGATTATCGATTACGAGACTATAAGGGTTTCATGTCTAACGATTTTCCATCTTTTATTTTTCGAAAGTTTTGTAGGCGAATGGTAATTTTTGATAAAACTGCTAAAATTTTCAAATACTTTAATCGTTGGATGATCATAATCCTCAAACTATTAAAGTATTTGAAATGTTTAGCAGTTCATCAAAAATGATTGATTCGTTTAAAGGGATCACAATGTTTTAATTTTCAAAAATGATACATATAAATGATACTCAAGTTTGATACCAGTTCAATTATTGCTCCATGTAATTGTATATATCAGATGGGTTGCTATAATATATTTACCCACATTTTTTTTCGTAAAGCTTTTTTTCAAGCACAATCTGTTTTCCTTTTCTCAGCGCTAAACTAAGCTTTAGAGAATGCGGATTTAAACCGATTCCAGTGAGAACTTAATATCCAATACCTATAAGTATAACCAAGGCGATATCGGATATAAAACAAATATTAAATATACGACGATAAATTTTCGATTTTCAGAAAACAAAAGTTACCATAGTCACAGAAACTGTACAGATAATACTCAAAAGTTTCAAAAGAAATGATTTTGTGCGCTGAGTATGGCCGAATCAACATGTTGGTGAACTTTCATGCTAATTCCTTTATCTAATCTGCATGACGAATGACGATGAGTTAGACTTAGAATGCCTCTCATCTTTGAATCAATGTTTAAAACACAAGAATGAGATATAATGGCAATGCGACAGTATCCATGAATAAGATTACAATGATAGAAGTGGTCATAATATGCAGTGGTACTTACATGACAATCGAGATCAAATGTCGACGAAGTGCTTAATGCAAGACGAAAAACAGATTTCCTAACAACAACGTATTATGATAGCCTGAACGTTCCAATAAAGGCCTAAGGTCTTGGGATGAAAATATTTATAAATATTTTCATATAAATATACTCTGCCCTATTCTCATCCATGACCTTACAAATGTCATGATATAATTTTAATACAATTTCATTTAGCTTTGTTACGTTTTAAGTTAGGTTTCGTTTACACAGACAGAGTTTTTTCGTACATTTATTTCAAATGGAATTCTATCTATGTTCTTTGCAACCTTCAAACCGGTTGTTAGGGTGAAGACTGAAGTTCAACAAGGTGTTACTGTTAAGAAGGTTTTAACCTCAGAACCATGTCACTTGTATTGTAACTGTGGATAACGTTAATTTTGATGTTGCATTTAGCTTCAACTTTTTATTGCTGAACAGGAATATTCATTTGGTAGACTCCAGAAACAGCTCATACAGTAATTTAATGGTTAAAATTAAATGCGAGGAAATCCAAAAGAATTATTTCAATGCCATCAGTTCTTCATCTTATTTTGACTGGATCATATTAATGCGTTAAACTTATAATAAGTACTGGCTACTTCAGTACGTTTAATTAAATATGCAAGCCACGGACTACAATTTTGTGGTTGCACATCCTGATTGGATCCATTTGTACAATATAATACATTACTTTTCAGTCCTCAAAAGGAGACGTAGGTACTGCTCAGAGAACAGATCAGGTGTAGATGGGTCAATTTCCTGTCAAAGCATTCCATCTCACACGTTACCCTAGTTGGCAGGTCTATTGTAGTCCCCCTCACCAGGAAACTAATATGTCACCCCTTCTCACTCTCCCGCTCTGCATGTGCTACTACTTGTGGGGCCCCTTCACGCCACCCTACTAATCTGGGGGCGGGAAGTCGGTTTGATCTGTTTTTCTCTGATTCCACCTCTTGAAATCTGGGTGTTCGCCTCTAATCAGTATTTTACACTTTGCATCCGATCATCGGCATGTGGTTTGGTGATGCATGTGTTCTGCTCTTAATCACAAGGGGTGCTGCGAGGGATTACTAATTAGAAGGTCCCCCGAGGGCACCACCGCGCTGCTCTCTCTCCCTCCCTCAACATAAAGTGAGCTGGTGACGCGTTACTTGCCATCTCACTAGATGGGTTTGAGTTGACAGGTATATTGCGGTCCATCCTTATTGGGGAGATCCTATACTTGCTGCTGATTAGTTTTAGTGTCCTAGATCTCAAAGGCAGGTGTAGTGTTTCGTCGATAGAGTTAAATTTTTTGATAAGTACAACTCATAGTCATGGAGCATAGTATTTCGACGAATTGCATTAATTATGGTTCTGCGGAACGGATATTATTATTTCTAATATATTCCCTTACGTCTCTTTGTCATTATTTCCCTGTCCTCGAAATAGACGTCAACGTCTGCACTAATCGATCATCAGCTTTAGTTTTATGCGATCGACTTTGACTTTGCCTATTAAAATAATTTTTACTTTGTACTGTGCTTAGTTTTGAAAAATCTGTTCTATTGAGTGAAATGGACGTTTTTAGCCTAGGAGCATCCTGATAATGAAATGAATAAATTGTCTGGTAGGTTAAACTTAACTATTTGAAAGATCAAAAGCACCCTTCGACTCCTTTTTTATATTGTACGACAAACGTGCAAAGTCGAAAGCTAATTCATCTGTTAAGCTCTTTTTAAGGCCGTCCAATTTTCATATCGATTTATCTTTGGCCTAATACTAATAGCAGCATTTCTTAAACTTCTTCAAATAAGTTGTGAGCCTTGTATTTGTTTCAGAAACCACTTATATTTCGAATATAGAATTAAATTTCCAATGTATCCTTTCTTCTTAGAAAAGCTTATCAAATAAACATTTTGAATTCATTCCACATCGCATAGCTAGGATCGACATAATATTTGATGAATTTGATTTATTGAAGTTCCCTTCATTGTATGCTTTATGATTTTTTTTCACCATCCTGCGTTAAGTCTGAAGCAGGGTTCTTTCATGAAACAATCATTATAAAACCTTTAAAACTGACTCACAGATCTTTCCTTCAGTAAGATGTACATACCAGTAACAAAGAGTTGTGCGGTGCGAGGAGCAGGATGTCCCGGGGACTACAAGCGGAACAATGCTACAGCAAACATGCTCTTAGATATGGGCGACGACAAGCTCCAGTCCGCTATCCAGAAACAGGTACTTTCACAGTTCAGTGTTTATGTTTTAACCTCAGTTTACATATTTAAGTGTTTGGTGTTTAAGTTTGGAATAATCTGTTTTATATTGAATAGTTTGACATATTTGTTGGCCCCAAGGCCCAAGCTGAATTTGAAAGCACTTTAGTTACACATTTCGTTTGCTCTTCTAAATCTGAATAACAAAGGTCAAAGGTGTTATTCCGGTCTGAAACTTTTGGGCGAATTATAAGATAGTAACCACTGTAACAACTAACCTGGGTCATCTTGTACCAATCACGTACAACTACAAAGACATGTTAATTGTTCCCAATTACGCAGTGCTCATTGTTCACAACTTGCCAAAACAACCAATCTGGCAGTTTGACAATCCATGTTTACCACATGCTCTTTACAATGGGAGGAGGACTGTATCAGTGCCATTGTGTGCCCTGACTACATTGTAGTCCAGGCCACAGCTCGTCAGCTGCACAACAATGGACCTGCCCTACAGATCTAAGGCATGTTAAAACAATACAACCAGCTACTTGGCTACAAACTAGCTACAGGGCTGCGCTGTAGTAACTTCTAGCTAATAACTGATACAGTGCTACTTAGCATTAGATCCCCAGTCTGCATGTTTTTATGGATACTTTTAGTTAAAACCTTTGGCTCAGGTCTGAAGTTTGTATAAAATTTCATCTGGTTAAAGTTACAAATTGTCGTGGTCAAGGAAAGTTTACCAGTAAGAATTAGAACTTTGCCCAAAATCCTTACACCGTTTTATCTACACCCGGAAAATATTTGCATTGATATTTTGTGCCACTAGAAATGAATGAGCGGGCCGAATAAAGATTTTTTGAGATTGAGCTGCTAATGGATTTTAATGGCATCGTCTGCTTTGTCCACTGGGGACAAGAGAGGCAGTTTGCATGTAAAGAAATTAATAAGTAGGTTACTTACACGCCAATAAATAGTGAATACCCTTAGGCAATGGAAGCAAGCATAAAGTCAAACATTAAGATGTATCTCTTAGAACCTTCGTAACTTGAGCTTGGTTATGGTGTAAAGTGAGGTCATACCGGTTTAATAATTAAATTTACTTGATTCGCCGTTTAAGTTTATCTGGTACTTATACTCATGTAGTATAGACCATAGGGCGGGAATGTATCGCTAAATCCGGTAGCTTTTGTGTAGATCGTACAAGTTACTCGCACTTTTAGTAAGTAATAAGACCTGCTGTAAAACAATATCAGTTTCAACTGACTTTGAAGATTATGTCACCTAGTATAAGAATTACCCATGAAGTTCCCACTTTGATATTTGTTCCAACAGATAAGCCACAGAAGAACGACCCACAAGCTGTCCGAGCAGAGAAGAAGGAAGATATTGAACAGCAGATTTGAAGATTTGAGAGAAATAGTGCCAGCATGTAGAGACAGTTCCCATACCAAACAAACCATCCTCAGTAAAGGTAAGCTGCTTTCCAAACTTATGAAATGTTTTGAGCCAGGATTTTCTTGGCAGACATGATTTACTATATTACTATTTCCCATTCGCTCTCGTTCATTTCTATACATTTTGTTCATACCAAAAATCAGCCCCTTTATCTCTAAATTATCGCAATTTCTTATAAATTGAAAGTTTTCCGAACTAACATCTGTTCGTGCTACAGCACTGCAGTACATAGACCAGATCATGAAGAATCTCACGTGTCAAGAGGATACTATGATGGTGATGAGTAAGGAACGAGAGAGACAGGCGGACCTTTTGAGGGAACACCAGATGTGGCAGAGAAAGATCGAGTATTTGAGGTATGAACTTTTCTTCTTTCTTATTCACTTAAGTTATGATTACAATATTATAGTAGCCGGAACCCCAAAGGCAAATCTGGGCAAGATGTCAATTTGAGCAGATTTCCCCGGAAATCGAGGATCCCAGTAAACCAGGGTTTTAATTTACTCATTAACATAATTAACATAGTTATGTTATGTTTACTTTTGGACGGTCTAGCTTTTGTGGATCTCAGAAAATCCCGGTTAAAGGAAATCCCGGTGAATCAGGGATCGTGCCAATAAATCAGGGATGGGATATCGTGCAATCAATAGTAGTAATTTTGATATTGGAATTTTGCAACACCCTTCTTGAGTTTAACTCGTGCACCGTCTGTCCAGATCAATTTATCTCCAATTATCGTACTTGACAGTCATCCAAACAAAACACTGAAGAGTTAATTAATTTCCAGAGACCTGTGTAAACTCTAGATCTTGCTCACGCCGCGGATTTGTTGACAAATCAAGTCACAATCGGCCATTGTGAGAAAGGTGCTAATATACAAGTGACCAAGAGTCCGCCCCACGTTTTAACAAAAGATACTTCCTCTCTAATGGGCCTGACAGGCACATGCCACACAGCACATGTGCTAAAATTACCGGCCCCCAAAATTCTTGTAAAATCAAGAGCGGATCGGGCCCGATTTAATTAGGGTGTCCACTCTGTAGCAAGTATCCATGTGAAGATCCGAGAATATAAAATCTGGTAACGTGGCCGCCCCAGGGGTCGCCCGGTGCCAATTAAAGGGAGCCTGATTGATCACATGCCCAGGTGTCATGCGGCCAAGTCGGCTACAAGAGCTGCAAAGCACCTTCTTAAATTGACACTACATCAATATTAACGAAAACACAATTAACATTACACTCTTGAGTAGAAAAATGGGGAAAATGTTCACGTTTTTCCGTACAGTATCGTTACGCAGTATTAGGGAGATCAGAGTACAAAGTAATTCAATGTTGCTGACTCAAGAGTAAGGCCAGATGTTTAAGTGATATATTGTCCATTCAAATTGTTATTACTTATTGGGTAAAATCTGATGTAACACGTTATGAACATAAGATCGAGTAGGTACAACCCAAGCTAGTCTTTCGCATCTTTAGCTACCAATACCAACCAATACCAACAATTTCAGGATGAATCAGACAACACGAACGATGCATCATTTCAACATGATGGTACCTAACATGAACCAGATGAACATGCCTAAAATACCCACAGAAGCAATGTGAAAAACTGAGAGATCACATATTCTAATACAGATAAATCCAGCTCGCAGTGCAGCAATCAGATGAACGAAGTACCTTCTTAAATGACCAAGGACCAGATATGATCAGGCATGATGGACTTTGAAAAATTCACACTATTAAAGAAAAGTATAGGTTGTGACCTTGACTGTTTACATTGATAAAGAATGTGTTCAGTAATGTTTGAAGTGATTTATATTTGTGGAAACATTCACCAAATGATGTCATAGCAAATTATGATTAAATCTAATTCAGTTCACTCTCCTAAATCGATCATGCCTATAACATCTCCGATTATTGCATGCATGTACTTTCTTTAGTACATAAGATTATAAGCGGACAATTAATAATAATATAAACCAGTCATTATTCAGACATCCTATGCGGTTTAGCCATCATTGCTTTAGGGGTCAATCGAACAATGATCTCGATGCTAATATTTTGCACCGATAAGTTCACAGCTAGCTTTGACTCTCCATTTTACTTCAATCGTGAAATGTAAAATTAGATTTTGGAGGATATTAGAGGTATTGGTAATAATATTTGTGATATTTATATTAACAATTCTGATATTTGATGATAACTAAAAATTGAATATTTACTACTATATCAATACAGTAGAACACCGGAATGCCTAACGGTATTGCTCTCGTGAAAATTCTTACACCATAATAAATGTCTTGAAATTTAGATCGTCAGAATAAGATTCCAGAGGCCCCACATAAATTTCTTTATAATTCATCTGGCTACTGTACCGAACAGTATTTCAGGGTTTAACTGTGTCTCTGTTACTACAAAATACAAATAAAACACGCTCATTATGGTAAGGGGGCTAATCCACAATTAATCTTAAAAATCAAATCAAAAAAGAAATGTACAATACATTTTACTTAAAGAGTATATATTAACTATAACATAATCTAAACAAAATTGTACTATGTGTCGTATCCACAAAGCTGAAAGAAGAAATTCATGTCTACGAATCCACAACCATACAAATCAAGAGATATCTGTGAATAGAAGGTACATTAAGATAACAATTTGTCAAAGCAATGAAAACTGAGCAAATTGAATGCAAGTTAAAGACTGGGTTATCCTTTAATTAATTAATTAATTAATTGTCCTAAATGGTTGAAAAACATTTATATTCGGCAACCCAATTGTTCCAGGTTTCTCTAAATTCCCAACAAATGAATGCTAAATTGAAAAGAAAGGCATTATGCAGTATGCACGCGTATCAAAATAAAAATCAGCAGTTCACTAGTCACTACTCTACCAACATGGTGATCAAGAGGCAACACAAGTCCGCCCGAAGGATTCTGGTTAAACGAATAGAGTCATGCACGAGTTCCTATTTGGGGCCAGTGTAAGGCGGATACTGCCCGGGAGGGTATTGGCTGGGCGGGTATTGCCCGGGTGGGTACTGGGCTCCGGCGTTTTGACCTGGTGGGTATTGTGGCCGGGTGTTTTGCCCTGGTGGGTATTGCCCAGGTGGGTACTGAGCAGCGGGAGGGTAGTTTCCGTAAGCAGCAGCAGCAGGTCCAGGGTAAGTGTAGTAACCACCGTATGCTGGCATACCGTACGGCATGTTGTACGACGGCTGGTAACCTACACCTGGGAGATATTATCTGTTTACTATTATAATTATATAGTGTGGGATTTGGGGTATCTTGTGAGATATTTAGTAAGTAATTTCATGATGAAACCAGCTTTAGTTAAAGATAATGTGCTTGGGTGTATCCCAAATTGTGATTAGTTAAACAGCTGATGAATGACAGTGCTGGATAGTATTCGTTACCTCCGCTTGGCAGTGTACCACCGTAGTTGTACTGTTGGGGTGCGCCCTGAGCAGCGAGGGGTGGTGCTTGGGGGGCGGGTGCTTGCCCCATTGGGGAGGCAGTGGCTTGGGGGAGCGGGGCTGGTGCAGCTGAAACAATAAATACATAATAACACTTACACTTTACAGTGCAATGATTCAGTCCAGAAGCAACATTAAAGTGCGGAAAACTTATGCGAAAAGTGCGATTCCGCACCCGCCACGCTTTAATATGTTGACTCTGATAAATCAGCTTAAAATTTGAAAAGGTAAATAAATTCTTTTTAAAATATTTGTCTAGGGCTGTATATTATTTTACATGCCACATGCACTGTTGGCACAATCAAATTATACGCGTCTTTACTGACAGTGGGGGGGGGGGGGGGGGGGGGTGTAACCCAAAAAAACCCAAAAAAACCCAATCCCAGTATTACCTTTTTCAGGGTAGGAGTTGGGTTTTTTTGGGTTTTTTTACAAATTTTTCATTTGAAGGAAATAAAATCATGTAGGCACCTAGCAAAACAATTATCAGTACAATATCACTGTTGTGGTTCATCACTACAACATTACAATAGATATAATCGCTTAAATATCACCCAAAAGCAGTATTTTATTCACTGATGTGCTCAGAAGAAGTTGGCCATCCAGATATGATTACATTACAGAAACCATGCTCTATCTCCAACTGAAAGAATCTTGCAGTTACCATCAGCTGCATGATCACATGTGATATTAAGTGATATCTTCGCTTGTTTATGGCCCTGGAGCCGCTAAAATCTTGACTGGGATGGCATTCGATCTCGCCCTCCATTGAGGCAAACCTCAACAGCCGTATCATGATGCAGAGCATCACCATACACAGTTACTATTTTCGCCCATTCCTCTGATGAGTCAATATCCTCCACTTCCTCTTCTTCATCATCTGTTTCCGCTTCGTCACTCTCTGCTCCGTCAGAAGATGGTTGGAAAGCCTCTCCTTCAAAGTTACAGTGTTCTTGAAGGAGTTCTCTACCCCTTGAGACTCCCTTATTCATAGCTTGTAACAATCTTGGGATTGAAGTATCTTTACCTCTAAATAGTTTCTCTGCTTTCGGATGCGGTATAACAAGCTTGTTGCGAGAGTGGGCAACTGTTACAGGGATCAAACTTTTGCCGAGTGCATCAAGCTCGAGGGAACGGTTTGATTTGCCCATGCCAACCAACATATCCTTAGAACACAGATTAGTTATAATGCCTGCATGGAGGCCTATGCGCAGGAAAGCATAAAGTTTGCTCGCAGGCATCGGATGTAAACAGCCAGGGCATAAAGTGTTGATAACTGTTGTCAGCTGTTACACTGAGAATGTACAGCATCAGACCCTCGACTGTAATAATCGCATCATCAAAATTTTTACAAGTAGGCAGGTGGTCTTTCAATGGTTGTGTGAAGCTTAGGTGGCCCAAGGCGTCACCGCTGGATAGAAGCTGGGTGGAAGCCCTGGTGACTGGTCTGATGTGAAGCTCCCAGAACTTTGAAAAGGGGTATCCTGCTGGTGCCCTCTTCCAGACACTCATCGGACAGCATGATGAAAGCCACTACCTCCGCGTGGTGAAGACTGGATACTGGACAGGGGGTCCAGGCTAAAGGCAGGACGGTCGACGGGAGCCCCGGAAGTTCAATAATTTGATCTATCGACTCCTTAACTTTTGGTCTACAAGAGGCTTTGAGACTCGTAAATCGTTACTGTGGATTGCACAGTAGCTAAAGAGGTGTTGGCTGTTACCCTGTTCAACCTAGTCTACTATGACCCAGCTAGACTGGACCACACTCTGGTAGTCAGGATACGGCTCCCTATGCCCGGGGTACCGGGTAACGAGGTAGTCAGGGGAAGGGTTAGTCCCCGCTAAAGTGTGGCTCTGTTCTCACTCTAACCTCCTTATGCTTTGGGATAAAATCGGACAGTCCCACACTTGAGCAGGTGACGATTGGGTAAGGATTACAACTGATGCTGTTGGGTAGAAAAAGGAAGTGTCACATTTGTCTTGTATAGCATATGTTCGTGCAATTACATGCTCAAGATATCCAAGATATTATGGTGAGAGTTAAAGATGGCTATTGTTCAAGCGGATGCCCTTAACCTTTTAGTGGCGCAAGAGTTAAGAACACAATCCACTGCCAATGTGCAGGGGACTGCACAGGATTGTGAGCCAACTGAAAAGTCAAGATGAAGTATATCAACAGCTTAAGGGTTAAAGCCTCTTATTTTACTAGTGGAAGTGGTTGCCGGGGTAATAACGCTGCTATTACAGAAGCTGATGACTCGGTCTCCACAACACGACAGCCTATTTCTACAGAAAGTCAAACAAGAAAACAAACAAAAAAATATGAACATCAATTGTATTGTATCATGTAAAAGGACTGCTAAGGTTAGCACATTTAACATAAGAACAGCCAGAGAACAGCACAAATGCATCGAACTTGCAGAACTATTTTCTCGAAGCAAGCTGCACATCCTTGGCCTGCAAGAACATCATGTAGTGCATTCTGAGCCTACCAGGATAGAAAAGATGAACAAAGGGAATCATCTAGTGACCTCATCTGCGTGGAGAAACGCAGCTGGCGCTTCTAATGGGAGAGTAGGAATCATCTTGACGAGGACAGCATATGAGGCTATTTAAGTCTTATAAAATCTTACAGCGCAAGGATCCTCACCATGTCTTTCAATGGAAAGCGCAGGCTCACTGTCATCACATGATACAGTCATACAGAAGCCTCATCTGATGAGGAGCTGCAGAAAATCTCTTTTGTCTAAAACCAAGCATCTTACTGTTAATTTAGTAGAAGAGGAGCCACACACAATAACTTCTAAGGACGGACATGCCTTAGAGGAAGTTGAGGATTTTTTCTACCTAGGAGCCTGGACAAGTACAACAGAGCACGCCTTTAGGGTACGCAAGGCCAAGGCATGGGCTGCCTACCACAAAATGAAGGCTATATGGAGGTCCAATTTGCGCAGAGATTTAAAGATCCGTCTGTTTCAAGGCTACAGTTGAATCAATCTTCCTGTATGGAACGGAAACGTGGACAATGACAGAATCTTTGAAAAGAATAGACGGATGTTACAGTAGAATGCTTTGGATGGCCCTAAACGTGGACTGGAGAGAACATCGCACCAACAAAGAGGTCTTTGGATCACTCCCAAGAGTTAGTTCGAAGATACAGGCCAAAAGAATGAGGTTTGCTGGGCACATCCAGAGATCCAGCGATATGATGACCTGGCAGTACACCAACTTCTCCTTCGGGAACCTAGCCATGGGACCAGAGGGAGGGGCAGACCACCGCTCACCTTCGTCGATAACCTAATAAGTGACACCGTACTCAAGAACACTGGGGAGATTAAGGAGCTTATGGCGGACAGAAAGCTTTGGAGACACATCATTGAGACTCGGACTCTGAAGCTGCCTTGAGTCAAGTAATTTAAGTCATGTGCTTTGACCTTCGTCATAGCCTCTTTCAATGACATGGACAGGAGAACACATTTGCCACATTTGGCACATTTCCACTTTCTGCATTCATATGGATTATATTTTGATGAACTAGACATCCTGTTTGCTATCGTGATAACATACTGTTAATATAAAGACACTTATATAAACTATCTATTAAGTTAAGACATGAGAACAACAGGTAGGTAAGACCCAGTGGGAATAATTCACATTTAATACAACAAATGAAATGGCTAGAATTTTGTTAAAATTTTGTTTAAAAAACCCAAAAAACCCAAAAAAACCCAATCCCAGTATTACCTTTTCTTGGGTAGGAGTTGGGTTTTTTTGGGTTACACCCCCCCCCCCCCCCCCCCCGACAGTCATAAGGAATGCGGGGCCAATTGTAAGTTATAACCGCCATCAGTGCATAGCTAGGTACGTTACTTATCAAACATCACTTGACCATATTTTTCAGAACAATATTTTGAAATGAAATGAAATGAATGAATTAACATCAATGTATTACAATTACATTTACAAAAGACCAAAATATCTACAATGAGGCAACAGTATGAGTTATGAATGATTTATGGATGATTAAAAGGTTCAATCGATTTTACAACACAAACAATCATGTATCAAGGCCGGGTGTTATGTCCTGGTGGGTGTTGCCCTGGTGGGTATTGTCCTGGTGGGTGTTGCCCTGGTGGGTATTGTCCTGGTGGGTGTTGTCCTGGTGGGTTCGGTGCAGTGGGAGGATAGTTTCCGTATTCAGCAGGTTGAGGGTAAGTGTAGTAACCACTGTATGCTGGCATACCGTACGGCATGCTGTAGGACGGCTGGTAACCTACACATGTATTACAATTACAATTTATACAAGACAAAATATCTACAATGAGGAACAGCATGATCATGAGTTATGAATGAGTTATGAATGATCAAAAGGTTCACTTGATTTTACAACACAATCAATCATATCAAGAAATTATATCGATATCATTCCATCATGCTGAATGCTGATTATAAAATTATCATAGTAGCTTATAGAAAAATAATATCTAGATACTGATTGCTCAAGCTACGTTTGATTTATAGAGATCAAAATAGAATCGACGCTGGCAACTCAAAAGGATTTTTAGGTGCAAATTTTAAGATTGATGCAAGCGATTAAAGATGACGAAAGTAAGGCAGATGAGGGTTGATAATCATACCAGGAGTTGGCCTAGGAGCGGGTGTGGAGTACACTGGAGATGAGGGAGCTGCAGCTGCAGGAGGGGCTGCTGCCGCCGCTGTAAATCATTGTTCAATTTGTGAAGATGCTTGTCGTATGTTATTGGATATTAATAGAAAGTCTTAGTGTGAAATTAGTGTAGAAGTGAAATCTAAAATAATATGGATTGTTAGTCGGAATTCCAGAGACCTATAATTTACCAAAGTGACTTCTTGCTTCAAATCAGCCACGTTACAGATCAGTAAAGTTGTTACACGAGGTTACAATATTATTCTTGGTTCTTACTATTTCATTTATTTCCAGTAAAATGGGGTCTTCATTCGAGAAATACTGGCAGTAAAAACTGGGGTATATTGAATCTAAGATAAAGCGAATTCGTCCTTAAATAGTAAATATCATCAAGAAATGCAATCACCACAGCACACAGATATTTAAAGCTGTCACTTACAAGATTGGGCAGCTTGTTGGTGGAATTGAGGAGGATCTGGTCTGGTCGGTGGAGCTTTGTTAGCCAGACTTCCTTGTAAGCTCCTACGCAGATTAAAACAGTTATGAGAATATATTAAGTGTTTTGGTTGCTGGTTCAGGGGGGGGTCCACGTTAAAAAAAGTTTAAAAAGTTAAATTAATTAATGTTAAATTTCAAAATTCAGGCTTAGAAAGTTTAACTTTTTTAACATAAATTCAAATTTGGGTTGAAATTGCAATGGAGTGAATATTCTAGACTAGTTTACTTTTAGGTCATGCGTTGGTATTTTTGTTCATTAGTCATTACATGTAGGAAAATCTATCAGTTCCTGAATTTCGAGAGAAGGTTAAAACCTTTATGGAAGTGAAACTTCTGGAAAAGAATCAATATGTTAAAGATTTGGTGACCAAGCATGATAGAACATTTAAAGTTGTGTATGTCAATTATGGAAGAGACTACACTACTGTTGGGATTAAAGTGTCTCCTGAGATAAGGCATTTCCTGTTAAACAATCAGTCCATTTACATAGGAAATTCCAGATGTAAAGTAGTTGATAGATTTGATCTTAAGCAGTGCTTCCGATGTCAGAAACTGGGACACATTTCATGCAAGGAAACTGATGTTATTTGTATGTATTGTAGTGCATCACACATAACCCGGGCTTGTCCCTACAAAGAGGTCAGAAGAAGTCACAGATGCACCAACTGCTCACACTCCACTTATGAATCATACAGAGAATCTTGTAACACCCATCACTCTGGTGCTGAAAACTGTCCCATAATAATGCTGGAGAAAGAGAGTCTTCGACAAAGAACAGAGTACTCAAAAAACATGTAAAGACTACGCTTCTCAACCTAAATGTCGGACTGTTTAACGCGAGGTCACTTGCACTATGTAATAAAACTGCACAAGTATTTGAGCAACTGTCTGACTCCAATATCAATGCCTGTTTCCTGACAGAAACTTGGCTACGTAAGGGAGATACGTCAAAAATAGCGGAAATTAAAGACCTAGGTTATAATATTGTTCACCAATCTAGAGCTGGTAGAGGAGGTGGTGTCGCTATTGCCTTTAAGAAAGATCTTAGCTTCAATAAACGTCCTACAAAGACCCATAAATCCTTCGAACATGTTGAGTGTGTGCTGAAGTCAAGTTCCAATGACCTTCTTCGTTTCTGCTGTGTCTATCGATCTTGTACGGCTAAAATGTCCAAAATGACAGACTTTTTACGGGAATTTGATGAATATCTTGACAGTCTAACTCACCTTCCAGGTAGACTGATCATTGCTGGAGACTTCAATATCCATGTCGAAGACCTCACTGATCCTGATACGATAAATTTTATCCATCTCATATCAAACTATGGCCTCATCCAGCATATTTCCAGTTCAACACACATTGGGGGTGGAATCTTATTGACTGCAACTCTGCCACAGAACTCTATAACAAAGAACTTCGCAGAATTCTTGATAAACATGCTCCCCTTATCTGTTTTAGCATTAATCCTGATCAAAGCAAGTGGGTGGACACAAAATGTCAAACTGCCAGAAGGAAACGAAGAAAAGCTGAATTTGACAACCGGAGACTACAAACTGCAGATTCAAAATTGGACTATAAAAAAGCTGTTAAGCATGCTGAGGCAGTTATAAACACCACTAGACAGCTATACTATGAACATCGTCTGCAAAGCTGTGAGGACAATAAAAAAGATACCTACAAAATGGTTAATCAGCTGATGGATCGGGACATATCTAAAAACTTAAAGCCTAATAACAAACCTGCTTTTAAACTCTATGTGAGGAGATGAAAGAGTTTTTCAATGATAAAGTGGAAAAGATTTACTCTGCCATTAACAATGATACTGCAGCTGACATTCTACTTGACCACTCAGAACCATTTCAAGGTGAAGCCTGGAGCCAATTTAAAACCATAAGCGACAATGATCTCAAAAAGATTCTTTCTGACCTTAACAAAAAAGAATGTGAAGAGGACCCCATCCCTCTAAAACTTCTAATGCAGTGTTTTAATGAAGTTAAACCAATTGAGTCATTTATTATCAATGACTCACTTGTCACTGGAAAATTTCCGTCAGTCCTAAAGAGTGCTCTTGTCAGACCAGCCATCAAAGATGATAAAGGAGATGTCAATAGCTTCAACAACTATAGACCGATTAGTAACTTACCTTTCCTCTCGAAACTCATTGAAAAGAGTGTCCAGAAACAGATGACCAAACATCTTGACTATCACAATCTTCATGCTGAGCATCAAAGTGGTTATAGGTCAAATCATAGCTGCGAAACTGCAACCCTTACCATCTACAATGATCTTCTTTGTATCAGTGACATGAAAAGCAAGGTTATCCTCCTCCTTTTGGACCTCAGTGCTGCTTTTGATACTGTAAATCATCACTTGCTCCTAAAAAAACTAAAAAAGGATTTTGGTTTTGAAGGTACTGTTCTCGAATGGTTTACATCATACCTTAATAACAGATCCTTCACAGTAACTATTGATAAATGAAGATCAAAGAGATGCTTCCTTAGAATTGGAGTCCCGCAAGGTTCAATCCTAGGTCCAATTCTGTTTATACTTTACACAAAGGAGCTCAACCAGATCGCAAAGAGACATGGATTTAACATCCACATGTACGCAGATGACACTCAACTGTACATTGAGTTTAACCCACTATTTCGAGATCTGTCAACAATCGAAGAGAGAATAACAAATTGTTTTGAAGATATTAAGACCTGGATGACCCAAAATAAACTCAAACTGAACCAAAACAAAACAGAAGCTCTTGTAGTACAGACCAAGAACAGTTACTCTTCATGTCCAGTCGATTCAATACAGTTTGACAATGCAGCTGACCCTGTGGATGCATCCCGCACAGTGAAAAGTTTAGGTGTCCTATTTGATCAATTCCTAACATTTGAAGATCAAATAAATTCAATTATCAGTTACTGCAACATCCATCTGAGGAACCTTCGAGTTATAGGCTCAAAGCTTAACTATGATCTAAAAAGACAGCTCATTCACTGCTTGATCTTTTCAAAACTAGACTACTGCAATGGACTAGATTATACAGTTTACCCGATCTTCTCATAAAGAAACTCCAGAAGGTACAAAATTCCTGTGTTCGATTCTTGTTTGGTTGGAAAGCTATCAAAAAATGGGACTGTGTCACTCCATTCCTGAAAAAAGCCCATTTTCTTCCAATACGACAACGAATAGAGTATAAGATTGCTCTAACCGTGTTCAATTGGGTCAACAACATAGCGCCGGAGTATATCACCAAATGTATTGACATCAAGAGTCAACCTGTACGTGTACTAAGAACTGAAGAAGACTATTTCCTCCTAAATGTTCCCCCTATTTCAAACTATGGTAAAACCGAGAGAAGATTCAGCTACTGCGGACCCTCTGTTTGGAATCAGCTTCCTTATCAATTGAGAACACTAACCGATATCGTCTTATTTAAAAAGAAACTAAAAACTCATCTCTTTGAAAACGTATTTGTATAAGTATCATGTAAACTACCTTTCTCATAAAATCCATACTTCATAAAAATAAGTTCTTATGTACATGTTACTCATGAGTCGCTTTAGATGGTTTGAACTGAATCTTTGGGTTTTGAGTTCTTTATGGCTATAAAGCGATGTATAAATTCCTATTATTTATTATTATTATAAAAGTATCAATACAATTTGTGTTTCCTGACGAGGAGGGCCAGGGGATGTTATTTTCGTGGATTCTAACATTCTCCCTTCACGATATTAGCTACTCCTCTAATAAGGATCCGTTTGGCTGCATGCAGGATAGTCAGCCGATGACATTTGTCAAATATTTCCAACTTGTTCAGGTCACTTTCCTGAACACACTGGAGATTACTGGACTGGGTGATCCAAATCCCGCCTCTTCCAACTGTTCCGTGTAACATTCCAGACCATATCGTGACAGCCACCCTTCTAATGAGTATTGGTCGGGCTGCGAGCCATTTCCTTGGGTCCCGACTGAAGTCTGACTGTAATGTTCATCCCCCAAATACTCTGCCCACTCCTTCCCAGTTTCTGAAGTCCCGTTATACTTGGCATCAATAGCATTCGCTACTACCTGTAATCTGTCCCGCAATTCCAACCCATTGACCACTACTGCAACTGTGTACTTGTGGTTGGCCGACAATTGCTCTTTCCTATTATATGAATGATTATATTAGTAAATTATACAATTATGTGTATATATAGATACAAGGTGTTTTTTTTGTATGAGTTATCAAATCAGTTACAACTACAGAAAACAATTGCAAGAGCGAGGTACTACTAGTACTAAAGGTCAACACTCATAATTGAGTTTAATTTGGGTAATTATGTTAAAATTTGAACCGATTAGTCAGCCAAAATCTGATTTTTAATTTATGTTAAAAAAGTTAAAAAAGTTAAAGTAATTAATGTTAAATTCCAAGATCTCGATCTTAGAATTTAACTTTTTTAACGTGGACCCCCCCCCCTGGTTCAAGCTTTAACATCGAGTTAAATTATGAAATCAATCATCAAAAGTTTATTTTACAACTGAGTATCATAAATTTGACCAAGAAGGCTTACTTCATAAGATCCTCTTTTTCGGTGTTTCTAGCCAAAATGAAGTCGTTGACATTACTCTGATAAGTAGTGAGAATCTTGGTCAAGTTGTTGTAGAATTTGGTACCCTCAGCTAAATTGCTCATCAACTCGATGAAAGCATCATAACCCTGGGCCAGTTCGCTCATCATTTCAGATCTAGGGTCTGAAGTAGCGCCGGTCTTCGATTGTACGAACTCGTCGTTAGCACACTAGAAATGGAGGGTTATTTCAGGGAAGTGGAAGATTTGATTTGTCTAAAAAGATAGATTTGAATAGGAAATGTACTTTGAGATCGTTCAGACAGTGGAACGATGTGAGAGGAAACTAACCGTAATCTTTGCGATGAGTTCGTCCTGCTGCCTGACACTGTCCACCACTGCTGCCTGTTGAGGTCCGTATGTTTTTTCTAAGTGTTCCGTGCTCAGTCCTTCATCATTGAACAGATTCGACTCCGTATTCAGCTGTGAAAACTTCTCGACTGAAAATAGTTTACGTAGTAACAAAATTACTACTAAATAATTGATGAAGATTCCCTACAAATATCAAATATCAATGCAGATTGCAAGACAATAAACTCTCACGAAGGCTGCCGATATCGATACTCTACAAAAAGACGGTCATAAAATAGCAGTCTTACTTATTTCTTCAGTGTCACCACCAGCTTTAAACTTCTGTTCAAGTGCGTCCCGCTCTCCTTTCAAAAGCTTGATCTGATCCATAAACGATTTGAGGGACGCTACTGCCTGAAAGATTTGACTGTAATCACTAACAGTTATACAGAAGAAGCCTGCATTTACATTGCCACGTAACGAAATCAGAAGTGATGAAAATCTCTGATTCCAGAATAAACTTACCTTCTGCCCCTGTCCGGATAAGGATTGAGCTCCTCCTACTGGTATACTGTCAATCAGTGTGCTCTGAAGAAGGATTAATTACTGACACCGAATGGAACTCTACAGCCAAAATTGTAATTTATTGGAAGAGCAAAGTTACTACCACCTTCTGTGGATGAATCAGGAACCAAGAGATTTGGTGGGGAAATATTTATTATATATTTTTGCACACAGTGCGATGATATTTTGTAGACATGTGTGATGATGTGATGTCATAAATTTTACTTTACTTTACTTTACTTTCGATCCTGATATGCTCCACATCAGTTATCTTTTTGATACGATATCTCCTATCCAAAGAGTCGATAGACTCATGTTGGAAGTGAGTTTAGAAGTTTTGTAACGTTTACTAGTGAAACTAAGTACAAATGCCAACGAGCACGTGGTACATGTTCTACTTGTATGGAATCAGCGGCTACGTAATCTGGCAATCCCATCTTTATAAATGAGCCCACCTTTTCGATTGAGTTCTCAGTGCTGATATAATTAAAATAAGAGCGGCCATCGTTGTGTCGATCTCATGAACGAAGGCAAGAAGTATGGAAAACGATCGAATCACAAACAACAAGGTCTACGGAGCGGCTGCAAGAAGATAATTTCACAATACTAAGTTCCCATTCGTCGTTCGCGCGCGCCGTCAATGCTCGAGCTTTTCAATTTCGTTTTTGTTTTCAATACCAGTCGTTGCTTATATTGATTGTGATGTCACGGTTTGTACGTGATGAACTAAAGATAATTAAATTATTTTCAGGTTAGATAATAGATTACCTCGTCCTTCGACAGAATGTCAATAGCTCTGATGTTTGTCTCGAACTTTTCTCGAACAATCTTATCAGCATTACGGGCATTCGTTAATATACTCTGAAGTAAGGAATCGGGTTACGGTGATCTCATAGCTAAATGACGTAACTTGGGGACAATTATACGCATATCAAAAGAAGTTACGTAACGCTTATGAAGCATGATCAAACTCAACCTAAACGTATAACTGTTTATCGATCTTAACAAGCAAATGAATAATTTCCTGAAAACTCCAGAGAGGAAAAATTGAGGAAAAGTTGACCAAACAAAATACCTGATATTTATCTCCCTGGTCTTTAAAACTCTTGGTCAAGTCTTCACTTTTAGTTCGGTTCCATTTTGCACCAAACGTCCCACGAAGATGTTTGTCGGAAGCTTCTTCGGCATTCAACTCTTTCAGTGTCTCGGCTATGAATGACAAGTATAGAAAATAGAGCATTTATAACGTATTTTGAAAACTTTTTAAATTGTTCACGATTACAGGAGTGTTCCAATTAGTTGTTCACAAACAAAGTAACTTACTAATAATTTCCTCGTTTCGCTGCAAAAGCTGAGGCAGTTCATCAAATGATTGTCGTAGAGACATGAGGCCACCTTTAGTTCTTACGTCACCGGACTTTTCGATAAGAGAAACAGGAATTTCTTTACCACCGAGATCCTCTATTGCAGCTGGCAGATTCATTTGATTCATTGCACTGAAAGTTTCGTAAGTAAGTTCACCTAGCAAACCTTCTTTGGAATAAAGTCGCTTACAATCCCTAGTATGACAGGTTGAACGGTTATTTGGCAACTCGGGGGCTCCAAACATCCCCCTACAAGAAATAACAACACTCATATCTAGACAGAATGAGCACAAAAATCATCTTACTTGTTGAGCTGATTAGTTGCCTCCCTCAGCTTAGTAATCTCCAAGTGTATGAGGTGATCTTTTCTGCTGGCGTACATTGTGGCGGCTTGTTGTACGTTCAGAGGCACCAGCTTGTTGAACACGTCCGACCACCCCTCAACTGAGAAAACATTAGTTCGTTAATTAACATGTTTTTTAAATGGTCAGAAATAAATTTGCGAAACAAGATTAAATTAAATTCAAACACGCCACATTTTTCATAACATCTTAATTTTTGTGTTGAATACCACATCATCCCAACCTCTGCACAACTTGTAAAAATAAACGGAAAATATTTAATGCCTACGTTCGGTTGCTACAGGGGTAGGTTTAGCGACAGGAGCTCGTCCTACAGCCGGCAGGTCGGATATGTTGGGCACTCGCTCGTGATAAATAAATTCGTTATCTTTCTTTGCTGCTGCTTGAGCTCGGTCCACTTTGGATAGGATATCCTGAAGGAAAAATAAAAGTTCAATCTTCTTTTATTGCTGATTGAATAGAAAAATACCAATTTTGCAGATGTGGTTTTATCAATCAATGTCGTCTGTATTGATATAGCGGAACTAAATCAGGCACCCTTGCTCCTTCACTGTAGTTTAAAATTTGAAAATTCAATTGCATAATGATAAAAATAAAAGTGTGTGATGTCTGTTGTGGATGTACATTGTATGTACAAGCTTACATGATACTGCGTCATGTGTAAACATCATGAACAGTTCAGCACACATTACGTTAATCTGTATACAAACAAATGCAATTAAATCATGATTAAATTGATTGATTTATCGTTAACACTGCACAGATAGTTTTCTCTTAAAAAAAGATCAAAGAATTTTCAAGTAAACTTGCTGAGTGTAATCTGAAAACAGTGTGAACATTTTTCACATACCTTTCCTGTGACCTTAGGCCTTATTCCAACCTATAACCAACTTTGTTACTGAACTCGCATGATTCATCAAACTACGTCACGTAAATTTTGGATACTAAAAGGGTGATTCCAACAAAGTCACACCTATTCCTTACCAGAAAATACATTTTACTTAACACCCTGTTAATGGACTTCAAAATCAAACTTTAAATAAAACAAATTAACAATTTCAACAGTATCACTGAGCTAAATGTTACAATTTCAACATGCAGAAAACCTTCGATCTGAAGGTTAAATGCACGTAAAGTGGAGAATGTTATCTGAGTTCGTCATTTGACAACAAGTCGTTTCGTTATTCGTTACAGTCTACAAATTTGACAAAAGAATATGATAACTGCTATCATTCTTCTGATAACATTCCTAAACCGCCCCGTTTTAGGGGAACGTTTTTGGGAACGCGCACACAAGGGGAAATATGTTCACTTTAATATCGACAATAAACCACTTGAACTGGAAACTTCAGTACCGCCCAGTAAAGATGGTCACGTGAATCTACACTTTAGTGACGACAATAACCGTGATAGTGAAGGCGCAGTGATACACATTCTTTACAACAAGTAGCCCCATTTGGAATATTTTATTGTTTCCTGATGTTTAAAAATATGATATTAGATTGTGAGATACAGTTTTTGCTACAATCAATCCCTTCGTAATATATAATAATACATACTGTACCTTCTGGTTCGAGGATTCTGTCGTCAAAATTTGAAAATTCAAATATTTTAGAATACGCCCATTCAAAATTAAAACACCTATATTGTTCTCTCTGAACATGCTGGACGCCTGATTTTTTCAGAGACGGTAGATTATTTAATTTTGCATCTGATCCGAAAAAATGACGTGAAACGGATTAGAAATGACGACGTTATCAAGCATTTTGTGTATCTCGTTAACAAAATTGACTGGGTGATTATGTGACACCGTGACACGACACCTTAATTGGGCAGCCTTAACGATTCCCATAATGTTTAATGGGGTGGTAAACGGGGTGATCTTATCACGTGATCAGGTAAGCCAATCACCTGATCACATGTAATGAATAAACTCGTTATGCAATATGCTTCGTATCTCGGTCATCTGAGAAGCTCTAGTACTCTAATTTTTTTCAGGACAAACGTAATTCGAATGGCCAAACAGAATTAAATAAAATTTAGCTCGATCCGACTATCCAAATTATCAAATAAATGCAAAAATGAACCTTCATTTGAAAACAATTAACTCGAATATTTTTGATTTGACAAATTCCTCGAACCAGTGGTGGTAGTAAGTCGTACCAGAAAGAATTATTTCAATCGGTCACTCAGTGACTGAGCTATTAAGGCCAACGTATGCCCACTGACTTTTGGCCCATCCTGTATATATAATATATATATATATATATACATGTTATTTTACATGTTATTTTACAGCTATTTTACACGTTATTTTACAGCTATATGTGGGATATCTACAAAACCTGTCATAACAGGTCACTTTAAAGCTTTAATATATAATTCGACTTATTCAAAAGCTCCTTTTCAGGTTCGTAATAGGAAGCTGTGAACTCGAAAATGCCTATACTGCTTACACGGAATTCCCTAAGAAATGGGCAATAGTTAAAACCTACGACAAACTACAGATATACTGCGAGGGCAAAGCTGTCGTAACAGTGTCTAAGTATACAGCGAGTCAGGAGTGTCGGGACAAATGGTGGCCGGCTGGCAAGACCTTGAAATGGCTTAAAATAGGGGATAGGGACACAGTAACAAGAAGATACAGATCTCTGAGAGATTCCATGTGCCCTCCGACCCATCAGTTTGTGTTTAGTTCAGGTGACTACTGTTGTAACTCAGAAACAACTACTGCTCTAGATCAGAAACAATCTGATCAGACTGGGATAACAAGTAAGGCTAAAATGCGTGAAGTGGGATTGCCAGCTTGCGAATACGGACAGTTACAGTATCACAACCCTAAGTCGTGCTGTGGAGAGGGTAACTTTATTCAATGTAAGGAGTCACCCTGCATGGACTACGTTTATCAAGACCGTTTGGAAACACAGGAAATCCGCGACTGTAGAGACCGCAAGTACGACCCATATGGTGTGAAGTTTAGAGGAGATTGGAATAAAGATGGCGAGTGTGTTGAGTGGAGGGAAACTTCAGTCAGTCAGGGTGATCCCTTTGACCAGGAAATGGGACTGAATTCCAACAACTGCAGAAACCCCGATCAAGATAACAAAGGACCATGGTGTTTTGTAAGGGACAAGAGTTCGAGCCAACTGCAAAAAGAAATTTGCTATGTGCCTTATTGTGATTTTGGTTCCGTTACTGCCAGTGATGCTCCTCGTACCACTGCAGAACCTACAGAAGATGTAATAATAATAATGATTGAATCGGAGGGACAAGAAGAGAAAGGAACAGAGGGAGAGAAAGAAAAGGAAGATGAGGAAGAAAAGGAAGATGAGGAAGAAAAGGAAGATGAGGAAGAAAAGGAAGATGAGGAAGAAAAGGAAGATGAGGAAGAAAAGGAAGATGAGGGAGAAAGAGCTCTGCGGTTGTTCCATCCTTATCTCACCTCAGTGTACACATTAGGCTACCACGGTGCAGAGGACGCTATTGATGGCAACTTCGATACTTTTGCCCACTCTGATGAGGTTTTCAGCTCATTTGAGGCATCGCTCTCACTTGATATGGATCATGATTTCTTCGTGCACAAAGTTATTGTTTACACTCACTCTGCATTTCAAGACAGGATATGGCACAGTATGTACTATCAAAACGGGTTGGATGTTTCGTTACGGAACACTGACCCGGAGAACATACCGGATGTGTATTGCTCAATCGAACCATACGTTCTCAGATTGGAAAAGTACGAATTCACATGCGATAATAAGATACCTGTTAAGAAAGTGTCTATTACAAACAAATTTGGTGATCAGTATGCGGTGGTAATGAGAGAGGTGGAAGTATACGGGTCCCCGTACAGTCTGGACCTGGATCCTAGCGTTGAACAAAAAAGCTCAATGTACTTGCAAATGGAGGAGGAACCATTGATACTAGTGGACCCAGTATTTTCGACGACCAAGCCGGCCGGTGATTCTACAAGCAGAAAACTTAGACTGGACCAATCGTTGAAGTTGAATATAGAAATGGACTTGAAAACAAAGATTGTACGGAAGATCTCAGTGAAGCAGGCACACCAAGAGCAGTTACAAGCGAGGTCTGATGAACTCTAAGCCTTCAAAACTCTTGAGGTTTTCTTAAGTTTCAACCAATGCTATCATGGACAAAGTGCATATTAAATTATATTGATTAGATAAGATTGTTCGATAAAAATTTAGTTGAGAGTCAGTTCTTTTAAAGAAAGAAATTCACATACTTATCAAATATCGTAACCATAATAATAATATAGTTATTCAGTAATAATAACGAATGCAAGGCCCTCCTTAAGTTTAAAGGTCGATTATTCATACACGACCTGGATAAGGGAGTATTGTTATATTATGCTAAAATGCCCATTTTTGTTAAAATATTTGTTTAATCGTACCTTGAATGAGTGTATCATTTTTTTTCAGTATAATATTTTGTCGCTACTGATGTTTTCGAGAGGTAAATAGCAAATTCAAAATCTGAAACGTGAAAACTTCAGATCTGAGATAGTTAGAACGTAGTTAGTAAATAATCAATAACCCCAGAGCTTATGTTAATCTCACCTTGCATTCGAAGCTTCCAGCACTCTGTTTCACAGCGTCTCCCAGCAGCTTGTGCGCCTCTGTTAACCTGGCTAGTTCCTCCCCGATAGCTTTACTTGCTTTAGCGTTCAGACTCTGCGATACATTGCACACGTCTTATTATTTAACGTACATATTCTGTTATAATATCACGGAAACTCCTAGAAGAAGATTTAAAGAGATGCTCAGACAGCAGCAAGAGTGAGTATTATACTTTTCCGCTACTGAGAGAAAAGTCTTGTCTTTCGCTCCACATGGAAGTCTCATTTTATCATATAAACACGATACTTTATTATTCTTCTAGATTTAAAACTTGATTTTACATATTATTTATTATATGATTTATTGAAGAAACGAAGAAGTTGCAAACCTGGTAGTACTCAGATAGTCCTGACATGTAGTTCTGTTTAGCAAGGCAGATAGCCGTCCACTTGTCCCAGTTAGTTCCTTTCAAGTTTACATTTGACATGGCTTTGTACGCATCTCCGTAGAAGTCAGCAGCTGAACCAGCAAGTCTGCAAGTCACCTGAAGTTGGATTTACTCGTTATTTCTCAGCTAGGGCGGAGTACAAGATGCTTTCTTATGGAATCATGTTTGCTATTTAAAGTGCGTTATCTATATATATTCTAGTAGATATACATATATCCACTAGAATAATATTTTGCGGGAAAATCGAATAAGGAAAATAAGGATTCCTGTTCTTATTGAGGAGTTGAGTCTGATGAAAAATGAAAATGGTAAAAACTGAAAATCAAGTATCCCACCAACCTTCTCCTTCATCTTATCCGCAACTGCTTTGATGTAGATACATTCCTGAGCTTGAGCCTGCATCAGGGTTGTAAGACTAGCGAGTACTTCAGGACTCAGATCAGGTGTCGGTACTTTCTGCATGGTGGGGACCAACTTGTCCCGTAGCTGTGCAAACGCTCCTGACGCTACCTGATAACAGTGATATTTATCAAGAATGTGCTAATTTGATACTTTGGAATGTTGAATAAGGCCAAATCAGTAGTCTAACACTTTACCAGCAGTCGTAAGATTAACAGCACAATGTAATTATAATGTATATAATTATGTAATAAATGCATTTAATTGTAATGTACCTGGAAGTATTTGGCAGCGATTTTGAGTCCGTCGTCAGTGTCAAGGTTCTGAGAAGCTGCTATCTGTGAACTTACAGCGGCGTAGTTGAACAGAACACAGGAACGCTCATACAAACTGTTAGCTGCGCCTGCACGGATACAATGTTACAGGTAAACAGCCAAAAACTTCAAGTGCATATTTGCAGAGGGATTTAGCAGTGAAAATATCTCATCCCTTCTTATAATATCAGCTTACATACTTTACCGAGAAAGTGGGACCTCCCAAGAGTCCAGGTTAATTATGGTTTGACAGTGTACGATGAAGTAATGATATCGGGGGATACTGTGTGGTAGATACACTACCGTAATTTACTTGTCACTGATAACTTATTACTGTCCGCACTCACAGCTCATTCTTTATTCAACTGTTATTCAATATCTTAATACCATCCATATCACGTGTCATACACACCACGTGTCATATACACCACGTGTCATACACAGTACACACCACGTGCCATACACACCACGTTCCATACACACCACGTGCCATACACACCACGTGTCATACACACCACGTGTCATACACACCACGTGTCATACACACCACGTGTCATACACACCACGTGTCATACACACCACGTGTCATACACATTACACACCACGTGTCATACACACCACGTGTCATACACACCACGTGTCATACACACCACGTGTCATACACATCTGCCTAATTTCAAATCTTGTCAACAATACTGAATATAGTGTAGCTGTATTTAAATTAGTTTATAGTAATAATCTCGGTGAGTAAGTTAAAAAGTAAACAATGACAAGTGAAAACACTGGATGTATTGTCTTTTAAATGAGGAATAAGTTTAAAGTTGGTACAGTAAAATAACATGCATGTATATATACATAATTTATATTGTATATTATTTTTATTAACGCATAACGAGTTGGGTAACAAGATTGCAAGGTTTGGGCTAGTTATTATTTGAAAACTGATGTTGATATGATTGACATTTGATTTTCGCGATCGATTGGTCTTTACTGATTGGTCTCTACTGAAATTTGTCACGTGTCAAGACAAAATTGTGACATCTAGAAAATATCTAAAGAATAAATAATCAGTACTTACTTCCACGTTTGCCGCTAAACACAGAATCCTTGTAGAAAGAATCGTACCACGTGAAGGTCACGTGTATCTGAAAATAATTTATTTTTACTAGAATCTAGAATATCTGACATTCGATCAATGAATTCAACTTTTTGGCCAGTGTTCAATATCTAAACTTTAAACACGGACTACGCTATACTATGTGAAAAACTAGGTCGAGCGATTGACTAGTACTACATTGACAAGAATGTAATGTAAACTGTTAAAATATGCAGACATGTTGGATGCTAACTAAAAATTCGCACAATAAAAACCTGATTCTCGTTTATTGGGAGTTTGCAGTCCATGGCAGACATTTGAAGGTAATATCTAAGGAGTTGCTCGGCACCCTTTTCCGACTTCTCCACCGCGAGAATCTTCTCTCTCATCTTACTTACATCGTCAACTCCTAGTGACATCTCCTGAAAATAATAGGATTGTTGATGATATTACATAACATTTCTTCAGCTCGAAGAACAGGAATATTTTAGATTGTGCTCATTAATCAGATGTTTTCTAGAATTTTTATTTGTTTTAAACATAAATTATGTAATATGACAAAACAAAAGTGTCTTACATTTCCTGGACAACTGACAAGAGAATCTAAAGGAATGAACTCATAAGATATCTAACTCATACGAAATCTAAGTTCGAGTACAATGTGCAATGTATATTGTACATAATAGATAATATAGATATGTACAATGTATATTGTATAGTAACATAGCGTATCACAACCTACCTCTTGTTGTTCCGGGAAAGCTCCCATGATAAATGTCATGAGCGGACGATGGAGGTTAGCGCGGTCCCCTTTCTTAGGGTCAATTGCTATCATCCCAGTCATAGCCCCAACCGACATGACTACCTATCATATAAAAATATGTTAATGAGATACCCTACAAAATTCGAAAATGTATTTATTTTTATAAAATAACAGGCGAAGGTTATAATCTACCAAGTTCAGCTAACAGCTATTTGATTAATGAATGAACATTCATCTTCAGCACATTGCAGTTACATATATATTGGTTTATCAAATATAAAAAATTTCATTTAAAACATAATAAATAAGATTTAAGATACACACAAAATTTAGCAAAGCAATCTGTTGATCATTTTAAACTCATTGTTTTCTCGTTTGAGGGTCACACCATTTGTATTTAAATCTGCTTATCCGAGTAAATAAATATGCAGACTTCTCAGTATTTTATCTTCGGGATCACATGGAGTCAATATAACAAGCTCAGGAAGTTTTCTGCAGAATCAAGTCCTCGGAGAATTCCCAGAGCTTTTTCTGAATGTTAGAATTACATGCAACATCCTCAAGGGCATTCTTCTTACAATCCCCATAATACTGGCCACTCTCTAACCCATCCTCAACAGAGCAATACACATGAGTCTGAGCCCCTTCTGCTGGAGTCCTGATTATCAAGGGTAGTACTCGACCCAGAATAGACAAAATAAAGCTCTGTGGTTTGACATAACGAGCAAGACTGGTATAACAAAGACCAGGATGAAGGGATAATGATTGTATTTCAGGATGCTTTATAGCTAGTTCCTTGCTGTGATATATTTGAGCAAGCTTACTAGTCGAATAAAGGCTTCGGTACATATCTTTATCTAAAACTTCTGGTACTTTAATAAGCTTTTCCAAATCGTACGGATCTATTTTTCCTCGAGTGTACAGACCAGAGCTAACATTGATAACTTTTTGCAGTGAATATTTCTGAATCATAAGATTGGTGAGATAAAAGTGAGCCAAGTAATTGGTAGCAAATGTTTGCTCCAAACCATCTACACTTTCAGGAACAGGACTTCCCCAGAGAGCAGCATTGTTGATAAGAATGTCCACTTTGTCCACTGTCAACTCATCAACAAACTCTTTAGTTTTAGCAAGGGAAGAGAGATCAAGGTGCCCATATTTAATCTGAAATGTCAATTGTCCTGTTATTTAACATGAAAAAGTAAAGTAAATTATATGCATTTAGTGTATCTACCGAAAACCCCTATTTACCACAGCCATTTCTCCCAATTGTACAATTAAATGCGATCAATCGAAACCGTGATTTACAGCGAACCCTGATTTATTACAGTTTTTTCTTTTCCCCAAACTAAGCGGTAAATCACGGTTGTACTGTACCATTAATTTGACTACTTACAGTTAGCATTCTGTAATCTATATTAATATTTTAAGTGGGTAGAGTGAATATGAACTTACCTCTGGGCTTTCAGGAAATTCTGCCCTTACTTCTTTTATAACAGCCATAGATTTATCAAGTGTACGGCATGCTATTATAACATTGGCATTCCTGCGAGCAAGCTCTCTTGCTGCAGCAGCTCCAAGACCACTGTTACCTCCTGTTATCAACACAGTTAAACCTGAGAGATAGTTGCTATAAATATAATTTTTCACAATCAATTTATGAGATTCCAATCAAGATTACTTCATTTTTTAAAGCTTGCTTATAGATACGTCTTATACTAAAGTTTAATCAAAGTCTATACTTATAGTCAGAAAAGCTAATCTAGGAAAATTGTGATGAAGTAAACCATCAAGTGTCTTCTGATTGTTCCAACAGTTCTTTGGTTTCAATTTTCTTCTTGCTGCTAAAGCTCCCACTGCACATAGAACAACAGTACCAGCCAAGGCATATGAGGCACCAGTAACCAGATAAGAAAGGTAGCCTCTGTCACTCATGATAGTATTTAATTAGTGGCCATCCTTAATTGTATAATCAGTGTAAAAGGGGAAGTAAGGAAATTATTAAGCCTTTTCAATCTTGATGAAAGATTACCCTGTCAATTTTTTTTGCACAGTAGAATAACACATGTGTGACAGCCATATTATGCGATGGGTTTTTTTCAACATACTAGGAGATATTTAAATTTGCAAACTATAATCATCTTATCTATTTGACTGAACCTAGAGTGCATACACAATATCGAGAAAGATCTTTTCAGAAATTCGGCCCTAAATTATGGAATGAACTACCATTTGAGATTGAGAATTGTACAACATTGGACTCTTTTAAAGTGTATCTGAAAACATTTCTTTTCAAACGTGCTCATAATATTGTAAGTAAAACAAAATTTAAGTAAAACAAAATTTAAATTTTATTGCCATTACAATGAATAATGATATCATAATAAATATAAGTAGACATCCGATAATAAATTTGTTACATCCATTACAATCCAAGATGTCAGCCGACTAACAAAAATAAAGAAAGCTAGCATGTTTATAGTTTTTCTAACGAGCATACTTAGGCTGTACGGAAATAGCTTTAATTCTAATCTTAATATATTTAATCTTTAATATTTTTCAATCCTAGTTTTCCCTAATTGGTTCTACTGGAAAATACATACACATTATCGATTATTTAGTGTATCAAGTCTAATTACCCTTATCTGGTTTAGAATATAAATGTGGGTTGCTTTTTCAAGTTTTATTGTGTCTTGAACTGTTTTCGTGGCACACCTGTGCATTTTAAGTTGTTGTGCCACTATAATATAAAAGTTTAAATTATTATTATTATTATTTAAATAAGAAGTCATTTATCATCTGTATACTAAAAGTTATTATCAAGTCATATTGTGTGATGCATACAAATGAAGTTAAAATTTTTATAGCAAATAGAAATTCTGTATTTTACATATAAGTCAATGAATAATTTAAATAACTTTAACCAGCGCTTTCATTAGGGCATATGACATTTTAACATTTTAAAAGGCTTTGTATGTTTGAGCTTATTATGTTCCAAATAATTCATAATCTGAATCTTTGGTGAAATATTGCGATCGAGAAGGTGAAAATAAAAGTTTTTTTTGTATGCAAAATTTTGTCAATCCAGCATCGGCAATATTTACTATACTATTTTTAAATAAATTGTTCAAACAATATACATAGATAACTACAACAAGGGTAATTGTCTAGCTATGAGGTTAGACACCCTCGAAAATGAATTAACCATGAATACAATAAATTGAATTTTATAATGTATTATTTGATAATTTGTATGTAGATTTTAGATGAAAATAGATCTGAAGGTTACAACTTAATTTTGGTGTATCAGGAGGTGGACTATAGACTTTTATTGTGAATGACTTATCTAATCAAGACTCAAGAGCTAGTACTTCAAAACTACTTGCATTGAGTCTGAATGTAATTTTTACGATTTGCACTTTCCCACGTCTCGCGCCCACGTAAAGAATAAATTATAAATTATAAACATGAAACAAATGCATGCGGAGGAAAGGCAAGCTTTGAATTTGCATTAATAACAAATAAACCCAACACTTAACTTAAATGATGTAAAATGAATTTGCCTTTCACATAACCATGTGCTTTCGCACCACTGAGGGCGCACTTGTTTCACAATAAGCGCCGGGAGGCGGGCGCGCGCCACTGCAAGCGCAAGAGCTCTGATAGAGCAAAATTCTCCTCACGCGACGTTGTTTACTCATTACTGGGCTTGCTCTATCCAGAGCCCTTGCGCTTGCAGTAGCGCGCCCGCCTCAGGCCTTGACTTGTGAAACAAGCGAGCCCGAAGTGGCGCGAAAGCACATGGTTAGGTGAATACTGGGCCACGCTCAGCCTGTCATTCCGCCTAATCTCTATTGTTTATGAACATGATAGCGGATAGCCTGAGGTCCCCAGGTAACACGTTGTAAGCGGTTTGTAACCTATAGCTATTTAGACGCGTGCCGAGTTGAACTAGTCGACAGTCTTAATTGACAATATCAATTCTTCGCAGCTCAGCGAGGCTTGTTGTTATGTATTGTATATTTGATATATATTGCTGATATATATTGTATTTGAATAAATGGTTAATTATATATTGTTCAGGTTTTGATGGGAAACTAGTGTATGACTTGTCCAACAATAACGCAAGCACATAACATAACATGGTGTCAGAAGTGGGATCTGAACCCACGCCCACATTCGTTAGAGGATTTTTCGAATGTACCCAGTATGAAAATGACCAGCCTTTCGACCAGTGGGTAGAAGAATTTGAAGACTCAATGCTTGCAAATTTTGGGGAAATAGACGACAGGCGAAAGAAAGCCATTTTGATGCAGCTGTGTGGGGGAGCCGTGAAAAAATTTGTATCAAGCCTAAGCAATGAAGCGAAAGCTTCATACAAGTTGATCAAGGTCGAGATCATCAATAAATTTAGACATACTGCAAACGAGACGGTAGAAAGACACATTTTTAACACAATGGACCAGGAAGAAGAGGAAACCATTGAAGCATTTCAAATGAGGCTTCGAATGCAGGCTAAGAAATGCAACTACACGATCCCGCCAAGAGAAATAGAAATCGATCTAGAAGGTGGAGAGAAGAAAAAGATCAAACTTGAAGCAGAGGACATATCAGAGAGCCTCATCAGAGACAGGATCGTAGTAGGAGTGTCTAACCGAGCCACGAAAACAAGGCTTCTTAGAGAACACAACCTCACACTGGAAACTGCAGTCAAAATTGTTAAAACCCAGGAGATGGCAGACAAGAGGATTCAAACACTGCTAGCTACAACTAACGCCAGCATAAATGCCATCGGGAGGAAAAGACCCAGACCTCAAAACGAACCATCAAAACCTCAAGTTAACAAGAGATACAAACCGCAAAACTCACAAGGAAAATGTGGTTATTGTGGGAACCAACACCAGTTTGGAAACCCTGAGCACTGCCCAGCGTATCGACGGACATGTTCAAAATGTGGAATGAAGAACCATTTCGCCAAGGTTTGCAGATCTAAAAGAAAGATCGACATGATCCACCAAGATTTTTGCGACCCTTCCGAAGAAGATCTAGATGCAGTGATGAACGAAGACGACAAAGATGACAGCATCTACACCTCGGAACTCAACATTGGTGCTATCTCGGTAAGTCAACGAGCAGTTGAAGAAATCAAATGTAGGGAATGGACTGAGCAAATTCTTTTAAATGGTAGAAAAACTCTTTGCAAAATTGATACTGGTGCTGAATGCAATGTTATCTCTAGTGTAGTGTTAAAATCGATTGTATCAAACCCCAAAATTAGAGATACTAGTATTAGATTAAAAGCTTATGGAGGAACTGGAATAACCTCTTTAGGTACTATATTGCTTAATTGTGAGATAAACGGTAATAAGCACAGAGCTGAATTTCATGTTGTACCATTTCTAGCCAGATCTATTCTAGGTTTAGAATCATTGATCAGACTCAATCTCATTAACCCGTTTGCGAGTGTACCACCGACCACAACCAGCTCGTCTAATCCAGTTCACACTAACCCCACAACACCTCATCACAGACCTTCACATCAATTTCAGGTTGATATTCTCTCTGGTAGACAAAGTCTAAGGGAGAAGAAAGAAGCAACACCCAAGACAAAGTCCCAACACGAAGATAAGATACGAGACCTGATGAAAGATCACGAAGATGTTTTCAAAGAAGACACGATTGGCTGCCTGTCAAACGTAAAATCGAAGATCAAGTTGAAAGACGGTGCACAACCAGTTCAACATGCGGCAAGAAAGCTAGCCTTCTCGATCCACACCGAAGTCCAAGAGGAACTGGAGAGGATGCTGAAGCTTGGAGTGATAACGAAAGTTGACGAACCCACAGATTGGGTGAACTCGATGGTGGTTGTAAAACAACCAGAGAAGCTAAGAATATGTCTTGACCCCACGGATCTGAACAGATGGGTCATGAGAGAACACCACCATTTGCCTACCCCAGAAGAAACGTTATCAAAGATAACAAATGCAAGATGTTTCAGCAAACTAGACCTCAAAAGTGGATATTGGCAGCTCCCCCTCGAAGAGAAATCCAGCAAGCTGACCACGTTCAACACTCCATTTGGAAGGTACCGATACCTTCGTCTTCCTTTCGGACTGAACAGCGCAAATGAAATATTCCAGAAGAGAATGACAGAAAAATTCGAAGGTTTCCCAGGCGTGTTGATAATATTTGATGATATCCTCGTATTCTCTAACACCTTCGAAGAGCACACGGCCAGGCTTGGAGCTGTGTTAGAACGATGCAGCCAAGTAGGAATAAGGTTGAACAAAAAGAAGTGCAAATTCCTGTGTGACGAGGTGAAGTATATCGGACACATTATCACACCGGAAGGACTCAAACCCGACCCAGAGAAGATTGTCGCGATAACTCAGATGCCTGCACCAGCAGACAAAAAAGGAATCCAGAGATTCCTGGGCATGGTAACGTATCTGGCCCGATATATTCCAAACCTCAGTGAAAAGACACACCACTTGAGGACCATGCTCCACAAAGACAAAGTATTCTGCTGGAATTTCGAGCAACAGAAGGCATTTGACGATCTCAAGAAGGACCTTACAGATGATACAGCTCTGGCACATTATGATGTCACCAAACCCGTTGAGATACACACAGATGCATGCCAAGCTGGTTTGGGAGCCTGTCTCTTACAGCAAGGAAAACCAGTAGCATATGCTTCAAGATCACTGACTGAAACAGAGAAGCGGTATGCAAATATTGAAAAGGAGCTACTATCAGTTGTATTTGGCTTAGAGAGGTTCAACCAATACGTGTATGGGAAACACGTGCAGGTATATACAGACCACAAGCCTCTGACTCCGATATCCATGAAACCAATTCATGCAAACCCAGCCAGATGCCAGCGCCTCCTGCTCAGACTACAGAAGTATGACTACAAGCTATCCTACAAACCAGGTAAAGATCACGTCATACCAGACACCCTTAGTCGTGCCACAGTTCCAATTTCCACTCACGACACTGTTTTAGAGCGAGAATGTGATCTTAATGTACACATGATTGTAGAGACTGTAAAGAGTTCGATGCAAATGAAACATAAACTTAAAATAGAAACGGCTAGGGATCCTTGTTTAGCTAAAATCACTGAATATATCACCAATGGGTGGCCAGATGACACACGGCAATGTGATCCAAATGTTACTCCGTATTGGTCAATGAAAGACCAACTGTCAGTTTTTGACGACTTAGTTCTGTTTGATGATAGAATTGTAATTCCAAAGGTTTTGCAAAATGATATTCTGAGAAAGTTGCATGACACACACCAGGGTCGTGTTAGATGTAAAGCTTTAGCTAGAAAGGGAGTATATTGGAGAAATATTAATTCAGATATCGACAATATGGTCGACAAATGTACTGAGTGTCTAAGTACACGGAAGCTTCCGATGAAAGTTGAACTCAAATCGCATAGTGTTCCATTGAGACCATTTGAGAAAGTAGGAGCAGATATTGTTACTGTTATGGGTCGGAAATATCAAGTTGTCATAGATTACTTTACCAAATGGATAGAAGTTAGCGAGTTATCTAGAAATCCGACGTCTGACCAACTTATTTCACATTTTAAGTCTATATTTGCCCGTTTTGGTATTCCTGATATAGCTTTTTCAGACAGAGAACCAATATACGCGTCGGTGGTAATGAGGAAGTTTTGTGAGAAATATGATATCGATAAGTGTTTTAGTTCCGCACGATACAGTCAATCTAATGGGCAGATTGAACGAGCTATTGGGCACGTTAAGAACATTATTACACGATGTAAAGGTAATTTAGATAATGTTAATATGTGTTTACTAGACTATAGAGCGACTCCATTGAGC
Organism: Bolinopsis microptera; assembly: GCF_026151205.1. Classification (NCBI taxonomy): domain Eukaryota; kingdom Metazoa; phylum Ctenophora; class Tentaculata; order Lobata; family Bolinopsidae; genus Bolinopsis; species Bolinopsis microptera. Next base: position 3,570,301 of record NC_087073.1, on the reverse strand, counting down.
CCTCAATTGGGAAGCCCCCATAATCTATTAATGGGAAGAGATGTTAAGACAAATTTGCCATATTTACAAAGCTCATTGGTAACTGAGAGAGACTGCAAAAACCGTAAATTATTACTCGATAGACAAGCAGCAAGTGCTCAATATTATAATAGAAATGCTACTAAATCTTTTGATATGTGTAACCCGGGTGATATAGTGATTTACAAAGACGGGAAATCTGACAAGACTTGGCGCCAAGCCAAAGTTGTGTCTGTTGACCGCAAATTTCGCTCATACACCCTTCTGAACAGTGTTGGAAATGTTATCACGAGAAACAGATCCATGGTAATCCAGGATAAAACTGGTAGAGGATTCTCGGCTTCTCATGATAAGTTCTTCGATACTCTTCAGACCCCCAGCCCACTGGAAGTACCAAAAAGTTGTGACCCCCGACTGATTCCAAAACCCATACTAGCGCCAAAGGCACAAACAGAAACTCCCAAACCAAACCCCTGCAGCACCCCAGCCAAATTAAAGAAGACCATTACTGTCCCTGTTACAAAATCTAATATGCCACCCGCGATAGCTAAGGAGTACAAACTTAGGTTATATGCCGAGAGGCATAATACTCAGCCGGTAACGTTGAGACGGTCTGAGAGATTAGCGGGGAAGGCTGCCAAATAGTTTCTTTTTATAAGTGTAGAGTTAGATACGGTTAAAGAATCTAGTATACGGATGTTTTTATATTTATTACCATTAAACGAGACAATTTTAAGTAAATTCAGTTTTTAGTTTTTCCAGATTTTTAATTTATTTTAAATTATTTTGATTCCACAACATTGTGTGTGCGAATAGATGTGAGAACAAAGAGATTTTGGAAAGGAGATGGAAGGCGCGAGCGCCTAACGCACTATTCCTGTGAAATTGTTGAAGGACGTAGGCACTTGCGCAGAGATAGCGCGCGCACGCGCATAGCGTGTGACGTGTCTTTATTTCGTTAGTTCCCAAAGAGGGAGATGTTATGTATTGTATATTTGATATATATTGCTGATATATATTGTATTTGAATAAATGGTTAATTATATATTGTTCAGGTTTTGATGGGAAACTAGTGTATGACTTGTCCAACAATAACGCAAGCACATAACATAACACTTGTCATACGTTGAATGATCACCCGCCGCGCACGATCAAGTGCGCGGCTCCCCCCTGTATCGTCAGGACGATAGTGAAACGACCGTGGGTGTCGCAACGTGATACAAGGCGAGGCCCATTAGCGCATCTCGCCGATCTGCGAGAAACATTATTGGATGCGCGCGGCGCGGCCCAGTAACGCTACAACGACGGTCTTGGAACAAATATTTTAAGAGTATCACCCGTTTTCACATAGCCATGTGCCTTTTGGCCCCAAAGGTTTTGCTCTATTACGGGTAAACCTAGGATGCTGCAGATTCAACTCTGTACATTCAGACCGTCTGTGCGTGGTGAAGAGCCACATCCTGCTCGAGGTGGGGCTGCATGCAACTTCAGTGATGGAGTTGTAACTGAACACAGCGGATCTAGGGGTGCACCCCCTAAAAAAAGCCGGGCATCCTCAGAACAAGCTCGTGATGATGGTGATTTGGGTTAATGAAGATGTAACAGATTCCGGAACTATGGGAGCACCATCTGTCATCTTTCCGTTTTATTTACTGTATGTGGGAACATCTACTGATGAAGTAGCTATCAAGAGAGCCATTCCAGTGGCGCAGGTGGCTCACGTGTCACATAGCCAACAGAAAAGAAACATGATGAATAGTTCTTACAGCACTAGGGTATCAGCCCCTACTTTTGTTTCTGGACGTGAAGGTGGTAATGATTTCACCAACTTAAATCCGAATGGAAGGTTGGTGAATGATGAGCCTAATCAACCTGAAACACCCAACATAAACGAAAACAACAAAAAAAGTTTATTTTCATGTACCGACATTACCTGGGTAGGCACTCTTAACACTAGAACGATAAGAACTGCTCAGAGGAAACTGGAGATGGTACATCTTTTCGAGAAGAGTGGAGCAGAGATTGTAGGTATCCAAGAGCACAGGATAGTCCATGAAGAGCCTGTCAAAGTAGAGAGAGTTGGCAAGAGCAGCTATCTAATTACTTCATCAGCTACTAGGAATCGGGCCCAGGCAGCAGTGGGCGGAGTGGGATTCATCCTAACTAGCAAGGCATTTGACGCAACTACGGAGATAACACCAGTAACGGAGAGAATCCTTAAGATATCTCTAAATGGTAATCCTAAACCAACCTTCGTCTGTGTCTACGGACCTACGGAGGCAGATAGTGTAGAAGCAGCAGAGAAGTTTCATACCGATCTAAGGTGTGCAGTCTCACAGATCCCTGCTCACAACTTCTTGGAGGTGATTGGGGATTTTAACGCTCACCTATCAAAGAGGGACGAGAATGACTTCGGTTGGTATTTCCATGAGAGAACCAACAGAAATGGGGAGCTGCTTCGGGATACTGCCCTGGAATGTAATCTGGAGATTACAAACACCAGGTTCAGGAAGAAGCGGGGTAAGATGTGGACTCATCTATCGGATGGAACCCTGAATAAGTCTCAGTTAGACTTTATTCTAGTGAGGAAGAAGTGGAGGAACAGTGTCAAAAATACTGAAGTCTACAGCTTTTTTAGTACACTGGGTACTGATCATAGACTTGTTTTGTCTAAGATCAAGCTATCTCTTCGACGAGCAAAAAAGCAACCCAAGAAAACCTGGTATAATTGGGGAGCACTTAAATCGGATGAAGACCTACAGAAGAGATATGCAGTAGAAGTCAAGAATCGGTACTCTGCTTTATGCGAGCAAACCGATGAAAGTGAGGTTACGGAACTGTATGGGCATTTTGTTGATGCGATTGCTGATACCAACAAAGCCATACTGCCTAAGAGAGAAAAGATTAAAGAAGAGACGTGACGATTTCACGGGTGATCAGCGAGTTCAAAGCGTGCGTACAGCCTTGCAGCAAGCAGAGACTGTCTATCACCGGGAGCCTAGTGAAGACAGTCGACTGTCTGTTAAGCTACTAAAAACTGAACTGGATCAGGTGTACCAGGACATCTTTGAAGAAGATCTAGTTGCCAAGGTTAGAAGGGTCGAAATGGCTGCAGACAGATGCAAAAACAAAGAAAGTTGGAATGTCATAAATGAGATAACTGGCAGGAAGGCCAAGGGGGCAACTCAAATAAGGGGCAACGGAGCCGAAGAAAGGAAGAAAAATTGGCTTGGGCATTTCACGAATCTGTTAGGGAGTATACCGGATGTGGAAAACGAGCATCCTAGGATCGAGACTCAATTTGAAGGACTCAACATCAGTACAGAACCTTTTACTGTGGATGAGCTTAAAGCTGCTAAACACAGGATAAAAGAAGGTAAAGCACCAGGTGATGACGGCATACCACCTGAAGTCCTCAAAAGATGCGACCTGGATGAAATCGTGCTGTCCTTCTGCAACAAAGCCCTGACAGATGGTATTGCGCCAGATCAGTGGAGGATAAGTAACATCATCCCGGTTCCCAAAAAGGGAGACTTGACCAACCCTGGAAACTGGAGGGGGATATCTTTGACTTCTCTCGTAGCTAAGACTCTTAATAGAATGGTGCTTAATAGGATCCAGCCGGCTATAGAGGGGGTACTTAGGGACACTCAGAATGGTTTTCGGGAAGGACGGTCTACTACTAGTCACATCTTGGCACTCAGAAGGATTCTAGAGGGGGCTAGATAGAGAAATTTACCGGTAGCTATGGTGTTTGTTGATTTTAAGAAGGCCTTTGATTCACTTCACCGGGGAATTTTGATGCAAATACTAAAGGCCTATGGAATACCGGACAGTATTGTAGATATCATTAATCTTCTCTATGTCAACACGAAGGGCAAAGTTATAACACCAGATGGGGATACCGAGCTATTTGATATCCTGGCAGGAGTTCTTCAAGGGGATACATTAGCACCATACTTGTTCATTATAGCCCTTGACTATTGCATGAGACAAGCCTTAAGCAAGCATCCTGAAATAGGATTTACCATTAACCCATTAGGGACGATAGGGTCGTTTTTATGATCCACCTTTTCTAGAGGACAAACCAAATTACTAAACGCTATAACGAATCTATAGCATATATGCTCAAAATTTATTGGGCTACATTATATGTAGCCCAATAAATTTTGAGCATAATATATGCTATAGATTCGTTATAACGTTTAGTAATTTGATTTGTCCTCTATAAAAGGTGGGTATATAAACGACCCTATCGTCCCCAATGGGTTAAGCCTTATCGGAGTAGGAGAGTCAAGGCGGAGAAGATAACAGACACTGGTTTTGCAGATGACATTGCTCTGATAGCAGATACTGTAAAGGAGGCAGAGATGCTGATGCTAGAGGTAGAAAGAGTTGCTGCTACAGTGGGACTTAGAATGAATGAAGGGAAAACCAAATTCATTACTCAGAACATCGAGAACCCTGATACCATCAAGTCCCTGGGTAACAACACAATAGAGCACGTGGAAGACTTTACCTATCTTGGTTCTAGAATCAGAGACAGTGAGAGTGATATCAGGGTTAGGAAAGGAAGAGCATGGGGAGCATGCCACACTCTCAAAAAACTTTGGAAATCTAACCTTAGAAAGTCTATCAAGACCAGAGTGTTCACAGCACTAGTCGAGTCGGTGCTTCTATACGGTTCTGAGACTTGGACTATGACGAAAAGGCTGGAGAAGATGGTTGATCGTTGCTATACACGAATGTTAAGAATGGCCCTTAAAATCAATCAATATCGAGACCATGTCAGCAACCACAGTCTGTACGGTGATCTTCCTAAAGTCAGCTCCAAGATAACCCAACGAAGACTCAGACTTGCAGGTCATGCTCACCGACATCCGGAGCTGACACTGAACAAACTGATCCTCTGGAAGCCGAGTCATGGGCATACTAACAGGGGGCGACCTTACCTAATACTACTAGATAACCTAAAAGCAGATACTGGGCTGAAATCAGTAGATGAGATAGCTAGACTGATGGAGGACAGAAAGCTGTGGAGAACTGTTGTCAATGGATCTCGGGAATACTACCCGCCTTAAGTCAAGTAAGTCAAGTCATGTGCCTACGCGTACTGCGTGACGCGCTTGTTTCACAAGTAGGATAGGCGGTCGCGCGCTACTGCAAGCGAGAGGGCTCTGGTTAGAGCAATCACCCGTTGATAAGAGGTCGGGCCGCATATCATCACATTACACGAGTGCGCGTTTGTATCGTGACTTATTCACCCTGATACTGTACACTATGCCCTGCCCTTGACAGATGTTACTCGTCTAAATTTCTTCGAAGTAGCGCGCGCCGTGGGCAGACCATTAACAATGGTCAATACACCCCCACTAAATTATAAATGAAATGGCAATGGAGGTCACGACATGATACCAAAATAAATTGGATTTTAGCTGAATTTAGAAATGCAAATGACAAATGAATATTATCAATTATTACAAATATAAATACATCAAAAAAACATAATGCGATTTAATTCATGATTTGAAAACTACTGTAATTTGCATTAATACATAAAAACATTAAATTAATTTTAATGGTGTAGCAGAATGCCCTACTGGACCACGCCGCGCACGAAATAATGCTTTTCGCTACCTACCACACTTGACGAGATCGTAGCGAACTTAAACTGTGAAGCTATGAAATAATTGAAAGGATAGACATTGTCACTCAATTCTAATATACAAGTCTAAATTTCATTTTGCAAAAGTTAAGTTCTTTATCAGTGATCATGATGAAAATCTTGTAACATACGTAAATACAATAAATGCATTATTAATATACTAGATAAGTAAAACAAAATTTAAGTAAAACAAAATTTAAATTTTATTGCCATTACAATGAATAATGATATCATAATAAATATAAGTAGACATCCGATAATAAACTTGTTACATCCAGTACAACCCAAGATGTCAGCCGACGCGACTTACAAAAATAAAGAAAGCTAGCATGTTATGTTCATTGTTCATAGTTTTTCTAACGAGCATGCTTAGCACTTAGGCTGTACTACGGAAATAGCTTTAATTCTACGTCATATTAAAAACTTTACATCATTTTTGAGATACAAATATAAATTTTAAAATAAATAACTCTTTTGCTGTTTAGGCGCGGCACCGCGCTTGACCCACATGCTATACAGTGTGTAGCAACACAGCGCTGAAAACAGAAGCTGAATGAGCTATAACATATAAGCGGTGCGTGCGCCGCGCCTAAACCTAAAACCATAAACTTTAAATATTGTCAAGATAAATTAAACGAGTTTTGCAAAATAATATAGCATGCTGACTTCGTAGGATATTACAATTATACCAGTGCCAGTTCCAAATGTGAGTCAGCGCTTAAACCAAAAGCAGTTGGCAAAAGGAGCCAGTTGCCTGCAAGAGCTTTACTAGCACCCGATTTACCACTTTTGGAGCACAAACTCAAACCTAAAACCGGCCAAGCACAAAAATATGTTATCGCCACGATTGGGTGGATTGATTCCCAGAGTATTTATCAGCACGCGGCACTAATAGTATATGAAGTTCATTATCGAATTTTAGATATGCCCTGGATCGTTTAACACATATATGAAAGGTTATTAAAGAATAATTTATGTTTGGTTCGTATATAAATCGATATTAATCAATTATTTAAAATAGTATTTGTGTTTGTTATTATTAACTATTGAGTTGCGTTCGATTTAAATATTAAAACACTACTACAATACATTTCACAAAACAAAACGACGGGGACACAGAAAGGAGAAGGACAACACATCACACGTAAGGAAACTGCTGCTGTTGACGAGTATCTGATTATATTAATTATGGGTCTTTTGTTCATTAAAATAAGTGTGATCATACTTCTAGAGTATATTGGGCTGACACAGTTGCTGCAAGGTTAACATTGGGGTCCAAAACCGGGAGTGTGATACAACTTAATTTCGCGTTACGTAGTAATAATATAAGAGATACAAAATATAAAATATAAGTCACTGTAGGTTCACGGATATAGCGCGGCTTCATTTCATTATTCTGGCGCGGTAAATCACGCTGGGTAATGAAATGATAGAGTTATACAATATTTAAGTTTCGCGCGCTACGTTTACGCAATATATTTGTGAGTCCGTCCCACGTTCCAGACGAACACTCCAGACAAGTCCAGACACCAGTGTAAAGCGGATGATCAGTGTTCTGTGTTATATGTGTGAATATATAGTTTCTATGTTTGACTGTGGTGTGTATTGTGTGTGTTATTTTGTGTGTGTAGTATGAAATCTATATGGACTAGTTTGTGTGTTCTTAATTATAGGCACATGTCATTTCCATCAAAGTTGAGTTCTGACCATTCATCAGTGTTTCCAGCTTTTTGAGCATTGAGTAGCATAGATTTAATGCGACCTTTAACAAGTGCAATTGGGGACGAGAAGTCAATCTTACTAGAAGGTTTAAGGAATTTATTCCACATATTCGAGGTTTTATATACAAACAAATTGGTTGCAGCGGGGTTAATAAAGTAGTTATCATGTCGGGGTGACTTTTGAAATAAATTGTACATCGGTATTGGAGTGTGAAGTTTGATTATTTTAAACATTTCAAGTAGACAGTGGTACTTATGCAAATTATGCACGCAGAGTATTTTGTTTCTGCTGAGAAGGGGTTTACTTGATTCTCGTTTATAGAAGTCGGCTCCAAGTTTTTGGGATCCAATTGGGCGGGTTCTAGCACATGTTTTGAACTTATTACTGTATGCCTCTTGATCACCAAATAGAATACGAGTGCACTTTTTTTGAATTTTAAATATTGGTTCAAGCCTATTGTTCGATATGCCTCCCCACACTGAGATCCCATATCCCAGATGCTGTGGGATATATAAGGAATCGCCTTCGTTTCAAAATCTTATGAACAACGTTGATTTCTCTCCGGGGAGACAGAGGGACAAGAAAAAACTTTGTCAAATTAAAAAATTTGGGAGACCAGAAATTTTGTTTATAATCTATTTCGTGAAAGATTTCCTAAAAGTAAGCTATGGCTTAGTCATTAGTATCCTTATTTCGTGCACACTTTGAAACCTTTTAATTATTTATTAGGGCTTAGAGTTTGTGTTTAAGCTACCAAATTTTATTTATTATTATTATTTATTATTTAAGATATTATGTTTTTTTGTTGTTTGGTTGTGTAACTTTCATTTAACTGATTGGGATCTGACACATGTAATTTTGTAATGATCTTTCTTATTTCTAATTCTAATTTCTAATTTCTAATTCTAATTCTAATTCTAATTCTAATTCTAGACAGTTTCGATTTGAACTTGGAGCCACAAGGCCAAGGGTGATTTTCAAAATATTGAGTTTTTGAAGGGTTATTTTTACATATAGGGTCATTGTGACACTATGTGCAGTGGCGTAACGTTGCCTGTTGGCGCCCCCCTGCCGAAAAAGGCGCCCCCCTGTTGGCGCCCCCTCCCCTTTTGGTGCCCCTCCCTAAAATTGAACAAATTAGGTGATTTTAAAGAATACGCCGGTAAAATCTCTAAAAAAGTGTGTATCTAGAGCAAAACGCGCAGTTTTGCTAGTACTTTAGTTAAGTTTTCGAAATTGTCCCACATTCAAACGACGATTTGGCGCCCCCCTAAGACGGCGCCCCCCTGCACAGCGGGGTCAGCAGGGCCTTTCGTTACGCCACTGACTATGTGTATACTGTTTGAAAAATTTATATATAAAAAAATAAATGCACTATTAAAGAAATCCCTTTTTCATCACTACCTTTTGCACGTTTTAACTGCAGCAGTGCAATCCCGAATATTGGCAGTATCCATTGTCGATTGTCATGTGATGTGTGATCATATTCGATGGCTTTTGAGATTCAGTTTATTACCAGTTAAATCTGCTCCATCTTATCAACTTCTGTTAACAGTTGGCAGAGTTGATTGAAGTGTCATTGAAGCCTTCTTAAATTATGAAATGATCTACTTGCTTTAGTTGCTGTGTATATCTTATTCATATATAATCTACTGCAGTATTCTGTCCGTATGGTACATTGTCCTCCCATGTCCCCGTCTTCTTGTCGCTGCATTCTGTCAAACTTGGTTCATACTTTAAGCAATTTTATACTTGACTTTATTATTATCAACTTTATTAAATCAACTGATGTCATGTTGAGTTCAACTTATTGCTTCTATATAGTGGTACAAATACCAAATACATTAATGGATTATTTTAAATTATTAACTGATATCGATTACTGAACATTAAATTTTTTCAACGACCAACTTATATGTGTGTTACGTTCCAAATGCCAAATTTAAATTCGATAATAAACTTCACATTAGTGCTGCGTGCTGATAAATTTCCTGGAAATCAATCCACGCACTTGTGGTGATAATACATTTTTGTCAGTTATTTGACTTTTGGGACATAAAATCTTACAAAGGATCACGTTTCGGGTCTAAATTATTTTAGGATTGTTGACATTTGTAAGATTGACATGTTTGATAATAATATAATTTAGAATATATATTCGCATGTATCCACACTATATTTACATTACACGTTCAACGTGATATCATTATCAGTGCAGTGTGTACAACACCAACTACACCGATCAATTGCCAATCTGCGAAACATTTAATTATTATCATTATCACTTCTCGAAGTGATAATAATACATTTTTGTGTTCGGCTGGTTTTCGGCCTGGGTTTGTGCCCCAAAGGTGGTAAATCGGGTGCTAGTAAAGCTCTTACAGGCAACTGGCTCCTTTTTCCAACTGCTTTTGGTTTAAACCTACGTCTGGAACCAGAACGGGTATAATTTTAATATTTCACGAGGTCAGCATGCTAAATTATTTCGCAAATAATTTAGTTTTCCATAACAATATTTAGAGTTTAGGCTCGGCACTGCGAGTTTTTTGACACGGTGCCGCGCTTAAGTCGCAACCACCAGCAGAAGAATTAAAAATCAATTTCTTAATATATTTCCAATCAGAATATTTTTGGTCATATTGATTGTTGATATTATTTAATTAATCAAATTTATTGTAGAGTTTTTAATACGACGTAGAATTATAGCTAGATCGGTAATGCATATGGCCTATGTATGCGCGTTTGAAGGACCATGAACCCGCTAGTTCTTTTTATTTGTTAGTCGAGAATCTTGGGCTATACTGGTTCTAACAAGTTTATTATCGGATGTTTACTTAAATTTATTATGATATTAATACTTATTGTAATGGCAATCAATTTTAAATTTTGTTTTCCTTAAATTTTGTTTTCCTTTATGCTCATGTTTGGAATATCTAAGAAATTGCTTGAAAAGTGGCAAAATTTCAAAACACCTTAGCTGTTGTTGAATTGAAGAACCAATTTTTCAAAATCCTCAATTTGAGTTGAGCCCTTGATATTAAATGCTGACTGATATTTTCTTTATGTGAGTCTGGAAAAATATACGGAGTGTCGGATACCAGCAATTCCTCAGGTGAGCTAGCGCGAGCGGTTGGGGGAGGGTCAAATGAGGGTGTTCACTAATTCAGAAATTCGTTGATACAGCTTAACTTCAGATAAGCCCTTTTTCAGTGGCTTAACGTTGCATGTTTGTGCTCAAAAGAATTATACATACCCTCTTATCTTTAATGACCTGTATAGTAACTTTAGCCAAAATTAATATTTTTGATGAGATCAGAAGTAACTGGTAGTTCTAACTCTCTTTTTTTTCAGAAAACAACATTTAAAATTTTTGACCATATAAGGACCCACCATCCAACAACAGTGGTGTAAAGTTGCGTGTTGCCGTTGGCACAGTGGGGCCACTGGTGCACAATTTGAATTCTATTTTAGAGGACATGGGAAAACTTTTTATAGTACTTTTTATTGCTCTATTTGTATATAAGACATTTAAATATCGTTCACACATTCTGCTAGCCATATCTGTGCTATTTTATAAACCCCATCCTTAAACCACTATACACACACATAGCTATTGTTTTTAAAATTGTTTGTTTAAATTGTTTTTCAGAAAAGAAAGGAAATGTTACATCACTTTATACATAATGTAACTGTTCTATATATAATAATTATAACTGTGGCAAAGGCTTTATTATTCAAATATTCGCTCTTTATAGGTAACAAATATGAAGTGGCTTTTCAAACAGGAGCATTCCCTCGGTAAGTTTTTAACTTTATGATATTTACATTTCCTCTGTCCATGAGTTTTATTTATGAGTAACATTGTGTATGAATGACTTACAGACATCTTTTATCTCGAATTTTATTCATCATTGACTGATATGCTTAAATTGCAATTAGTGGAAGAAAATTTAGGATTTATCTTCTTTTGAAATCAAACGAATGAAAGAAATAGCATGAATATAACATTAGATGAACAGTAGTCAGTAACACTAGAATTACAATTCATACATGAAACATTTTCATTTAACAGACAGCAGACGTGAAGAGTCTCAGAAGATAAGGAGAAAGTACCCGGACAGGATTCCAGTAGTTGTTGAGAAGGTATCTTCCAGTTCAATTCCAGACATTGACAAGAGGAAATTCCTTGTTCCCTCCGATCTCACGGGTGTGTATAAACTGGCAGCAGAATTTTTCAATAATATTTTCCATCTTGTTTAATTTTTGAATTATGTACGTGTAAAAGTGATGATTCTGAGCTGTTGTACCGTTCGTTTTGAGTTTTCACTGGAAATAAAAAGCCGAATAAGTTCAGAAAATGTTAATATTGGTATAACATATGTTGCATAATATTCTGTAAAGTTCATTTTCCTTGGGCAATTCAAAGCTTATCAGAGAAATGTCGATTATCAGTCCCGAACTTTTAAGATAAGCTTCTGCCAGCGTATGTGATATCTTCTTATCAGTCCACAATTAATTGTTCATGCCGTCGTGTCAAGGAATGTCTAATTTTAGATCCCGGAAATAACTTACCCCAGCGAACTTTTCTCACTATACTGCTGTCTGTATCCATCTCACAGGTTATGTTCTGGAAGCCACCCAAGTGTAAGTTGTAATAAACATGAACCGACTATGAAACTCACCAAGCTTTCACTTTGGTAGTGAGCAGGAAGAGTACATCAGGCTTACACAGCCGAGAGTGTAATTGGTTAATGTTATTAGTTACATTTAGCTGGCATTCTGTTGTATTAGTTGGGTTGCACATCGTGGCAGCATGACTTAACCGACGAATTACCTGACACGTTCTGGTGAAATGGATCAGCTTATCTATCTCGGTCATTGTAATGCTACATCCTCATCAAATATCTCCAAACTGCACTGTTCGATCATGTATTTGTCACTTCACAACTCACAAGTATTACTATAAAGTAATAGTAATTACTATAAATAATATTACTCGATGCCCCATACAACGTATAAGGAAACCAAATAAATGTATTTATATTGTTGTAAATAGGTAGAATCACGATCATATCGGTTCTTCGTATCAATGCCTCACAGAGTACATCCCTAAAATAACCCTACTGTTTCAGTCGCACAATTTATGTACATCATAAGAAAGAGAATACAGCTCGCTCCAGAGAAAGCCATGTTCCTGTTCGTCAACAAAATGCTCCCAACTACGAGGTTTGTTTTAAAATATATCCTTGTGTTTCATTTTTAAACCACTTCTTCTTATGAAGTCCCTAATATCAAACACGTAATATCTTCTGCGTGTTAACTTCTGATTATCACTGCACTGTTTAAACAAAGTTAGATATTAGTTGATCCTTACAAAGCAACCAGTTAAAATGACATTTACAATGAGATCATCAACAGCTGTACAACACTAGGCAGTATATCATGTGATGGCTATAAAGTATAGACTGCCATCTCAATATCACATACCCTGCTGTATCTCTCTTCACTGGCATACCGCCAATACCGCACTGTATCATATACTGTTATAGTAATTTAGTGACACGTAGTGTTTCAATATAGGTATACAGATAGTAATAATGTGTGTGTGTGTAGTAACACGTGTACTGTACATTCGAGCCTAGTATTGGATACTGTCATATTCGAGCGATAATTTTATGCGTAACCGCTTCACCAATCCGCTGTTATATCGAAATTCTGGGCTTAATAAGTGTCGATGGAATTGTACGCGATAAGATTATCATGAAACTTTAAGAGGGAATTTCCTGTTTTAACTCGAATGTAGATAATAATACTGTGAGAACTCATGTTTCTCTGTTATCAGTTGTAACATAAGATGGCCATCACATGCTGAACCATCGGTATCATGAGTATTCTTATATTTAGTCTTATCTTGGCCAAGTTGGATGTGTGAAAATCAGTTCACATTTAGATTTTAGGTACTAACATGTTCACTGAAACTTGAGAACAGATGTTCTTATTTTAGAGAATCTAGATCTGAGAGAACTTTCTTGATATCTCTGAACATGTGATAGTTTCTAGAAGGATCATATTGCTTCAGCGATGAAGTCATGCAACTAGTTCATGTATATTGCATAAATAATAAATGGTCTCATGCTTCTTAGCTAGACCAAGTTTTAAAAAACTTTTATGTATCAGGCACTAAGGACTAACGAATGTCTGGAATAATTATCAGTTACTGCTTTAATCTTCCGATAAAAGTACTAAAATGAACATTAAATAAAACACCTATCTTTAATACTGGTAGCAGCCAGCCCGGACTTAGCTTAGGAAATTTATGGTCGGTTATCCACATTTAAATGTCTGACCACTTTTAATTTATATTATTTTAACCTACTCATCTCATTATTTTCGTCTCCACAGTTCGACTATGGGTATCATATACGACGAGCACAAAGATGAGGACGGTTTCTTATACATAGCCTACAGCGGGGAAAACACATTTGGATGTTAAATTGATGTAAAAACGGAGAGAGACGGAAAACTGTTTATTGCCAGTATTCGAGTTTATTGATTGTTATATTTTGAACATATTGTGTGTTTGAACGTGAGCTAAATTATAATTCTATGATAGATGTGAATTTCAAGGGATGATATTTGTATTATCATGACCTCAAATTATTTGTTTATGAAAGGATGGTGATAAAATTTCATTTAAAACTAAAATATACGATCTTAGCACACGTCTATCAAACGTAACATTCAGCTCCATCAAATAATGATTTTACTGACAATTCCATGTAACCCCAACATTTAATTAACTTAGCAAACTTATGTATTTAAAAGATGATTAAAGGATTTTCAGCACGATCGAAGAACACTATTCTCATTCGAAACGCGAAAATGTCGCCACGTTTGATTTTAATATTTGCTTTCTTTAACGACTTCAACCAGTCGTGATGTTTACAGTTTGGTTAAATTTAGTTTCAAGGGTTTTGGTGAAAGATTACACTGTAATGTATATATGATTTGCCGTTAATTATAATTACAATTAGTAGTGTTAAATCCCTGATGATTTTATCCACATTTGACAATTCATGAGTTGTGTTCACTGTGTCTGTCGTAGATATGTTACTAATTAGGTTCAAGACTTATTATAATAGAACATCGTCAAGCACATTGCATGTTAAAGTTTGGGCCTCACCATTTTGCCACCATGTAATGGATTTCGCCAGTGGTTACATGCACTACTTTATTAACTCTTTCGTAATGTCATCTATTTATAGCTAAGTTGGGACACTGTGGGTTAAATTGAGCCAATTGATGGAAGGCGCGAATAAAAATAGCAGATGAGAAAACGCTGTTGCAATTCGTTAAAATTCAGGTCGCGCGCGATCGAAACTTGTTCATGCATTAGACTGTATTTAGATTTCTAGCTTCCGGTTTCAGGGAAACTTCAGGGGACCTTTTTGTTTCCCGGGGTATAAAGTATTAAGGAACGTCGATGATCCCAGATCCACACATTACGCTGACAACGTAAATAATGATATTCCTCTTAAGCTTCTCTCTGCTCTCGGGAGTGAGGACGCTCTAGTGTCGAAGCTTTAAGTTCGAATTTAAGACAAGGAGAATTCTCGGCTTCGATGTTCTGAGATATCGATTTGTCACATGGGTGATGGGGGCACAAATTTGTCAATAAGAATATCAAAAATGTAAATGCCAAAAGCAAATATTGAGAGAGCTGGATAGACACTTTTGTGAGCCTGAATAGCTGGATGGGTTCTCAAAGTTTTGCCAGCTGAGGCAATTGTGGAAGCTGTAACTGTAACCAAGTATAGTATAGCCAATATAAGGGAACTTGCACAATTTAAGAAGGCCAAATTTAAATCTCCGCAGAGGCGGAGAGAGCGATACATCCTGATCCATACATGGACGATGGCAAACGACCTTGCTCCAAATGACATCCAGACATCAAGATGGTATTCAAGGAAAATGCTCGACATGGCATAAAAGCCATAGTCCCACCACTGAACAACAAATCGCAACGATCAGTGGCCACTCATTACGAGAATTCCTTTGGAGTGAATGCAGCGAGACTATGGATTATGGAACCTCCTACCACGACAAGTGAACAGCCTAACTGCTCTAGGACCCTTCAAGGTATCAAGCTTGCTCAATTTTTTTTTTTTTTTTTTTTTTTTTTTTTTTTTAAATATGCAACCTACTAAAACCAATGGGGCCCTCCCCGGGGTCATTACTCTCGCATTTGCGAGAGTCGTCCCAAAGGTGTGAAAGTAGGTCAAGATTTGTTCACACCAAGCCCTAGCATCGCTATTTGCTGACCATCTGCCTTCACTGAAGGTATGTTTTTAGAGAGTGGAGGCCGACCGTCAGCTTGGGATGCAGGGCCAAGTGGTCAACAACGTCAAGGCCCCCTTCCACATGGGCCATGTTGGTTTTGGCAGATACTGTGGTAATAAGATATGAAGTGAATGAGTGAAATGAAGTGATTGAAAAGGGTGTAAAAGAGGAAGAGCTTGTAAGGTAGTTTAGGAATGGAAGGAAGCAGGGCATGTACTACAAAAAACAGTTAGTAGTACTGTAAGATAGTAACAATAACCATTGATAATAAAATAACAAAGACAGCAATATAAATGGGGTGGACAATTTGCCCTAATCGGCCAAGATCGACACAATAGAACTTTTGTGGCCTATTTTGTCTCCAGTAAGTGAAAGTTTAAGAAGTTTGATATATCCCTGCCAGATCGGCATGTCCCCTGCCTGAAATCTTTTGCTAATGTACCATTTGGCAACAATATTAAAATAATTTATAATTTGTGAAGTGTGATTACAAACTATAAAATTAATTTTATTGGGGTCTTTGTAATTTCTATCGATTTTCCTTTTTATAAAGTCTTCAAGTATTGTGATGAAGCTATTTGTGTGGATACAATGGAGATAGATATGAGGAATTGTTTCTAAGTATGTGTTACACAGGCTACACATGGGAGTATCTGTAACAATTTTCATTTTGTGTCTCATGTATCTACACGTCGTGATTCTCATTAAAAGCTTGTACTGAAATTGAATCAACTTAAAATTTTTAGATACTAAGAAAAAAAGGTTGCTAAGAACGACCGCCCACTCTATTGGTTGATTATTTAGGTCAATAAGCTTGCTCAATTTTTGGAGATGTTCCCCGATACCCTGCCAACCAAAGGATACACCGCCATCGCCAACAACTCACTTCTGGAATGGAATCTACAGAAAGATTTGAACCAGGAATGATTGGAGGACGTACTAGTACTGTTGTCCAGAAGCAATCCCTACCAAACCAACCTAAAGTAAGTACATATTACGTATTATCAATATTGTAGCCGGATACAGGTCACCGGATCTGTATTGTCAAATTGTTATTATTCTAGAGGGTAAAAAAGAAAATTGTATTACCTAAACAAGCCGTCGTAATTATGAGAAAGGATTGTATAATATTTATAATAATATTTACCAAAGTCACACTGATTGAGTAGCGGCAGGGTTCTATGTCCAAAATTAGACCAGTTCCCTTTGGTAATAACTCTTATGGGTATATGACTATTCAATTGTAATGATGGCTCCAGCCCCTCTCTTCAAAGGCCCAGCTATGTCGTATAGCCAATTTTCTGTGCAGGGTTTACAAATAGGGTTCGATAATTTGAAGGTTTAGGCAAATTTACAGTCTAGTAGACAATCATTTATACTAACAAGTTAATTGTTACAGTTAAATACATCGCTCCATTTTGAGGTTACTCTTTTGGCAGCGAAGTGTTCCTGTGCCAATAAAAACTGCTCGTAATAACAAGCCGCTATCTAAGAGATCCCTTTAATAGCCGGCTTGTTATTATGAGTACAGTTCCCAGCTATTAAAGGGATTGGATCGCAAGTAACTACTCAGCGCCCATTGAAACTGTTATTATTCTTTAGTCGGAGACCGCACTAGCTGAGCTGCTAAATCCCCGACTTCTTTGACCAGGGTCTGTGTTTCCTCAGACAATCTCACACAATATACTTAACAATTTCGAGTGACAATTCGATTATTTTCTATGAAATCACTAATAATGGTACCACATCATCCTGTATAGAGATGTGATGCAATAGACAATCATGTCAATTACCTGGCCTGTCCCCGCACTCAGCACTCACCAACACACAGATATTATTATCAGAAGAGAGAGGGAAGATACTAGATATGAGTTGTATTACAAGTCATCAGAGACTAGGTCGACGTCATTGTGCCACCTATTTGGCCGGTTGGGCCGTGTGATACATGATAGGAGCACGACAAGTCTGATAACAGTGTCTGCTGCACAAGTGCTCTAACAACTGTTCTTTATGCCGCTCCGCTTTATATAGCAAGTGATTTGTTAAATTTATACTATAATTGTATAAAATTTAAATAGTCACTTATTCACAGTCTAAGTATAGGTTTAATATTTTAATTTAAAACGTGTACAACGTATGATCCATGCGTACGGCAACAATAAAATTTGTCTTTAACTCTTTATGAGTGTCACGTATACAGTAGGCATTTGCTAAAAGTAAATAGTATTTTCAGAGCCATGAACATTTGGTCTCGTCTTATCGTTCCCACAAACAATGAAGGAAAAGCCTCCGTTCATTCCCTATGAATAAGTTATCTTAATCTCCTCACTTTACCGGACCTTCGCATAGACTGCAACTGATCACAGATCAGTGATCTCCACTTATGTCTTAGATAAGCGCAAATTTGCCTCAAGTCAAATACAGCCTGAATGTTGAGGTTCGATCATTGAAATTTTTCGTCTGACTTTGATCGAATCACAAATGGTTTAGTGGATAAGATTAGGGGTCGTTCACATATTACGTAATCAGCTGACTACTACTAGGGGGGAGGGAGGTTTCCAAATGATTACAGTTACACTAGTGTAATCTTGACACAATAGCTATGTGTATAAACTGATTACGGATGGCCGGGGAGGTGGGCTACAAATTGTCCAAAACGTGATTACGTAATATGTGAACGTCCCCTTATAATTACAATCCCTTATAATCCCTTATAATTATAATTTATAGGACAAAATTATAACATTTTCACTCTGCTACTGCTAACTTTGCCTGGATTTGGTCGCGACTTGATATAACTGCGATATAAGAATTAGATAAGTACTAAATTATTCCAAACGTTTAAAGTAATAATTTTAAAGGAATACTGTATAGGATTAGGTATACTGATTACTGAGTGATTATTGTTGATATATAAATTATCGTAGACACCTGTAACGTTTATTGCACCTTAATTCTTGCTGAAAAAATGGCAGTATCACTATAATATGATCAATACTTTCAACACTTCACACTTGCATCTTGATCTACTGATTGTCGGAAAGGCCGACTGTATGCATATTTGTTCAGTTCAATCGTCAAGTGAATTGAACGAAATTGAATCTGTTCTCAATTCTGTCGCGACAACAAGTCGACAACAAGTCTGACGACTCTGACGTCTGCGTGGTCTTACTTTTACATCACTCACATCTTGTTCGTCCGTCACTACACACTGCGAGAAATAAAATGCCTGAACACTAGTCGAAATTTCCCTTGTAACTGTACTTTTGCCAATAATTGTTGCGAGACGTGCCACTTCACACTTTTCTCCCGACTCCTTAGAATGTTTGTTATATCAGCATCATTGCCCTGTTCTACTGCCCTGTTGAAATTAATTCACGTCCTTACTGTTGAGAGTCTTGTTTACAAAAGCCCTGATTGCAACTCACTTGTTTATAAACACTATAAATACAGTTGACCATTAGTAATTTGCCTGTATACAATATATACTATATATAATGTGCAGCGCACCCTTATTACCAAGGAGCGCTCCTTGAAAACTATCGTCTCCCTCGAAATAAAAATCTATCATGTTCGTTAGTGGTTAGTATTACATGAAATTGTTAAACTAGGGCTTATGATTCTATTCTTCTGTTCTCCCAGTACATGTTTTAGTAATAGTATGTACATAAATAGGATCATAGCATCGTGCATACAGGCGTATCGTTTTCAAATTAAGTGATTTTAATCATGAATTTGAGAGCAGCTTTAAGTAGTGTCATAGATTTACAAAATGATAGCCATTTTATCATTCATTGCGAGACTGCAAGCTGTGAATTTAATGAGCTTTCCGCGATTTGTTTTAAAGTTTTCAACTGGCCCGATGGCGCTGTCGTTTGTTGGCACTTTTATTTCGATGTACCTCTGTGTGCCTGTGGTTAGAAATCGCATGCAGAATATGTACAATTATTTAATTAACAATTTAGCTAAGCTTAAGATTAATGGGATGAATCCGGTTAAGTTTAAAGTTCATTATATTCATAATTTAGTCTTATTACTCTAATCTTGCCGTTCAGTCCACTGTCCAGATTAAAATGCACTTAGCTCGCCGGACCGAATTAGACATTCCCACCGCAAACACACATAATTTGTCCTTGTAGTTAGTTACTCCAGGCAAATAGGCCTTTGACATTGATGTATCATCTGACGTTTATTGGAGATTATATTGGAGAAATGAAACTTCAGATGTTTCATTAACTTAACACGTGCTATAGCTAGTATGACTGGTCAACTTGAAGTAGGATTGGTATATATCTTGCGTGATATTATGTAAAGGATACATTTCACTGTGTAGTACTGATAGTTTTATACCTGCAATATGCTCAGTATTATCAATATAAGTTATCATATGCAAGTCTGTAATAATTGGGCAATCGTGTTTAAGTACACGTTACAGGCAGGCATCAATTACTGCCTCCACACTAAGTATCGCTATAACAGGGGTAGAAGTTGTCGCCAAGCGGGTCACACATTAGGACCAATTCCTTTGTGCACTCATTTCTTTGGGCGATACCACGTCAGTGAGCATTACATTGGATAGTAATAACTAATATTATGACAACTAGTTGGGTTTACCGTAGATAAGATTGCCTCCATTTGCCGTTAGGTATAAAAGCTATGGGAAAGCAATACAATTCAAGTATGTTGTCGGTATAGTTTTAATTCTCCTGTTTGCCACTTGGTTCTGGTCCAGCTAACAGGAAAATAGATTTATATCCGACTGTTTCCAGTTCAGCAGCCAAATCTCTAGACCGGTACTCGGTTACTAGTCGTTTGTCATAATGTAAAGTGTGGTAATTGTGGTAGATATTTATCTACTTATAGCGTACTCTAAGTCTACAATCTAGATCTATAAAACGGAGTACGAGTTATTATATTACCACCGATAATCTTTTATCTCTCCGCTATTAGTCTACGATTTTACTAATAACTAACAATCGAGTCTGAGGTCAATTAAATGTTCATAGATATGGATTATAATAGAAATTACATTCACACATAGTTGAACAGCATGAGACAAGTGGAAAACAAACAAACGAATAGATTTCAAGCTCGTAAAGGATCGTTGCTTGAGATCGACAGTCGAAGTTCTCTTAGTACGTGTCGAATTTGAATCCAGGTAGCGCACTCTAGTTTGACAGAGTCTAACCTTAGGGTTTGTCGAACTACAGTACGTGTCGAACTAGAGTGCGTGTCGAACTTGAGTGCGTGTACTGGTAATTTCGGCTTGTTGGTTAACTGTTTAATGTTTCTTTACCGTTCACACTTTACCTTATCGATCAGTTTAGTCGACGATTGTCTTGATCTTTACCGCATAACTATACTTGAAGTAATAAGTTGACCTACAGTATCAAAATGTTGATTGTATTGGTAAAACATGGATTTTAGAGCATAAGGAAGCATAATTGGGTTCTGAAACCAAGTTTTCTCGTGCAATTTTAGGTTAAGAACGGTCTAAATGAGTTTATAACAAGGTCGATATTATATTTTGGTAAATCTCTAGCTTTCTGTCAGAAAATAAATCTGGTTTTCTATAGGGGGGGTAATTCGAAATACACTACAGTATAGTACACATCTAAGATGAGAAGTACGGACTCGTTTAGGGGGAAAAGTACGTACTTGTACGCAACTTTGAAAAGTCCGACTCATACGACGTACGATTCAGATAGAATTTTTTTGTTTTTAAATTATTATCATCGGGGCCGTTGTAAAATGTAATTGTTTGCCGATGTTAGAGAAAATATACCGTTCGCGAATAAATTAAATACACAATTCTTAGGTCAGGCAAGCATTTAAAAGTAAAACAAAAATTCTACAAAATTGCTGGACAATTTACTTATTTAAACAGCTTGTTTCTCTGAAAGTTAAACTTTAAGTTAATCGACGATTGGAATATAGAAACACAAGTTTTTGAAAACGCTCAATATTAGTCCGTAACATGCGATTTAGAACTCTTCCATCGATTTCTAGAAGGAGAACTTTTCAATAGAATTGAAAAGTACGTACGATACGAGTAAATTGAAAAGTCCGACTCATTCGTACTTCTCATCTTAGGTACACATACACTCACATCCACATTATCACAAGCATGCAAGTTCACCTGGTCCAATGAGCGGGAAACGGAGAACAAGCTCTGTGTGGAAGGCTGCAAATTTTTACATGCCCAGCACCTATTTTTCTTAAGGAGTTGTGCGAGATGACGATTGATGTCTGACGATACATAGTCGAGGCCGCTGAATTATGAGGAGTACCAGATCCTGCTGGAACCTAACAATAAGTAATCCCTGATATCACGACAGGCACTACGGCCTACAATGTAAGCTAAAATTGTTATCATTTTGTAAAACGATCACACTACTTACATGTTACACTTACAGCTGCCCTCAAATTCGTAATTAAAATCACTGAATTTGAAAACGATATGCCTTTGCACGCTCATTTTTCCTGACGGTACCTCGTCAGTGAGCATTAAAATTGGATAGTAATACTATGCCAACTAGTTGGGTTTACCGTAGATTGCCTCAGTTTGGTAAAGCTATTATATGGGAAAGTAATAAAACAAGTTGTCGGTTGATTTGATTTTGAGTTTGGTCACACGTCCAAATGATTTAATGACTGCTTCCATCTGCATGCTCGACCAGTCTCCTCTATTTTTGTAAACACCTAATTTTGAGCAGACGCGGCTTTTTTTTCTCAAGAGAACTTCAACTTTAAGCGGACTATGCGGTGCTATAAAGGCGAAAAACTGACACCTCAGATGTTTGGTTATGCCCTGTCATGTGTGTATTATTCAATCGTATAATGATGTGATATAATATTATTATTATTCAACAGTTTATATTGTTATGTAAATTACTGATTATGGAGCAAATCGACGTAGAAATTACAAAACTGATGATTTCAACCCTTTATAAGATAAGGTGACTTTTTGTCCCATTTGTTGTGTTTTAATGAATAGGCTCCTCACTTAAATTTATCCTATCAAAAACTGAGTCGTTCACAGCTATATCCTTCTAATGAGATAAAATTAACATCGTCTAAAAATAGAAGCGTCAAATGAACACAAGTTCAAAGTCTTCCTCAAGGCAGAGAGTGTAAACCATGCTTTTTAAGACCACCTCGCTTATACTAATTCACTTGACTTGGGTTTTTACTGTTCTCTAACCGAAAGAAACCAAAACAGTTTTTATTCATAACTGGTCCTCAGGGAAAGGTTTTAACCCCATGGCATAATTGGAAGACGGGGGTGTTCCGGAATCAGCATCGAAAAATATACGTATTATGATACTAATTTCATATGCTAAACGCCATTCTGTAAAAAAAATTAAAAATTCTTGAGAGTGATTTAGTGGGACCGCACATTCCTAATCATAATTGCGCATACCAGATCTGAAGTTATATTAATACCTCGTGACCAGCTCCCTTGTAAACAACAACAATTTACTATCAGCATTATATTTATTGCATACCATTAAATCAGTAAACATAATACAATAATCACATTAGACATGCGTTTTGCGTATCTGTATTGAGTTTATATATTTGGTGTCGACCACTCTGCGAACAATTTAATGCATTCCGTCTATAAACCAGTTGGTCTCTATAACTATTCCCAGCATCAATGGGAAACGGGTAAAACCAGCACCAGGTACATGCATCACTTACAACATCATATATTTGATCAGATGTAAACTGTGTGAGAAACCATACGTAGGCAAATCCACCAGAATGCTACGGGTAAGGTTTGGCGAACACAGAAGAGCATTCTACAAGATCATCAGTGGGCAAAAGGTTGACACGGATGATGACTCAAACTGCGTAGGACTCCACCTCCATATAGAGCATGGACTGACTCAGAAGGAAAATTTTAACAATAGTGTTTCAGTGTGTATCCTAGAAAATTCAAGTCCTAGTAGTTTAGATGTTAAGGAGCACCGATATATACATGCCTTAAATTCCCTCCGCCCCTCAGGAATGAATAGTACAAACCCTTTTAAGATTCCTTTATTGCATAATTGATTTTTATTTTGTCTGAGGGGCTTTCCATAAATTATTTTTTTAAAATAATTGGTCCTTTTATTGATGTTCCATATTTCACGGCAGTTTCCTTTTCAGAGTTTGAGTTTATATTTAGAAACTAACCATACTATCTTTTAGATTTATGTCACTTATGATGGCTCCGGCTGAAAGTACTATGACTCATTTTATCTAGAAGATTGTAGTTTCATTGCTTCTGAAGTAGCTATCAGTTCGCCGGTCAATGTTGGGTATAATACTCTTGTAACTATTCCCAGTAGTTTGTCTATTTCTAGTTGCTTGGTGCGTGATGCTTTCTTCTCATTTCATTATATTTCTCACACCCCATCCTATTATGGAGGGATATGAGCATCCTCTAATGAGATGTCTAATTTTTGAGGGTAATTCTAGTTCGAATGTCCAAATTATTATTTTGTACGGTAGTTACCATGATGAGCCTTGCTAGGGTTCGAGTTTGAGTTAGAGGTAGATATTATCAAGCCATTACTGTAATCGCATATCCAGTGCAGGTACTTGTTATCCAGAAATCAACTCACTAGCTAAATTGTTTAGAGTGAGCGCTATGAGATTGCTTTATAATATTCATGAG
Organism: Bolinopsis microptera; assembly: GCF_026151205.1. Taxonomy (NCBI): domain Eukaryota; kingdom Metazoa; phylum Ctenophora; class Tentaculata; order Lobata; family Bolinopsidae; genus Bolinopsis; species Bolinopsis microptera. Next base: position 3,545,891 of record NC_087073.1, on the reverse strand, counting down.
TCTAAACTCCGTAAATGTGGATCAAGTGCTGGGGCGGTGGAGATCTTAGATCTGGCCAATATTTTGGCCTACACGAAGTAATAGCCGATAATTAGGTGAGGAGGGTTGGTGGATGTACGGAGGTGGTGAAGTGTTAACATAACAATGCTGCGTCTAGATCCGTTCTAGCTGCAGACAGCTGTGCGGCTGTGGCAGATCCCTGCACGCTCCAGCGCTGTGTTCTCTGGTTAGAGCCAGGGTGAGACACCGCGTCCTAGGCAGCAGTGTGTTGGCAGGCCAGGCAAGTTAAGGTAGTTATAGCACAGTCCGGACTACCTGTTACAGACCACTAGACATATACCCGGGTGTTATTGGAGAGCAGCAGAATCTAGAATCTGGAGGCCACATCTCCGGCCTGAGACCTTGCTTGTGTGTAGACTTTCAGTGCGCTGTCTTTGTCAGTGTCACTGTGTATTTGTAAATTCCTCTTCCCAAAGTGCAGTCAGGTTGGTTTTGTTTTTGGGTTTGTTTGCAGTGCAGCCGGCGATGCGACAGGATATCATTAGAAGCCCAACAATGTTTGATATACTCTAACGCTAAATACTTATAGTTAACTACTTACTAACTGGATGCGCTAGATGATTCTCATAATCTCACCATATCGCGTAATCAGTGATGGTATTTGCTTGCCGCAGTCGATATCATTGATATGTAAGAGTTGATCAGATAAATTTCAAGTTTGCCGTTAAATTTCAAATTTAACGGTAAGAATCGTTTTGAATTATCATATTGATCAGAGTTATAACTTGGCTATCGAATATTTATTTGGCGGCACAGCTTCCAATTAATCATCATATTCATCAATGTGGCAACAAGAATCATGTTCTGAAACTTAAACATTCGATTCTAGTATTACTACTACTAGTAAGTAGTATTACCATGATGCCTTACCTACCTAATCTTATAGCTATACCTTTTCGCTCCTAAATTTACCAGCTGACTGGAGTTTTGTTTTATTCGGCCCAAGTATAACAACGATATAAGGCATGGGTTAGGGTCGGTTAAAGTTTCTGTGACCACCTGCACACAACCACCTCTGAATGATTCAGTGTTGCCACTCTTCGATAAAATCACACTTAAATTGGTGTGAGTAGTCAGTCTCCGCAAAGGTCAGTTCGGTGAGGAGTGCACAATTGTTCAGGGTTAATCATCAATTGCTAAGTAGACTAATTGATAGAAATTTATCAGATGTCAGCAGATCCCATGACGAGTCAGGTATTCTGTCAGTTCATTTTATTCGTGAGGGTATAACATTTTAGATGAAGAGATAAGTATGCTAATTGTACTTGTACTTAATGTAGTGTACCTTTCTTACAGTTACCATATCCGAAAAATAGTATTAGATGGATCTTCATTTAAAAGTATCAATTTTGTCCGTTCTTTTTTTCATGAGCGTCTTGATTCTGGATTTCAACAACATGTCGTTGAAAGTGATAATAGGCACCGGCAATGGCTCACCGGTATTATAGTTGCAGTGTTGGCTGAACCGCTTGCAGTTTTGGCTGAACCGCAGCACTGAGCCAACTCTCATTCTAGTAGATGGCTGTTCAAGTCTGCACGAGGGCGTTGTCAGGTTATTATTAATTAAACGCTCTTCTTTCTTTTGTGAGGACACTTTCGGAACGTACCTTACTATTTGCTACTTTGGCAACATGTTGTTGGTCAATTGCGTTGCACGTTTATTTCTCCATATCGAAGATATTTGCAGCTCGGAGTGAATCCAGCCAGTGTTTCGCACGCTACCCATCAAGTGTGAGCTCTTGTTCACTCTTCACAGAGTCTGACAAATAATCCATTTTGTCCGAATTGCGTAAAATTATAGTTATACGCGTCTTCTCGTTGTTAATATGTTATACTTAACGTTATCAATTTAAAGTCTATAACCACGTCTTTGTGAACTGCTAATGACGGGGAAATTATGTTTGAGGGCTGTCAATTGGGTTTGCGAGATAGGTGTGTATTGTGTAGTATGAAGGAAGGAATTATTGAGTGGACGAGGAGAAAAGAGAGAATCCTGTCAAGAACCTCCTTAATAAACCGCTGCACACCTCGCAGGAACTTCATTGTGTGAAATTCATAGGTATTCAGTATTTGTTGGAAGTTTTTGCCATACCTGTCCGTTAAACTCAGTCAGTGTCAGCTACCCTGCTCAGTTACCCCTCAATCCCTACAGAAAGTAAATATTTTAATTTAAAACGAACCTTAATTCTGCAATACATTTTTCATCCGATAAATAACTATCAACAATTAGCTGTAAAATTAGTTTGCAATCAATCTGAAAGTTATCTAAATTGTGTATTGTGTAAAGGAATTTAAAGAATAGTTTTAACTTTGTCTGATTATCTCTAAATTCTAAGGAAAATATAGTATCTCTGTGTTTCTCATTTGTTAATTGCTTGAGGTGTACGTGTCAGCCCTGCCCTTGATCTCAGGGTCAAGCTATCAAATGTAGCTAGGCTCGTGCTGTCACGTGCCGATACAAATGTGGTCCTCGGCTTCTCTTTTATACTCCTCTCTTTACTATTTTATACTAGACCTGAAGACAATACTAGTGAACCCCTCTTTTAGCCACGTGTTTTTAGAATCAATTAGTTGAAGTGCTGCTTATACTTTGCTTAGTGCGGTTCATGGTGTCTAGGTAATACAGATAGTCTGACCGTCAGGCAGCTACGATTGGTTGGCTTTTTCAATCCGGCTGTTTGATTGGCTGTTGTACCGGTTCTTGGTCTCCTTCTTACTGTTTCCTATTACATGTGTAGTTGGACAGTTTTGCTAATCTATTTAATTAACACCGCTTCCATTAACACTGATAAGTAGTACATTGTAGCGCACTGTTATTGAATTGTTAACTTTCCTTCATGTAAAACTGAGCGTTTTAATAGAGCGTTTCTAGATTAACTCTGTCAACTTGATTAAACCAAATTATTGTCGAATTACTGTCCGTGATTTGAGTTTTGAAACTCGCAAGTTGATCGTTGCCATTTCAGATTTCTATATCTCTGCTATGATGAACTCCAATCCTCGGCCATTCCTCCCATTTCCATTAGTGCAGGGCAATTACCACGGAGAATTATTGGCTTAAAATTGAGCATTACAGCTCATTTATGCTCATGACTGCAGAGTGCAGACGCTATACGTTGTCATTGAGGATCTAATATGTTTATTTTATAAAATCTAAAAGTTTAGCTGGCCATGAAATTAGGATCTGGAATATTTAGTTGGTTAATGACAGACATCCTACTTTAACCACAAATTAATTAATGTGCATAAAATCTTTTACTAGACGTCTTCTAGTTCTATATTTTGTGGATTTACCGGCTCGACTGGATTTTAATTATAATATATAAGTTCTCTTATACTTTAACCTCTGTTTAAGAAGATAGTCTGTCCAGCTACTCTTTCCTTTGTCAGAAAACAGGAGAACCTTTCTTCTTTTCATGCAATTGAAAATGTCTATATTAAATCTCATATCCAATTCTTATAGTCCTATGACCACCAAATTCTTAGACCCAGACCTCCTGAAATCCCCCAATAACTTAACACGGTGTCATTTTACCGCCGAAGCAAAAGAAGAAATTAAGAAATGTGATCCACTGTTGACTGGTATTTTCTCAGCACATCCCCTGATCTGGTCTCTCAGCCTTTGATCCTAGTCACGTGTGAGCTGGACTCAATGTTTGTACACGCCGCCCTCTTATCTAGCTGTTGAATTTTATGAATATAATTATATCAATACACCGATGTCCGACAATATGATTATAATTATATGCCGGCTTAAATTTGTCCCTCTGCGAATGTGTGGTGGTAGTCATCGGATAAGTTTTAAGGGTTTGAAATTATGACCTCTAGTGCTATCAGCAGTATAATAGTGCTCAAGATTAAATGGTGAACCTGTGCTTTGACCATACTTAACTGATCCCGAGCTTCATAACCTTACGGCTTATGAAGCTCAATTTATACCATTCACCAGTTATGGTAAATTGATATTTAACGATTTAGATACAAGTTATGACCTCGCGGTTTATGCCAATTACCTGAGTACTGTTTGATGTTATCCGATCATTACATCGTGACTCGTGTGTCATTCATTTATTCCGACCGTTCACAAAATATTCGCCACATATAAGAGACCTCTCGATGAGTGCCGAATGGCCGAACTGGCTCATTTAATACATTTATATACTACACATTTGTGCTAACTGCTACAGACTATGAATAAACAAATGCCATATTTTCTTCACAGGGGAAATCATGATTCGGGTTTCTACTTAAGCAAAAATGGCTTTGTTTTGGAAAATTTTGTGTCGAAAATTTCTAGACGTTAATTTAATTGCGTGAATCGAATCAATCGTGCGTTCAAATATTTCCCATTGTTTTCAGCAGAAATTGTTGCGCCTTTTGAATTTATACCGATGATGAGTTTGACAATTGGCACCTGTCAGCAGCAACAAAGGTATGCAACCCGAACGTGTGCCTTGCCTAGTATTAAAAGGGAAAAATCTGGGCTCGGTTTGTGTTAGGAAAAAGACATGTTTTGTAAGGATTTAGTTGTAAAATTAAAAGTCGCGAAACTTTTAACTTTTAAGAGGTCTACCGATAGAGTTACCGTCTTATCTGCCCTTTAGAAAAGTTATCCTTTTGTTCAATGTTCTCGCATGCTAGCCTTATATTTAATATTAGAACCTTTCGAGAATTTGTATTATAAGAACAACTAATTAATAATTATGTGTTACGATTTTAGACATAATCATATTTTGAACACCCTATCTTTGTTCGTCACGATCTTCGAAGTTCGAACCCATCTGTCTGAAAAGTCTTATTTTATTGTGCAATGGTAGCAAATAGCCACAGTTCAGGTGTTCGTATTTCTTTTAATTTTATAACCTATAACGCATTACGATTTTACCGTAGACTTAAATATGGTGCATTAGATTTTTAGCTTGTGTCTCATTTCTCAATAAAAACCTAAAATTTGACCAAGATAGGTAGGTGGGGATTACCCCTACTACACACAGATACGTAACCTATATATTGTAGACACATATTGGACAAAGTGCCCACTTCCTGTCACAACATGTGTATTTTAAGATCTGTCACTAGCCTGTATAGGATGCCCTATATCATGCGACAACATGCTAAGTCTGTAATGGCCCGGTAATGGGTATCTAGATAGTCTAGTATATCTTGCACGTGCACCTGTGCAGATAGCTTCAGGAGGTGTGGTTACTTTATTCGAAGATACAATAATGTGTTGTGAGATCTTAAACAGAAGGAAATGTTATTATCTTCACAAAAGTTCCTCTGCAAATAAATTTGTTGAACTCTATGGCTGGTGCGATGCATACTATTATATGTCTAGCCGGATGCGTCTCACAGACAATATTTCAAATAAGATATGTTCCGCCTTTCCGCCCTAAGGGCGGCGCCCTTGACTATGCAATTTGGTATGCTCAGCGTGAGATGATTTCAAAATAATTTGCATTTTTCTACATTGTTTCGTTTTGTTTTGTTTCCTTGTTGAACATGAAAATGGCACGTCAGTCTTCACTAATGCAAGTCTCTCATTTTGCAGAGCTCTTCCCTCATAAGTCCAACCTTTCACAGCTAAACCTCCTGCTTTACTTAGTTTACCAGGTTTAAGGAGGTCAGTATAGTTTTACTAGGACCTGGCCTCATTAGACAATCTTAATATATAACGCGGTTTTGTAACGTAAAATCTCAAATTGATATTACATTATTGGTCTTTAATTGAGAAGTTATATTATAGTCTCTCTTGGAATAAGTATTGCTTTACTTTCCCACAGTACTTTGAGACAGCGCTGAGATCATAATACCATAATGCTAGTGTTAGTGCAACATTAGTGTAAATTTGTAGCAGATCACCATCGCAACTGCTATCTGTTTTAGCTAAACTGTGTGGTATTTATCATATAAGGATAGGCCTCTTTGCAAGATAAGTTATTATGTGAACTGTGAAGTGTATTTTTTCCTCCTTTTTTTATCAAAAAGTTCGAATTTCATTTAATCTGATGGAGCAGTTCCAAGTTTGAGAATCCACAATATCTAACTGCAGTAACCAATAACCATGTTCTTCACTTTAATCGCTGCATCCATCGAGGAAGCTAACGTGGCTGATTAGGGCGCAAAGATCTCTGAAAGCAATTGTGTAGATCTTAGTTTTAAGCGATTATATCACATCCCGATCCCGATGAACCCTGTAGGTATGTGATTCGCTGTAATGCAGTGCACAATTAATGTGGTACTGGTGTTTCATTTCAAACTGTTATTTTCTTAATATATCAATTTAAATCAATAAGTGGTAATACTTCCACAGTTCCACTCCCAATAACGATGCCAAATTTCCAAAACAATAAACTATCCCTGACAACGACTATATACTAGGAGTCTATTCTCGGTTTATAACAGCATTTTAGATATAATAAGACATAATAATTTTGAAATGAGATATAATAAGTTTAAGAACATAACTCCCGTACCTGATGTAAAATTCATTTGAATTTTGAAATTTTAAAAATTACCGGCCAGACGACCTCATTCTTTATTTTAACTGCCGTAGTTTTACTAATGCGCCGTTCGACTAAGCGCCAGTAACGAATCCGGTTATTTTGAATTGGCAAAATAAGTGTTATATCGATGCCATTATTTAAAGTAATAACCTTTTAATGTAGATTAGTTTTCTTTATTGACGTCTTCTCTAGTTGAAATTAGATTGAATCACAATTTTTTAAACAACTCGACAGTCCGTTTGCGCCCATACTTTTAGCCTCCAAAACTTTTAGCCATTCAATATTTTAATTATAGACTATGTAATCTATTCGTATTCCCCATAATATATAAGTATATATGGTATGGTATTATTCACGAAGCCCGGCTCTTCCAATTCCACTTCTACTCTACGTAGTTTCCACGCAGATAGAATACTGGGTGGGCTTCTTGGATGGTGCCGCATACTGAATAGGTAACACGTGCAAAGTTTATACAATTAATAATGCATTGAGTGATAACCTACATCTTTTATAGTCTCAGTCAGCGAGTCTGCAATGTGGAGTTACAAATTGAAATTAAGCTCACTAGTCATTGTGGAAAGGACAGTGATGAATTTATAATTGTCAATTGTGCCAGGATCCTTCACCTAACCATGTGCTTTCGCGCCACTGGCTCAGTGCTACTGCAAGCACAAGGGCTCTGGATAGAGCAAGCAGGATCCATACCTTGTGCAAGGACCTACACTTCTTACACTCTACATTCATGCAGGTGGCTGCACGATATCGATATCGCATGGTCATGCTATCGTTGTTTTTTCTTAGTGATTGCTCGTGTTTTTCCGGTGAATTCCTGTGTATCTTTTTCTTTTTTTTAATCAATAAACTTCAAATTGTTACACAAATACATCATTTTATTTCAAAGAAAATTTCGCCGAATGACCTTTCATGCCTTGACAAGTGACCGAGTGGACACCGAAACACCAGTTGACCAGTAAACTGGTCATAGCAATTACGTCGGGCCCTATATGCACCTATAAGTGAAGCGATGCTGCAACCAAGGCATGCTAGGTTTATTCTATTGAACTAATAAGGTTACAGCCTAAAATATAAATATAATAAATAACAATGTACCATAATTATAAACACACATTATTGAACATATTTTATTAATTACACTTTTTATCAATTTATATTTAGATAATATAGTTACATTAAAGATAACGAAAACTTTCAATTATCGAAATATATAATATCGTGATCTATAACAAGAGATTATAATTACTGATTAAGGATTTGCAGCATTTGTACGGGGTTGTAAAGTACAAAAAGATATAATTCGTGAGATTAATGCCAGGAATGCCCACAGATCTTTATTCTTTAATCAGTAAAATGACAGTGAAATTGTACTGAGGTGTTTAGTATTGTAAAACTGCTCGAGTATTTATTATTCATAATTCGTCTTGATAGTAAAGTATTGTTTCGTTATTGTTATCAAAGTTTGTGTGTCTAATCATCGTGAAAGTTTAGGTAAAAGGTTTAACTGTCAGAAGATGTTATATGGTCGTTTAGAACTGTCCAGAGGTACTGAATTAAATGGGGTTTAAACACGGATGGCCTTGAGATTTCCCTTAATTCATAAGGGAGTTTATTCCAGAGAATGTGTGCTCTGTAAAAGTAAGACTTAGATATGCCTGAACATCTGGTCTGGCTTGACGTAAGTTTTTGTGGAACTTGAGGAGAAATGTCACTAATCATGCTGAGATCGTCTAGATGTGATCGCCTTAACCTACTTCCCATGAAACGTCGTAAGTAAGGTGGAAATGTCAGAACTGACATGTCATGAAAAATATTATGAAAATATAATATATCCTTGTAATCAAACCTTATCGAGAGTGGAAGGATGTTTAGTTCCTTACACGCTATGAAATACCTTTTTGTGTCCCTAAGGCTCAAGTAAATGTCATTAAGGATCCACTTGAGACCTCTTTTTTGTATCGATTCAAGTTTCTCCACCGAGATTTGTGAATGAGGCCGCCTGACAATTGTGCAGTGTTCGAAATGACTTCTAACCTGAGATAGATAGAAGGCCCGACGTTTTTTACAATAAATCGGGGCTTTTACTATGTATTAAGAGTTCTTGAACTATGGCTGATATGAGTATTGATTATTGGGAACTATTTATTCGCACTCAATGAGTCAATCAGTCCGACTCATTGAGTCGCCGGTGTTCAAATCGGTACATTATTTACATTATAAATTTACTGTATGACAATTTATTTGGTAACTTTATTTATGAGCAAAATTTTGAGGATTTAGTTTGGCTGAGTAAGAGTATGTTGCAAACGTTTTCCGTTTGATGTTAAATCATTCTGCTAAACTTTAGTTCTAGCAGTCTGCCGTATTCCAACCTGAAATGCATGGCTGGCCATTAATAATTAAATATTTAATAATAGCTATAATGGGCTAATTTTTATTACCATCCTAATTACAGCTATAATTCTGGATGTTGTTGAAAAGAAAATACCTGTCCAGGGAAACAGGGCGCCTGTTTCGTGTTTTCTCACTAGACGGGGTTAGACAACTAACTGTTGGGCGGTTCGTTTGCATGTGTCTCTTTTGTTCTTAGAAGAAACAATTTCATGGGAGCATTACCGAGATCATCAAACAAATTTAATTGTATTCTAGTTCGATGTCGATTAGTGTGGTTAGTTGGAATTCAGGAATTGTTTCCTAACTTTCTAAACGTTAGAGTAGGCAACATTGACCACTGGTTCCACGTATCTCGTGGTCTGATACGATTAATTAAGTCATTACTTAGCTAATTATCTAATTCCATTTTCCTTAAAGGGAAACAAAACTCAGTTTCAACTTGCTTTATTTATAGCTTATTTCTCATTCGCGAATCCACGTACAGGCTATCAATGATGGCTGTGCAGTGTTGCGGACATCTTTTAAGGGAAAGGGAGTATAGATCACCGGATAATGTTAGCACAAGTTTATTGTTATAGCCCTGAAACATCTCAAGAATCACACGTTCCGGGCAATGTTCCAGTTGATTCAGTATTCAATGATCCTAGCACTGCAACTGTGTTGTCCGTTATTGTAAATTAGTAAAGTATTCCGTAAGTGCACAAAATGTCAGTTGACAGCTATTCTGTCGAATCATAAGATTGGGAGGCAATAGTTTTTGATTAGACGCTAAATTGGAAATCACAATTTAATCATTTATATAACAATTTAATCATTTATCTAATCTTAATACCGTTATCTAAATAGTTAAACTGTGAATTTTTTTACTGTCAGGCAGCACATTTCCTAGTTGATGTTTTCTGAAACTCATGAAAGCTTCATTACTCTAAATATTTATTCGAAGGCAGAATGTAATGGATGAATTCCGCAAGATTGTAATTTTCACATCAATACACTGTTGAGAGGTCGAGCTTGAAACTCAGTTGATGAAACTTTATTTTTGTTGATCCCCATTCCTATTCGTAATTAGAGAAGACTCTTGCTTGTCAGACCATGTTAATTGTTAACGAGTAAAAGCGTTTGTTGATAAAGATATAAGATATGTTACTTTACCCAATTACCGTGCATCACGTGACATTTATTTATATTATAAGGAGTAACGATTGGATTTACCGACCAATTATCCAACCAAGTAAGTAATAAGTTCACTCATAAGTTATCAAGGTTTGATATGGCGACGTTCGTGTCCCTTATGATATCATTTGCATATCAAGCAGTCGCCAGTCTTCTTCCCCTAATGAAGGTTATGGGTAATTTCTTAAATATCCTATGCATTGTGGTTGTTTCCATGATTTTGTTCATATTTTTGTGCAGAGCTGTATCAGTATAATTGGTCTGTATATATATAAATATATGATATGTTACTGACTACAGTGACTGTTAACCTCGCATGAAGCTTGAAGGGGCGCTTATTTCCCGTCTCGATGTTACTGACTACAGTTACTGTTAACCTCGCATGAAGCTTGAAGGGGCGCTTATTTCCCGTCTCGATGTTACTGACTACAGTTACTTTTAACCTCGCATCAAGCTTGAAGGGGCGCTTATTTCCCGTCTCGATGGCAAATCTCTCAACTTCAGCCTATTGCATATTGTTTTCCTCAAATACACGATAAGCTTGGCTGTTTGGATGTTCTGAATATTTGCTGCTATTTTTTCCTTTTCACCCTTTTGAAAAAAGGCAATAGTGAAAGGTTACGAATGGAGGTTTTTGCAGAAAAACGTGGATTTTGGAGAACGAGATAGGTGGGTTTAAATATGTCGTGTGTTCGTTCGTTACCATGCAACGAAAAAGTTGGGCGCGCGCGAGGATTGCTTGCGGAGATGTGATGTATAGATAGCCTGTGATCTATGAATGCGCGGCGCGACTGTGTATATGATGCATGTAATGTATAATATTACTATTAGGTAATACACCCAATTTGTACGTGGCACGCGTAGTGTATTGATGTGTACACGAGTATAGTTTACCTTTGCTGATAATTTCTTGAATTACAGATACAAGTTAAGTTCTACGGCAATTGAACTGAATTTCAAGTGTTTCCCGTATTTGATGCATAATTGATCAATATTATTATCATGAAGATTGAAGTGAGCTGATTGGAGCTTATAGTTATACTTAAATTTATAGTAAATGTGAAATGGAAATCTAGCGTCCGCCAAAACGAAACAACGGGCGCAATTCTTGTTAGTTTATCAACACGTATGTTTCCAAAACATCCGAACTATTGAACGTGTTATCTATCTACTGTTAGTTACCTGTCACATTGCCATAGATTTAATCAAATAAACTTGCTATAATTTCTAATTCCTCCACTCAAGCAATCGGAAGCTCCTTTTTTTGCTAAATTTTTCAAAATAATTATCGGCAAAACTCCCAAAAAAACATTATTACCGCCCGGTGGGAAGTAGCCGGGTTGTGATGTGGTTTTACACCAACGGTCAACGAACTGTCACGGGGGGGCTATATTTGTACTTTCTCATTTGTACTTGGCGCTGTTGCCCGCGATTTACTTTTCTGAATTAAATCTAATTTTGGGTTGACAGATGTTCACACGTCGATTTAAGTCGGGAGCTTGGCGGATTTTGAGTTCACTTTTATTTATATTACATCCTGAACCGATTACGTATATGCCATATGTTATGTACTACCATAATTGCCCCTGCAACCTCATGACATTCATGCAGGCACTTGTGCAATGTGTTGGCTTCCGATATTCCACTAATTTTCACCTGTCGTTTCTTTCCCAAACCTATCAAATAGGACACTAAATTATTTAATGGTTATGAAATACAATGTCTTTAACCACGGCTACTGATTACAAAGTCAGATTTAACCGCTTAAACATCGTGATCTTATACATTTATGGTCTCTAAGATCCATCTGTGGAAGATGCGATTATTGATGATTTTGTTTTTAACTGTACAGTTAGACGGAGAAATATTATCTACAATTATAAACTCTTTTATTCAAGTTGTTTGTATTTTTCAAGATGGAACATATTGTGTTAACAAAGAATTAAATGAAGAGCCCAAAACCTTTTATTCTTTCGATGATGGCGTCTCTTCTGTATTTAACGGGATAATCGTTTTTCCAAGGATCATACAAGTTTTAACATTTATTTTACTATTTAATTTGTATCAAGTCCTGTCTGTTTGTACTGAGTTTGGATGCAACATCTACCCCTTATCCACCAACTACAAGTATACATGCCCACGGACTGCAGCGGTACAGTCCGGTAATCTGGCAGTTTCTCTCTGTTGTAATACCCGTGTCACCCAGATACCCGCGCTCTGCTGCTCTGAACTGTGCTTTCAACTGTGTGCCTAAGGACTCCGAGATGACTCCTTCATAAATACCGCAATTAATGCCATCCACCTATTATCCACTTACTTACCGTGAAGTCAGTAAAAATACTTATAGTAAGAGCACTTACTGTGGAGCAGTGCGTTATATTGGATCTGCTTTCCGTGTCCCCCCAGTTATATTAACAGGACAACATCCGTCTCCTTTATAGGACCAAACCAACAACATTCTTAGCACGCTGACCATTCCTAAACTAGGTATAATAATATTCAAAACATAATCCCTCCAGAGTTACCAACTTACCCACTTACCCACTGACGTTCAGTTAGGACGTTAAGTTCTGAATTCCTACTTCTGCAATCCTAGGTTCTGTACAGGAGAGGGTCGAGTAGAATTCTAAAGAATTCCATCCAACAAACGATGAGAAAGAGTTTCTGATGATGCGACTGGAGCCAAGGGAAACGTTTGTGCCTGATAATGTAGATGATAATGTGCTGGAGAGAAAATAAGAACACCATTTATCTAAGCTGTGTTGACTTTAATAAAGTCACGCGAAGTGTTGCATAATAATACAAAGTCGGTCACCGTCTTTAAATCTAATTTAGACGTGTCCTGAATGATGAATAACATGCGCTAATCTCAACTTAACAGTACACAAAATCATTTCCGTAAATAACGACTGGATTCTGATGGTTAATTGTTTGAATAAACGCAATTACGGTTTAACAGATCGAACAACTCATCAATTATACTAGTACATCTAATGAACTCATCATCGTTAAATTTGGTATCAAGAAAAGTATTTGCTTGGTTAAACGTCGTCCACTAATCGTTACCCTATCCATTGTTTGCTTAGTTACGCTACATTATTATCATAATTATCTATAATCCTGGACACATCAATAATCATTTAAGAGAGATCTAGCTATTGTATTTAATTACCTTAATTATGTTCTCTGTATGTCGACCTGGGTGACTCCTCAAATCAGATCAGGGCACAGTATATAAATTAGTCGGCAACGTTGGTTGAGCGGAGACTGATCTGCACAGATATTGCATCATTTATGTTTCATCTTTAGAATCTTTAGGATCGTTTTACAAGATCAGACAACCAATGATGCTAAAGATTGATACTTCATGTCTGCCATTTGATAGTTTGCTTCAGGTTATACCAAGATATAGAATAAAATTGTCGTTTGATAATGATATTCAAAGTCGTCCGAAGCGGGTATCTCTGCCTCTCAATATTTTAGGCGACTAAAAATATGAACTCTTCTACGTTTTCAGCGTTTTCAAACATGAACATAATCGGTAATCTAATGGCAGTTGGCCTGATTTACGACCCTCGTTGCTTTGAACTTTCCTATACCGCTTTAATTTGTTGACGGCAGAAGACTTGGGATCTCCTAACCGTTTAGCGTAAGTTTGATCGAGCACTGTTTGATCGAGCACTTTGTCATTTAATTATGTTTATATGATCCCTGAATTCTAGAACATTCGCTTTTCGACTCATGCTCAGTAAAACTCGTTGTTCACTCCAAAATGCCGGAGTTCTTCTATTCGTGAGTGCACATTGTGTACTGTTATTTTTAGTGTCAATAATTTTATTGTTCTCCTTAAATTCCTTGCCGTCTATAAGTTTATTTGGATAAAGCCGAACAGATTCATGAAGAAAATTAATATGATTATTGGTTTTAGTGCATGCTTTTCGCGCTAAAACAGCTGTTGACATATTTGAATATTTTGGGTGAAACCATACAGTTTTTCTGGCTGGTCTGTTTTTTATATAACTAATTCATCCAGGTGAAAAAATTTTAGAAAATTTTCACTAATCCTGTCTGCTGTTATATTGCTTCAAAACAGACAAGAAAACTAGACTCTATCCAGTTTCTGAATGCTGTCCAACATTTTGTCGTGTGTCAACTGCCAAACATATGTGAAACGACAATACGCCTTTCCAATGTCTAAAACTGTTTACATATTTATTCGGCTGTGTGCTGGTGCAGTGTTCACAATCAATAGATCATATCCCTAATCCTTGGATTATATTTTGTAACTTGCTTACTGTTTCAAGCTCGCGCCATCCCTCAATGCATATTGACCAGTGTCACTGAAACTATAATTTACTAAAAAGTTGTTGATTTTGCTAATTATAATCCAGGGCGAATTTGTAATATCTGTACATTTTTGGGTCACCTCATCCCATGGAGAGTCGCTTCTTCGAGTTTTTCTTTTCATAAAACTGATGAGTTACAGTTACACATGATTGGTAACTTGGTAATTATGGAAAAATATTCAATTTTAATGACTTTTATAACCGTTATTTATCATTGTCTTTAAACCACACTGGCATTGCTTTCTCCTAATTTTGATCACCTCTCGTTCAGGTGAAATCCCCGTGAAATGATAAAATGGCCTATGCAGATTAATGACTGATAGCCACACCTGGCAATGGACTATGTTGCACAGATATCGACAGCTCCTTCTTCTTCTACTCGTCCTGGTACTTCTACTTCCCACACCCACCCTATCTAACACAGATGTGAGTCATCGACTCTTCAGTTACTTCCGTACGTACATTGACGCGGACCTTATTGCTCGGTTGTACGAGAAACACACGTATAGGACAGAGATAGACACCCACAAACTGGGAGACCACGTGGGGGTTACAACCGGTAAAGAGTTTAATGATGCCTTCACGGCCCTCAAAAACATCCAGAAGAGGACCATCAAGGAGTACAAGAGCCACAAGTGGGACAAGGACCTGACCTATAATTATTGGGACGGTTTCACGCACCCCTTGACATCAAACAACGGAAGTGTATTGCATCTGGAGCATAACGAGCGCTACATGGCAAGTGTTAGCATGACAGAATCAGCCATAAACCTACCTCTAGATGTGTATGATAACTGGACTGAGGTCAGGAACACAATCCAATGGACATCCGGCCTGGACAAAGCATTCATTCAGAACAACGACAAAAAAGCGGATAACATATTCTGGCAGTACATAGGAACCCCCCAAGGTGTCATGAGAACCTACCCCGCTACATACATCCCTGCCAAGGATCAGATAGATTTTGATGTGCGGAGGAGGCCCTGGTACAATGCTGGTATAGGGTGCCCTAAAGATGTTATCCTTCTTATGGATACGAGCGGGAGTTTGGAGGGTTTTCCTACCAGGCTGCTGAAAAATACTGCCGTTAAGTTCCTCAATGAGATTATATCTGATACTGACTTTGTCACTGCTATCGACGTTGGGTATGAAGGTAAGTTGATTTATGTTTTGACTATGGATTAATATTTAACGTTTGTTGGGTCAACTTTAATATGAGAAATTACAGCCATAGAAGATGATAATCAGATTGTGCAAGTTTTTTCCTCCGCGTGTTGAAATAAACATAAATCACATCATTTGTCCTAGAAATTACCCACCTCTATGTTTCTCAAAATTAAAATATTTCAGCCAAATTCCTGACGTGTTACTACCACCTGACCCGAGCGAACAAGATTGTCAAGAAAACCTTGATTGATGCTATTAAAGACATTCAGCCTAACGGAACCAGCAACTGGGAAGCAGGCTTTAATCTAGCTTTCGAAACATTCGAAAAGAGCAGGATGATAAACCAATCTGCTTATTGTGAGAAAGCCATCGTTCTCTTTACGGACGAGACAGGGCAACCTGTTGATGTAAGTTTGAAATTGAAAAAAGTAAAAACAAATTCTATTCATAATTTAAATTTTTACTGTAATCTACGCTCCAATCCAACTAGCTACCGGATACACTTTAATTTACTATCGAATCTAATATGCGTTTTATCTAATTGTGGCAATGTGAATGCGATACAAAAATTTCTCAGAGCTAATTTGACGGAAGCCCCATTTCAGGAGATAGTAGCAAAGTTGAACACGCAGAAACACGTGCGAATATTTGTGTTCTCGTTCCGTAAAAACGAGGGAATGTACAATGACCGACTGAAGGGCTTGGCATGTTCTAATCGGGGCTACTATTCCAAGATCCTTTACTTCGGGCAGATTGAGGCTGCTTTGCAGAGACTCGTCCAGGTTTGTTCATTTAGCTGAATATTTTAATGTTTTAGAACTAAGTCAAGTGTCAAAATATGTTTTTTGGAATTTAATGGTTAATTATTGAATGTTATAAAACTTAGTCGAGCGTCAAAATATTTTTCATTTTATTTTAAGGGATGTAGCACCATTATACCTCATAGATACACTTTACAAAACCGATTTCTCATTCCCACATTCCACATGTGACGTCCCCACTTACGTCTGTAAAGTGTACAATGTTACAAATGAAACCCCTCCAGATAGGGAACACTCCGCTGAAAGATCAGTCAATACAGCCTACCTGGAGCAACGCTTACAAAGATCTGGGAGGTTTTGGGCTGGTGATCACGGTCACTCTACCAGTCGTGGTGGGAACGTCTGAGTCAGAGAGAATGGTCACTAAGGTTGCCAATAACAACAGTGTTTCTTTATTAGGTAATATCAGTATGTTAAATCGTTTTTGTACATTTACTTCGATATTTGTATGGTTTCAATTATCGTTATCTAAATTCCAATCTAACATCCTCCAATTTGAACCTGTGTTCGGATAATGCTAATTGTTTTCTACAGAAATCGCTTTCGGGGCTGTATGGGAGCAGGAGAAGTCGCAAACTTCTATCGTGTATCGTATCTGTGAATGTGTTCTGTATTCAGTTACTAACGCATAAATAATACAGGTATCGTGGGACTCGACTTTAAGTCGTCCCGAATAATCCAGATCAGCAGCAGTGTCCTTCCCATCAGTAGTGCGAGTGTGATCATCAACAACAAGGGTTATCCCGTCTACCATCCTAGGATTGACAAGTACAAATACGAAGATGTCAATACCAGGTTCCATAATTTCCGGTGGACTGACGAGAACAAACAGGTTAACATTATTCGGGTTATTTAAATCTCCTATAAGTATAATCTTACAAACTTTTAAATTCGAGTCTTACAATATGAAACAGCACATTATTGTACTTATCTTAGATTAAACGATTGCAGTAACATCCTGTTATTCTCGCAGGATCTAATAGATCTTGAGAAGAGAATGATTGATCACGATCACTTTGTTTTGAAGACAAAAGGATTTCTGACTTATGAGAACCAGAAAAGAGGCTCTGAATGGTACCAGGTGGATAAAGTTATTTTTATTAAGTTATTGTTCCAAATTATCTGTGCACGTGATTTATATAGCCATAATCTACTGTTAACTCCCTTGAATAATGAGTTTTAATAATGTCCGTAAGGTCTGTAGTATTGCACAACATTAACCTATTGTTCGATTCCCTCAGGAGCTCCAATATCAGATCTACCCAGTAACTTCTACACCCTTCAGTATAGCTTGCATCTACCCCACCTACCCTCCAACCTACTTCATGTACAAACTAAAAACCCTAAACGTGGAGGACATCGTTTCAATTCTAAAAAGCAACTGGACTGGCCAAGTTCTTCACAACTTTGACGACAACAGTTGTAACGTTAGGAAGCAACTAGGACAGAACACACGGTAAAGTTGACCTGGACAATTCCACTTGTTCAGCCGTCATTTTCTCGTTGTTTACTGACATATACCTGTCGAGGTACTTTAAGGAAGCCTTCAAGAAATATCCTGCCCCTGCCGAGCAGGCTGAGGATATTCAAATCGGTGGACGGAGTTTCCAGAAGGACGAAATCCTCTCCCATTTCATCATCACCTACACGGGCATGGTGTTCTTCAGTAACCCTAAGTGGAACGGAGCAAACGCAACCACCATGGCCACCCTCACTCCGTACGCTCAAACTGTTAAGAACATCTCGGCAGCGTCACTGTTCATCTCACAACCGTACCGACGAGAGATCTACAACTTCAGATCAGTGAACATCACCCAGCGAGTCAATGTGACAGTAGATGGAGTGTCTAGTCAAGTAGCTGCTGTAGGGATTGAAGTTAGAGTAGAGCTCGTCAGAGAAAAGCTTCTTGGGGGCCACGATGATGATTTGGATCGATTTCTAGTCGATGAAAACGGGGAGATTATCATGGGATATAACAATGAGCGAGGAAGTGAAGATATGGGGGACCAAGCGGGGCATTTAGGAGAGCACCATCCTTATCTTCTTAAAGAACTTATAAAAAGAAGGATTTTTAACGTCGTAAATTATACAGAGTGTATAAACGAGTGTAAAGAGACGGTAACTGAGCATGAAGGTCACCATGGCAGTAACGGAGCATGCACTTTTAAACCTATTTTATATAACCTATTAGCAGTTCTGATGAACTTTTTAACTAACCTTAAGCTGCTCTTCTACTTTGACTACTTTTTAACAGACGTTGAAGCAAACCACATCGTGAAGGAAAAAACCGTGGAATGCTGCAGGATGTTTAATCTGTACCAGAGGAATTTTCAGTACCAAGACACTCACGGCACCTGGATCAATGGTGACGGCCCCAACGGGTGTCAGTCCCACTACGAGGTGTCAAACGTTCCCAGTACAAACCTCCTGTTAGTAGTGGACCATAGTCCGGGCTGCAAACCCGTGTCCGAGCAGATAACACCATATCGAGGGGTCCGAGTGTATCACCATCAGGGCTGCCAAGAGGGTCACGAAGACCATGATGTTCCCAACACGGACGCTATGGCTAGTTTAATTAATCACTATTATCGTAATTTTAAAACGTGTATCGTAAGTTATACTGACGAGGGCATGTGCAGTCATTGCCAATTGCTTATAGGTTCTCCCTTTCTAATAATTTCAGCTGTTTTGCGTTCAGTACTTTTTTGGTGCTAGCAGTACCACTTCCATAATTTAGATTAAACGAGTATTTTTTACATTTTTGTTATATGAGGAGGGTAATCTTTAAACGTTCCACTTGGGAAGTAAAAGTGTGCTGCCGATATCCGATTTGACCTTAGAATCTCATTCTCCTGGAATTACCACACACCACAGTAGCTTTTCCCCAGATTGTCTGTATTTTTAGTCCAATGTTGATTGAATTAACATTTAAACAGATTTTTAATTTTTCCCGGTGAATATGAAAAATCTGTACCTTTGGACTTTGGAGAAATACTGCTCAAGTAACAGTAAACTTCTTATTATCGTGTAGAAGTAACACAAACCCCTTAAAGTTAAACTGTTTACGTCATATTATGTGAACGATCCCTTTATCCAAAACAGTCAATAAAAATGTCAAAAGACCTTTACCGATGAATTTTGTAATTGTACTTTAATATCACACAATAAAGCAGAAAATAACATGTACTGTAAAACTTTACGGCACCCACCTCTCACTCCAATAAACTGCATATTATATTAGATTGATTTTTTGAAACACGAAAGCTTGATCAGATCTCCCAGGCCAGATACATTTACAAAGCATAAACTAACGATTGTGATGGATATTTTTTGATGCGATAAAAACTGACTATCAAAAATACTATTACCTTCCTTCCTGTAACCACGGGGCCACGAGCTTTTTAGGTATGTAATAATAATAAAATTTACGGCATGCCTATCGCCACTCGGAATTGTTAAATCCTTTCTCCGCTAGGATTAGCGCTCGGATCCGATAGGTTTTACATTTCCTATTGGGTCCGAGAGCAAATCCTATCGCCTCTCGGAACTTAAACTTACATATCCTATCGGCGCCCACCCTGGCATTCTGCCATATCTTCATTATGTTTTTGAACACTGATGCCTGGTCAGATCCCCGGCCAGGTAAATAACTTTCAATCAGTATTTCTGAGGAGTAAATAATCGTTTATTAGGCGATTGCTTGGCTTTGATGTTAACGTTAACTTGTTGATGTTCTGAGAAAACATGTCTGGAGTCCCATGTTGAGATTAACTGATCTTATCAAGTTTGTTTTCTGGAGTCGACTCAGTGAAAAGCATAATACTAGGGATTTGAAAATAAAATCGAACTTTTAATAATAGCATATCTGTATCTCAAACTATTTGTTACATAAGCATAGCAGTGTTGTTAATAGTTTTAATCCCTTATATTCTGCTTCTATTTCTAAGTCGACTCCAGAAGACGAACTCGGCTACATTTAATTTGTTAAGTACCACATCCTACTTCAACTTGCAATTGTACCAAGATTCCTCAAATGTTGTATAACCCTTAACGGGTGATACTCGTAAAATATTTGTTTCAGGACCGTCGACGAGTCCAACTCGGCGCGCGTCTTGGTAGGTTATAAACCTACACTATAACCCCCAACTTCCGCCCAGTTTACATCAGCCCATGTAGTACATAGTATGCCTCTGGGGCCGTAGCATCTTCATCTTGGGTTCGCACTTCGCAGTCCAGAGGGACCTAATAAAATTTTGATTCTGTAGAATATACATCATATTTGTAGCTCGATGCACTACTGGGTCGCGCCGCGCATCTTCTCACAACCACGAGATGCGAAGGATCGGATTGACAATTGACATCGTGAATCATACATCATATTTACAATTTAAATTGCAACCTCGATTTGAACTCGAAGGCCCAGCTTAATGATACCAGATACAGGATAAAAATTAATGAGAGCTTTTTATTAGCAGTAGTAAACACATAAATCAAAATTATTGACACTTTACGTACCTCATTAATAATAATTTATACATTATAATAAACGTTCATCACATGTAAAATTGATAATTAGACTTCATACATGATACGCGTACTTACTTGTAAGTGCTTGATTAGGTCTCCTCAATCATTCGAGTGGCCTGCACCAATGAACTCCCGTTTGTGACGTATCATCTCCCTCCAAAGTCTGCAGTCACTAGCCATCTCGCTCGCTCCTTCTAAGTGTATGTCAGTGTTTCCTGTAAACGCTGCAGCATCTTCCAGCAAACATTTTATCCAGTTCTTTCTTGGACGGCCCCTAGATCTTTTCCCATGCGCAGGGGTCCAGTTAAGCAGGTATTTAGGAAGTCTAGTGTCTGGCATTCTCAATTCTGGTGACATGATACGCGTACGAAGCTGAAGTCTAATTGTCAATTTTACCCAATACTGCCATAACTATAACTATAAGTATAAGTAATTAGGTGCGCACTTATAGTAATTGTATTTGCACAGAAAGCACATCCGATTTGATACGTATGAAATATTTGTATCACGTCGTGACCCCCATCGTCGTTTCACTATAGTGGATTTTTTTCATTATAGAGTGTGGAGTGGTTGCGAGAAGATGCGAGGTTGCGAGAAGATGCGCGGCGCGGCCCAGTAGCGCATAGTGCAGTGCTACAAAGTTTTTCACTATAGTAGAGTTTCACTATTATATAGTAGAGTTTCACTATAGTAGAGTTTCTACGACGCGATACAGCGGGGAGCCGCGCACTCGTGCGCGGCGGGTCATACAGCGTATGACAATGAAATGGTTTTTCATTTTGCTTCATTATTTATAGCATTATTTTGAAATCGTTTCTACGATACAGGGGAGCCGCGCACTCGTGCGCGGCGGATCATACAACGTATGACAACGTTTTAATTGAGTTTTTATTTGTTATGTGTGTTCATTGTCAATTGTAGCGCGATGCGTTACTGTGCCGCGCCGCGCACTCAATGAGGCTTCTCTCGCTAGATCGGCGAGATGCGCTACTGTGCCGCGCCGAGCTGCGATGAATTGACATCCTTAATTAAGTATGTTCATATTGTATCACGTCGTGACCCCCACGGTCGTTTCACTACGATACAGGGGAGCCGCGCACTCGTGCGCGGCGGGTTATATATATATTATAATGCACGAATAGTGCATGAGTGCTGAGTTCCGCGCGAAAAGAATTATACAACATGTATCAAGTTGATTCGCAACTCATCGACGATGTTAGTATTTGATAAAAATATTGTACGGGTAGGGTACGGTGTACGAGAAGGAGCCTTACGAAGAAAATATATGCTTTTTAAATAAATATATACTTTTTCAAAAAACATTTTATTTTTTTAAAAAACATATATACTTTTTCAAAAAACATATGTTTTTTGGAACGTATATATTTGCGCTAAAACAAAGGCCCCTTCTCGAACATGGCGTGTACGAGAAGGTGCCTTGCGAAAACATATATTTTTCGTAAGGCCCCTTGTTGAACATGGCGTGTACGAGTGATAAAGCGTTCTTGGTTCTTATTCCTGGAAATTTCCTTCGATCATTATCAAGTCAATTAGAAGATCATCAAGACGCTTATACTCGCTAAAAATAAAATTAATTTTCTTCCCACATCAAAAATCATTTGATGTGGTCTGATATCATCATATGTAACACCCTGAATCGATATTTCTGCGACATGGTCATGAGAAAGTTTCAAAAACCAGGTTTTAGTGGTTTACAGGAAACATTATGTATTTAAATGTAAATTACAATTTTTTAAATCGCTAATTTGTTTATGGCAAAAGAACAAAATTTGAAATTTAAGTTGTTGTTACCTGGCACGCCAATCCCAATGCGCGGCGTTCTTTTAGAGCTTCTATCATGAGAGGAGCGAGCAGTATACTAGCAAGTTACGCTAAGTTGTATGTTGGGGCCGGGCATGTTTTAATTAACCCAGTTTGTTGGTTTATCTTTCACTTCTAGAATGCATGCGGAGATAATGTCGCGCCGGGTAAGCTTTATAAATGGATTTAAACTTAAAGCAGGATACAATTTTGAATTAGTACATTTCTTTCAATTTCATTGATACAATTGATAGTAGACGGTAAAAATGAAAATTTATTAATGTGTTTTATCTGACACAAAAATTGGATTTTATTGGATAACACTCCATACAACGATCGTTGAAGCCATTTGGGGAAAATGATATGTTTATAGTATTATTGATAATACGTATATAATATACTAGAAACCCGCTAGTCGAAAGCTTTGTTCGAGGAAATTTTAAAAATCAGTTATGTTTTAATTTCTCTTCATCATACAGCTCTGTTATAATACAGTAGACATAATGAAATTTATCTAACAATGGCGACAGCGTTGTTAGTATTCGGATTCCCAAAACGATACTTTTTACCGCATCAAAAAATACCAATCACAACCAAAGTTATGAATATAAGTCATAGCGTGAGCGTAAATGTGAGCTAGTTTTGAAGTTATGACGTAGCATACAGCATAACAACGCGCGTAGTTAAGATGTTATTGCTCGCGCACGTGCATTTTAACGTTGCTACGCAACAGCGCAATAAACTTTTGCTAAAATAACGACATTATTCTAACGGTTATTTTACCTCACTTCCGACGTTAATTATAAAAAATCTAAAGCCTAAATCAAAATTCTAAGAATGCTATAGCCTATTCCTATCCTTTTTCTACAACCCTGCTAAAAATGGCGAGGTTTCAACTCCATTTGCGAGCTGGGTTTGGCATCACCAGAGGGTCATTTTGAGGTCGATTTTCGGTGTTTTTTCTTCTATGTCCCCGTTGCCGGGGAAATTTCGTCAAGTTTAAAATATAATATAGATAACATCGCTTTAACCACACAAACGCAAACCACAAACCAGAGCACTTTTGCGCTGCAGTATGCAGTCCACAGGCGCTCGCGTCACTTGCTACACGCGCCTTTCACTTCCCATGTGCCCTGGATTCAGTTCTAAAAGTAGTGCTGTGCATTTTCTTTTCCAATTATGTGAATTCCATCCAAAGTTCTTAATCCATCTTCCATTCTTGTCACTTTTCCACTGACTGATTTGATTTGATCAGGACGTGCCATTGCTTAACTTTATGCTACCACTTGTTTACTTACTACCGCTTATTACCACCGCTTATTACTACCGCTTGATACTTTTCTGTTGTTATTCTAGGAATCTGTAAAGCAATGAAACAACGTTCAACTAATGCAATGTAACTACAAAAACCCCACAGACAAGCATGATATGGTATGGTATATACTGAAACAATGAACGATTAGGATATATAAACTTTCATAGATATAATTACCAGATATACACCTATTCATATGTATGCGTAAGCACATGGGCAGGTGAACGTATAACTCTACAGATTGTAATATATTGTATGACACTGACCTATGGAAGAACTTTTGACAAGGCGCAGGCCCCCTGATGTGTATCTGATGTGTATCTTCCTAAGATTTAACTTGTTTTCCTATACTCTAAGTATTCCTATACTATGACACTTCAGTTTTCTGGTGCAGAACTCAGAATATTTCGAATGAATTACTATTCACACCAACCAATGGAGGAACTATGTTTAGGGGAAAAGTAACAATAATTATAATTCATAATCAATTCATATTCAACAGAAATAACAAGAGTATCTGCGGTGCAAGCTGTTTTTTAAAGTATAAAAAGGTCATTCAAACAATATATGGACACGTTCATAAAAAGGTGGCACTTAGAGCTTGATTTTTCACTGTCAAAATTGTGTGAAGCATTTTAAAATACTTGTATCTCAAGGAGTGTGCTATGAAAGTTAACAAAATTTTGATATGTGGTCCAAAAAGAGTCAAATGTCACATAATTAAGTCATTCATCTCTT
Source organism: Bolinopsis microptera (assembly GCF_026151205.1). Lineage (NCBI taxonomy): Eukaryota > Metazoa > Ctenophora > Tentaculata > Lobata > Bolinopsidae > Bolinopsis > Bolinopsis microptera. The sequence goes on along the minus strand of NC_087073.1, from coordinate 3,521,008 downwards.
TATATCTGTTAATTGTGCAGATATGAGCCAGAAATCACAAAATATTCATTTCTTGCACCTCTAATGATGAATTTACATTCTGTGAGTGTGTCCTGCTTCTCAATGTGATTATTGAACCTTTTTGACATAGTTGAGTGTTAAAAGTGCAAAGAGTCACCGGTTAAATGTGGAGTTATGATGCAATTATCACACACAGGGTTAATTCTGACTAATTATTTTAGAATGATGAATGTGATATGAATATCAACGGAATGATTGTAATAATGAACTCTATCGATAAGAATTATAGCATGCTAACTAATATTTAGAGAATTTGGATGGTTAAAAGTGCCATAATGAGTCAAAAATCACATAAATGAGCATGTATTGAAATGATGCTGTATCAGGGGAATGTATCACTTTTTGGCTCTATATCAGGTTGGTATTCATAGTAAATCTGCAGTGATTTGTTGTGACACTTGTTTATGGTCATGGAGAAGTTCGTTATTAGAGTAATAGTGGAATCAATAATCACAAAACACTGATTTTAAACTGAGTAAACTAGGCAAGTACTTTTACTACTCAAGCCATGATAATTTTGTCTCCATAATGTGACAAATGAATCAATCAGTAACGTATAATACTTAATTGGATTTTTGAAATGTGATTATCGATTCATTACCTTTCCTTAGTAAAACAAAGTATTTTAGTAAAACAAAGTATTTTATTTATTAGCAGTGCAATCAATTCATATGATATAATTATAAGAATATAATAGTATGTCACACCTATTTAACTGTTACGTTCGAGTAGTCGTGCTATGGCTAAATTTAACTAGGACCAGTGGTGTCGATTAACATTTAAAAGGTGATTCTAAGTGACACAAATGGAAAATTTTAAGAAAAGACGGATCAAAACACAGATCCAAGGACAAGGAGACCCCACTGCAGGACCATACATGCTATTGGCTTGTGCATGGCCCAAAAGGTTCCAGTTGTCCAGGAAACTGTACGTAGCTGGTCAACTAGTTTTGAATTTAGACTAGGCTTGATGAGTTCTGGGGTTTCTAGAGGTAAGATTTGATGGTGCCAGGTTTGTTCAGGCGGATATGGAAATTATGCGAGGAATATATAGGTATATAAAAATCATATCAATATAAAAATAGATCCAAAAATAGATCCAAAGATTCACACGGCAGTCAGGGAACTTCCAGACAGGATGCTTTTGAAACAGGTATAATTAGCGCTTTTGTAATTAGTTGTATGCAAGGGATGGGATGCTGGTTGACTAAGCTGGTTCAATGCCCCAGCTATTTAGGGGGAGCCACTCAATTTCACGCCCAGGTGTTGTCAATTGCTGGGTTTCAAGTAAGAGCTTTTTGATACGGCTCTTGATAATTGAGATGGGGGAGGAAAGGTCGGAAAATTTACTAGAGCCAGGGACCATGACATTGTTTTCATTAGGAGTGCATTTGTCGAATATTTTATCAACCAAACTGTTCCATATAGTCGTACCTTTGAAGACAAAATTGTGTTTAGAAATTTCAAGTTTGTGTCGGGGGACCCGCATAGTTTGGCTACATGCTCTGGAACTTGTTTGGAATAAACTTGTCAGAGAGATAGGTTGATGCAGTTTCAAGATTTTAAACAGTTCAGTGGATATATGTTGGGTGTACAGGTTGTGGATTGACATGATTTTCTCGGTATTGAATATTGGCTTAGTGTTTTCCAAAGCAAAGCTCCTTTTTGCGATGTGTTCACTGTATGGTCTTGCACGTGCACATGTTTCATAATACTCTGCCCGGTCAAAGCTTGGTTTGCTTCCAAATAGAAGGCGTACACATCTTTTTTGGATGGAGAACAGTTTAGATAGTCTATAAGGTGTGACACCACCCCAGCTACTGATACAGTAGCTCATATGAGACTTGAATAAGGAGTCATACAGCTTATGGTACTCTGTTTCTGGAATAAACTTCATAATACGTTTAATTATAGCTATACTTGTAGTTAGTTTACTTTTTATGTTATCTAGTTGGGGTTCCCAGGATAGTTCATGGTCTATGATAACACCAAGGAATCTCACTTTATCTACTCGTGTAAGCGTGTTGCCTGATAACGTGAGTGAGTTCTCAGAGCCATATTCCCGAGCACGTGCACAGGACGAGTACCGGCCAGGTCTGAATAACATGTAGACCGATTTGCTTTGGTTAATGTGCAGCAAGTTAGATTCCATATAGTCATTTACAGATTCAAGTACTTTATTAGCATTCAAATAGGCTTCTTGTTCAGTTTTTCCAGCAACAAATATGTTCGTGTCATCTGCAAACAGTATGAAGTGTCCAAGTTTGCTAGAGTTGGTAATGTCATTGATGTAGAGTAAGAAGAGGAGAGGGCCTAGAACTGATCCCTGTGGTACCCCATATTCAATTTTGCAGTGATCAGAGTGTGTATTTTGGAAATCAACATACTGCTGTCGGTTACACAAATAGCTTTCAATTAGGTCAAGACAGGGCCCTCTTATGCCATAGTGTTCAAGTTTGACAAGTAATTTTCTGTGGTCGATTGTGTCAAACGCTTTGCTTAAGTCAATGAATATGCCAATTACATGATTCTTACTTTCTAGGTTTTTAAGAATGTGGTCAATGGAGTAATTGACGGCATGTGCCGTTGAGTGGTTGGATCTGAATCCAAACTGTTTATCGTATATGACCATATGTGAAGTAAAGAAGCTATATAGTCGGCAGTAAATTACTTTTTCAAATATCTTACCAAAGATAGGTAGAATGGATATAGGCCTGTAGTTATCAAACAGCTGTGGGTCTCCTTTCTTAAATACGGGGGTGACCTTACCTATTTTGAGAATATTTGGAAATAGACCCTCCTTCATGAATGAGTTTAGGAAACCAGCTAGGTGCCTAGAGATTGAAGTGCAACATTTCTTAAGAACAGCTATTGATATGTCACTAGCCTTGTCACCCTGGAAGGTTTTAACAATTTTTTCGATTTCCTCAGAATCACAGGGGTTTAAGAACATACTGTTGGTAACTCTTTTGTTAAAGTAGTTCTTATAATTAAGGGGCCTCTGGCAAGCTGTGTCACGACTTATTGGTTTGGAGGAGCAGAGCTTCGCATTAAGTTTACCTGCAATGGAAGAGAAGAACATGTTAAAGCCATTCGATATGACACGCTTGTCTTTTACTAAACTACCATCTATTTTGAACGAGGCCTTTATTCCAGTTTTTGTTTTTCCCCTCAGTTCATTGATCAGTGCCCATGTTTGCTTCATATTACCTGAGACTTTTGAGAATTTTCTGCAATAGTACAATTTCTTGGCAGATCTGATAATGTATTTTAACTGTCGACGGAATTTACTATAGGTTAAGTATAGATCAGAGTCTCCAAGAGGGTTGGGTTCTTTAATTGTACTCTTCCACTGCTTGTAAAGATATTCTTTCTTTTTCACTGATGCAATGATCCCTGGTGTGATCCAAGGGTTTGCAATCATATTTCTTTTTGACTTTTTGAACGATTCAGATTCAATTAAAAAGTTTTCTTCGATCAAAAGTTTTATCTTATTTGCAAAAATTTCAAAGTTTTCTACGTTGTAGCACACCTGCCCACAAAAATTTGTTTGAATATCTTCTAAGAACTTGGTCATATTAGATTCACAGTAGTCGTATTTTGGTTTATAAGGGTCAAGTTCTGGTTCTTCAGGCATGCTACATTCGAGAATACAGAAAATTGGAGAGTGATGCGAAACCCTGGTATCCAGTAGTCCAGCTGAAACAATATTGTCAGTGGAGTTTGTCAGAATATTGTCAATAAGCGATGGGACACAGCCTGGTTTATGGTGCGTTGCCAGTGATATAAGTGGGATGAAGTTATTTCCATATAAAATGTTTTCAAAGCTGGCAGAGCCTTTATTAAATAGATTAAAGTTGAAATCTCCAAGCAGGATAACGTTCCTATCAGGAACCTGATTAAGAAGGCTCTCAAATTCGTGTAGGGCATCTTTGTCAGATCCACCAGGTGGTCTGTATAGGACGCCAACTGTTTGGGGCCTACCAACATTTGTTATGGAGACAAACACTGATTCAAGGTTAGGGGTACACATACACAGTTTATCAATACGGGTGTAAGTAAGTGACTCATTGATGTAAATTCCCACTCCACTACCTTTAGATTTGTCACGTAATTTATTGGTGTATTCAGAGAGATAACCGGGTATCCTATACAGGTCTTTGAGGTTTGCATCAATATTTGTCTCAGCCAAGCCAATAAACGAGAGTGGATGACTGTACTGTGAGATTTCTGTGACAAATGTATCAAAATTTGCAGCATTTCCATCAATATTGTTAAAAATACCAGTAAGGTTCTGCCCATTTCTATGATACAGCTTTATGAGGTTCTTAAAGCTTTTATGATCATAATTTTTACAGCTTTTATGGATTTCATTGATTTCAGAAACATCTTCAATTTCATCAAGGTGGACTGGGTCATGTTTGTCACGTATAAGTGCAGAAGCAAATGGGCAGTACCGTTGTGGTAAGCTGGCGATGCAGATGTAGCATTGCCAGCTGTCATTGGTGTGGCTGTATTGGAAGAGATTTTTGGCACATTTAGAGTGAGTAACTGTTCCACAGGAGCTACAGTTCAAAATTTTGTGGTGTGTTGAGATAAATTTATTGCATCCCTTGCAAACATTCTTAGTAATTTGTGGTTGTTTGATCATCATAATTATGGTGGGCGCCTACCACCCTCTACCGCTCCGCCGAAGTTCCCCTGACTGGTGTTAAAACGTGCTCTAGACTGGCTTCTCCTTCTGCCAGCTACAGATTCCTTAATATTCGCAGCAAATTTACGGATACCACTTTTACCAAGGTGGACAATATCTGAGGTAAGAGGGCCATTTGCAGCAATATCCCATCTGCCATACTCATCAGAGAGCTGGCGACCAAAAATAGAGTTATCAATAATAAAAATGTTTCTTTGCTGATAAGACACATCGAGGATGCCCCGATTAAAGCTTTCAACTTTTCTATTTACAAAATGTCATTACAACTTGAACATTACATATGATTCAATTGTCACACTTTAAAGAAAATTACATATTTGGTAGATAGATTTATGTGATTTTTGAATCATTTAAGCACCCAGATCAAAAATTATCGCTCAAAGACCTTCAATATGGTATAAGCTTAGACATGGATTCAAAAATCACATAATAAGATTCATAGAATGAATATAAATTGTCATATCGTGCACTTAATTTAAGGCTTACTATAGTGTGACTTAATAGCGCACCTATAACGAAAATGTGACTTTTGAATCATATTAACTGGTTTTAATACTATTTAATACTATTTTGTACCCTAAAAAATGATAGAAAGCCAATAAAAACGTTAGATGATTCAATAATCACTGCTCAAAATAGGCTCATTTCCAACGTTAAAGTTGTGATTTTTGACTCATTTTGTCACCAATAACAATTTCAGATAAGACATTCCATTCCTTACATGCATTATAGTCACCATATCAATTTTGGCTTCTTTGTGAATATTACTTTTCAGATTATCTAGTGTTGATTCATCTTGCATTTCTAATTGTGTGACTTTTGACTCATTGGCACACTAATAACGATAACTCCTGTGATATAAGCACTAGAGACTCCGTGATTTCAGGATCATGAAATTTAATCGAATTTCTAAAGTTATAGATAGATATATCAACCAACAAAGAGCAATGACTATTTTTAAAACGCATTTAAAAAAATCAATCTTTAGTGCCACCTTTTTTTGAACGTGTCCATATAATACATTCAATTAAATCAAGTGATGCAATTGGCAGAGCACAGTCAAATCAAGTGTTGCAATTGGCAGAGGACAAATCACAATACATATATTATATATGTGTATATATACACAAATATTTTTAACACATCATCCACTCCATCATCGGGGCAGGGATGAGGTTGTATGAGACTTCTGATATAGAGGTCTCATGTTTGCTGTCAATCTTCTTTCCTCTGTACTGAACTGTCACATGGTCACAATCCAGCATATGTTCAGCTAAGGTTCCTTTTCAGTATAAGACTCTGCTCTTGTAAAAAAACTTACTAACTCACATATTGTAATAGAATAACACCCTTTGAGTCGAGTTGTATCTTCAACCTTTCACTAAGGAAATGTACATCTTAAACCTGATAATATCAAACGGTTAGATACCCCTTAGATACCCTTTCACTTCAGGGCAATTCCACGGTAAGGTTCCACTTGGTGAAAATGAAAAATGTTCAGATAGGCACCTAATTTTGGTTAAAATATGTTCATTAGACTCTTAACCTTACAAGTCAACAAAAGTTTTTTGTTTCATATTGCGTTAACTTTTGATTTTTCTCATTCAAAGGAACACTACTCGGAAATGAAAAAAATCGTTCAAATTTTCAAAGGGCCATAGTTTGGGTATGCAGCAATATTTCTCTATGAAATTCCATACACTTAGGCATATGCATAAGAATGAGAGCTATGCAAAGTTTCAAAACCGTTACTCAAATACTTTTTCTAAAAAATTTCCACAAAGATGGTGTCACGTCCGTCACAAAATTAAGCAAAAAAGTTTTTTCAGAGCCACATAGTGCTATTTATATTCAAAAAACCACTTTAGCCTATCTCTTCTGAAGGTAAGGGAGAACCGTAGAAATTATCAGGCTTGTATCTTTTAAGAAAAAAATTTTGTAAGGGGGGTCCCAACTTGTCGCGTCCGTCACATTTTTTTAAAAAATGCTCCAAAAAATCTTTAAACAGACTTTAAAGGCATTTTTCTTAAAGCTGAGGCCGTCCTCAACAAAACTATGTCGTCAAATCAAAAATTGGACAGAAAATGACCGAGTTATGTATAATTTTGTATATGCCCATATATGGGCATACGGCTCACTTTTAGCCATTTTTATCCATATTTCCATTATTTTGACTAAAACCAAGACAAATAGAAGTCAAATAAGGTTGGATTGTGTTGACTATGTTGACTAGACTATCAAATAACATCATATGCAATTCAATAATTTAATTTACTGATTTTTTGCCATTTTATTTGCTTACAACTTTTTCAGAGGTAAAAGGCACAAAAAATGGACTTAACCCTATTTTCGCATATTTTTGAAGTAAAAATTCAATATCTTCCACATTTTAAACACTAAAGTAATGAAACTTTTAGGAGATGGTCTCAACAGTATGATGCGTTGAACAGTGATAAATGTTTTACCAGAGTTATAAATTTGTTCAAGTAGAGAAATAATTGATGCCCCTAGACTGATACCCAAGCGTATGCCCAAAATGGACGATTTTGGCTGTTGCAGACCTCTTGGGGGTATTTGAGGCCTAAAAATTGGCATGAATACAGAGTAGATGTCACTGAACAAGATAAAAGTGTCAAGTGGAAGATTTGGAAAAATTGAAAAAAAACGTGTGTCCGTCACAGTCACGTCTGTCACAATTTGAGAATGGCGCCACGCAAACAAAAATTGAGCAATCTCTAAGAAAATGGCATCTCAGAAATCCCTAAACCTTCTTCTATCATTGTAATTCCAAATTAGATACAATAGATAACTTTTTGAGATAAATTTGGGTACCATCTGAGTAGACACCCAAAAAAAGTGTCATATTTACGTCACGTCCGTCACAGGGGTGCTATCTCAGAAAGTAATAATGGTAGGGGTCTGAAATTTTCACACAACCTGTAGAAAGGTTAAATGTGGACTAATAAACAGTTGGAGCTGATAAATAAACAACATCTCGAGTACAACATTCGTTTAAACTTTAAAAAACAACAAAATCGTGGTGTCCGTCACGGTGGAATTGCCCTTCAGTACATTTAAATTTTAGAGAGTGTTAACATAGTACTACAACTTAAACTAAAGTAGAAAAGTGATAGAAATTACACAAATCAAATCAATTAATAATGACACAAACATCATCATGTCATTCATATTTCTACAAAAATGTATAACACCTAAGACACATACATGCCACATGAAGAGGTCTCCTAGTTTTTGGAGTGGCCTGCATTGCACACATCTCTTGGACGGCGTAATAAGTCTCTCCATTCCACTCGGGTCAATGCTAACTGACATACTGCATCTCGGTTGATGTTGTCAACACCTGTTAAGTAAGCAGCATCCTCGAGAGGCCATCCAACCTTTTCAGGGGTCTCCTTCATGACCGCTTTCCATAGTTAGGTTTCCACCCCAGCCCATAATTAAGCTAAATTATAGGTGCGAAGACCCATAGAAAAGGAGCTAATTATGCATTCCAATACTAAATATAAGCTAATAAAACGTTTTTTAGCAAATTGGGGATTAGACTTACTTCATTGAAACATTCCAAAAATAACATTAATTTACAATACTTTTAGAAATCATATCTTTCTTGAATCCTTCTTATTTTAAAGCTTCTAGAACTGTCTCTGAGTTCTTGGCATCCAGAGAGAGTTTGTTGGGCTGGCTGAATACTACTGCCATTTTATAAATTTATAAATAAATTTCATGTAAACGGTACTAATTTTAGAAATTTCATTAACAAATTCTTTGAAATTTATTTTTAAAATTCTTAGAAATCTATTTCTTGGACGGCATATTGATTGATCCTCGACATCAAGTCAAAGGCTATCGGTTTTAAGAGTTTGTTACGATCATAATAGTAACGCCTAACTCGATTACCTTCCATATAATGTAGTGCATGTAAACGATTTGATACCGATAAAATTTAAAATTTACCGGTCAAATAATATAAAATATAAACACTCGATGCGATAATAAAGATTATAATTGTTATCAATTTGTGGTATTGATACAATTAAAAAGTCCTTCAAATTTTTCCATGATGTCCATTAGAATTAGATATAAGAACCTTTCACAGGGTGGCACAATTGATGTAGTCCTGTCAAACGTCACTTGTATAAATATTCCTCCAATAAAAAACGAGCATTTCCCTCAATATTGTACATTACAAAGGGAGAGACCCTCTCCTTAATGTCATCTACACACAAATTTAGATTGGTTCTGCTCATCCCAAACAAACCCCATACCATAATCAGCCAAGCAACTTAATTTTAAACCTTAAATGCTTCAATAAGATCACCACATATATCCACACTGTCAACCACTTTAGCTGGCATGTTAATTGGACAGCAGGCAGCAGCTGACATATGTTAGTTGAACATAAGCTGAGTAGTCTGCACTACTGCTGTGCTGCATTCGATTTAGTGACACACTGATCACCTGATTTGGTTACAAATAGAAAATGACAATGAATTTCTTATTACATGACTCATGTGATGTTTTCAAATATGATCTTTAAATTTGGGACAAAAACAAGCCGAAAAGAAAAAGAGCCAGATAATTGGACGATTAAAAAGACATAAGGCTGCAAAATTAGAAGTCTGGAAAATTTGTCATAGTCTTTATAGAGGTCATACCCTTCATCCAATGCAAATAATAGGTAATGTTTTCGATTATTTCTAGACACATTCTTTAGTACCTTTTAGAGTATTTATACTAACTATTGTGTTGGTTCACAGAATAATACTTTTGAAGGTAATTCATTGTTATATTATATCTGTTCTTATTAAGACTCGAAATTAAGTTGAATATGTTTCCAGTATATTGGCATCTATCTATCTATCTATATGTACTGTCACAATGTTCCTTATCATCCGGAAGTTGTAAAAACTGAACTGCAATACTTTATCAGGATCATGTCATCTTTGTTGCCATTTACACCTCCTATAGTAAAGAGACTTTTGAGTTGGAAGAGGGGAAATGGAGATGAAGAGGATAAATGGGCCGAAAAAGCAGTAAAATCTCTAGTGAAGAAGTTGAAGAAAACTGGAGGTGAGTTGAAATATTCAGCCACTCTAAAATAGTTTAAAGTTATGATTTTTTAAACTATTTATTTTCAAGCTTGACTTGTTGCTCCACATGATGTATTTTCTCCGATTGTACTATCTATTATAAGACAAAATGTTGGTCAAAGGTCATTGAATAATGCTATGATTTTGATTGCAAAATTGATTGAAAATTATTTATATTTTTACTATTTTCAGGTCTAGATGAACTAGAGAAGGCTATCACATCTCAAGGACCAACTCTTTGTGTAAAGATACCCAGAAGTTTGGATGGTCGCCTGCAAGTTTCTCATCGAAAGGTAAGATATTTAATTAACTTTACAGTGAATATTGAATAAGTATTACAGTGGACTGATTTGTGGTTGAAATCGGTGAAATTTTCACGTTATCTTTATCTTACCTTTAAGTGCGTTTTAATTGCGGCCGGAAAACGATCAAGAAAGGGCGATGTGTTACAAAGACAAGCTTTTTAATTTTATCTTAAAACCTGATTTCGAAAACTATACCGTCCATATAAATTACTCTTTTTCCAGGGTCTGCCACATGTCATATACTGCAGATTGTGGCGCTGGCCAGATCTTCAGAGTCACCACGAACTACGTGCTCTTGATTGTTGCGAGTTCGCCTTCCATCTCAAGAGAGATGAAGTGTGCGTTAACCCCTTCCACTACCAACGCATTGAAACACCAGGTTAGTCTGATGAAGATGCATATTTGTGTCTTTTGTATTTTTATAAAATTGAAAACAAAATGTATAATCGTGATATACATATCTAGTTTACGTCTGCGGCGATGACTCTATATATATATCCGATTCGAAGAAGTTGTTACGTCATCTTACAAGTGTATCAATACAACTTGACAATGCAGCTGACCCCGTGGATGCATCCCGCACAGTGAAAAGTTTAGGTGTCCTATTTGATCAATTCCTAACATTTGAAGATCAAATAAATTCAATTATCAGTTGCTGCAACATCCATCTGAGGAACCTTCGAGTTATAGGCTCAAAGCTTAACTATGATCTAAAAAGACAGCTCATTCACTGCTTGATCTTTTCAAAACTAGACTACTGCAATGGACTCTTATACGGTTTACCCGATCTTCTCATAAAGAAACTCCAGAAGGTACAAAATTCCTGTGTTCGATTCTTGTTTGGTTGGAAAGCTATCAAAAAATGGGACAGTGTCACTCCATTCCTGAAAAAAGCCCATTTTCTTCCAATACGACAACGAATAGAGTATAAGATTGCTCTAACCGTGTTCAAATGCGTCAACAACATAGCGCCGGAGTATATCACCAAATGTATTGACATCAAGAGTCAACCTGTACGTGTACTAAGAACTGAAGAAGACTATTTCCTCCTAAATGTTCCTCCTATTTCAAACTATAGTAAAACCGAGAGAAGTTTCAGCTACTGCGGACCCTCTGTTTGGAATCAGCTTCCTTATCAATTGAGAACACTAACTGATGTCGTCTTATTTAAAAAGAAACTGAAAACTCATCTCTTTGAAAACGTATTTGTATAAGTATCATGTATTACCTTTCTCATAAAATCCATACTTCATAAAAATAAGTTCTTATGTACATGTTACTCATGAGTCGCTTTAGATGGTTTGAACTGAATCTTTGGGTTTTGAGTTCTTTATGGCTATAAAGCGATGTATAAATTCCTACTTATTATTATTATTATTATCTGCATGACTTAAACAACTATGGCCGTGCTCATATAATGCACACAACCTTATAGTGTGCTCAGCAGATATTTACCTCCGTAACCTAGTTCCGGTATTTGTGGGCGGGTTTAAGGGTACCAACCACCATGAACTAACCACAACTAACAGTTCACTACCTGGGGGAGGCCTGGAAGCGGTAGCTACTTTTTTGAGATCAAACACATGCGGCCCGCCCCTGAGGCTGCTCACTGAGCCTTTGCACACGCACACACATATTCAGTATTCAGTACGATATACCGTAACACTCTTAACAAGGCACAGGCCCACCTTTTTCTTCTGTAGAAAGTAATATGTTATAACAAGTGTAAAAGAGTTGTGACTCATCAGAGGATTGTTTTATTGCTCCGGCCTGTTTGTAGATAACATTAAGGAGAAGGTCTCTCCCTTTGTAATGTACAATATTGAGGGAAATACTCGTTTTTTATTGGACGAATAAATACAAGTGTCGTTTGACAGGATTATATCAATTGTGCCACCTTGTGAAAGGTTCTTATATCTAATTCTAATGGACATCATGGAAAAATTTTAAGGACTTTTTAATTGTATCAATACCGCAAATTGATAACAATTATAATCTTTATTATCGCATCGAGTGTTTATATTAGGGGTGGGCACGGATAGCAATATTTTTGGGTGATGTCATGAATTTTTAAACGGCCCTGTTTTTTGGGTAAAGGGACCTCCAAAATGAAAAAATAACTTGGTTTGGGGTCAAAAAAGCCCAAAATAAATATTTCCCGCCCCGTTTTCGGTTAGCGGGAGGGTCATTTTTGACGTTTTTGACTAAAATTGGCTTTATTTAATTCATTTTCACCTTTTACACCTCATTGTTACCCATGATTGTGAATCATTATTGACAAACCAGGTAGGGTTAATGATTTCAGCCATCTAAAAATTTTCTGAAGATCCCCAGGGTGCCCGTATCCATGGAAACGGGTCGTTTTGAAAAACATTTAAGCGAAATCAGCCAAAATGTTTGTTTTTACCCCTTTTTGCCATTCAAAGACTTTTAACATGGCCAAAAGTACCAGAAAGACCATTATTGTATATTGTAACTTGTATGCCAACTATAAAAGGTATAAAAACATGATGTTAGGTGTTTTAGTGGTATTTTTGGGCCTTAGCAACGCCTAGCAACGGGGCGTTTTAGGCATTTTAGAGGTTAATACATGTCATTTTAATATCTTACACTCTATTGTTACTAATGAATGTTGATTATTATTAACATACCAGGTAGGGTTGATGATTTCAAGCTTCCAGAGCTCATCTGGAGGCATATTGGGTGCCCGTAACCATGGAAACTCGTCTTTTTTACGAAAAATTGAGATTTCAGTGAAAATTAGGGTTTTTTATAACTTTATGAATTATGATCCATAAATATTATACTAGTTATCCTTTATAAACCCTATGACAGTTGTGTATTGGGAGATAAAATGGTAACTAATGTCTAACACTTGAGGGAGATAAGTTTTCCCACTATTTAGGCCCCTAGCAACCCATAGCAACGACGATTTACATGCAAAATAAGGCATAAAATACCACTATTTGACCCAAAACTGCTGAAAATTGACCTGGGTCATGGTAACAACGGTTTAAAACAGTAAAGTGATCACAATTAAACTATTGATGTTAGGGTTCCTCACTATGTAGGCCCCTAGCAACCCATAGCAACACCTAGTTACGTGAGTCTTGGTCGTACCTTCAATACCGATTGTCTGTAAGGTATGAGTGCCTTTCCTAACTTGCCAAATCCTGGCAAATCCAGTAACGTGTAGATCCTTTAACAGAACTCATGAAAGTTATGGTTGCAGAATCCCCATTCACACTGAGGACCTCCCTTGGGTAAAATGTATCCTCAAACAGCCCTATTACACAGTTTTTCTTCTTACATGGCAAACTCTCATCAGTATTACCAAACTGAACTTGATCTGGATTACCATGACCAATAGAATGGGGCTGTAAGGGTTCTCACTGCTCTTCAACAACTCTGGGGCTTTTCTGATACCGGTTTAGCTAGCCAATTGTTTAAACAAGATCTTGTAGAACGTGTGAAGCTTTACATTTTGTAATAACTTCCACCACCTTGGTTTCTTCATACAGCAAGTCAGCTTCCTGCTGGAACACACTCTTGAGTGACTGCTTCTGTTCCCCTTCAAATTTGAATGTCTTAAAATGTAACTTACAAACATCGACCTCGTAAGGATGGTCTTCTGATCGAATTGATACAGCCAGTATGACTGGAGGAAAGGAGGACACGAACAAAAATCAAGCGATGTCAAATCCTTTGGGTAAGTTAATAGGTCATGATATAGGCCAGGAAGGATATGAAGTAGACGTTCTGGAGGCTGCTATCATTGGCTATCAGGGTAAAAGTCTTGCCCCAGTAAGTGTAGAGGATCTCCCAGTTACCAAGTCAAGCCCCAGAGTTATTGAAGAACAGTTAGAACCCTTACAGCCCCATTCTATTGGTCATAGTTATCCAGATCAAGTTTAGTGTGGTGAAACTGATGAGAGTTCGCCTCCTAAGAAGAAAAACTGTGTAATAGGGCTGTTTGAGGATACATTTTACCCAAGGGAGGTCCTCAGTGTGAATGGGGATTCTGCAACCATAACTTTCATGAGTTCTGTTAAAGGATCTACACGTTACTGGATTTGCCAGGATTTGGCAAGTTAGGAAAGGCACTCATACCTTACAGACAATCGGTATTGAAGGTACGACCAAGACTCACGTAACTAGGTGTTGCTATGGGTTGCTAGGGGCCTACATAGTGAGGAACCCTAACATCAATAGTTTAATTGTGATCACTTTACTGTTTTAAACCGTTGTTACCATGACCCAGGTCAATTTTCAGCAGTTTTGGGTCAAATAGTGGTATTTTATGCCTTATTTTGCATGTAAATCGTCGTTGCTATGGGTTGCTAGGGGCCTAAATAGTGGGAAAACTTATCTCCCTGAAGTGTTAGACATTAGTTACCATTTTATCTCCCAATACACAACTGTCATAGGGTTTATAAAGGATAACTAGTATAATATTTATGGATAAAGTTATAAAAAACCCTAATTTTCACTGAAATCTCAATTTTTCGTAAAAAAGACGAGTTTCCATGGTTACGGGCACCCAATATGCCTCCAGATGAGCTCTGGAAGCTTGAAATCATCAACCCTACCTGGTATGTTAATAATAATCAACATTCATTAGTAACAATAGAGTGTAAGATATTAAAATGACATGTATTAACCTCTAAAATGCCTAAAACGCCCCGTTGCTAGGCGTTGCTAAGGCCCAAAAATACCACTAAAACACCTAACATCATGTTTTTATACCTTTTATAGTTGGCATACAAGTTACAATATACAATAATGGTCTTTCTGGTACTTTTGGCCATGTTAAAAGTCTTTGAATGGCAAAAAGGGGTAAAAACAAACATTTTGGCTGATTTCGCTTAAATGTTTTTCAAAACGACCCGTTTCCATGGATACGGGCACCCTGGGGATCTTCAGAAAATTTTTAGATGGCTGAAATCATTCACCCTACCTGGTTTGTCAATAATGATTCACAATCATGGGTAACAATGAGGTGTAAAAGGTGAAAATGAATTAAATAAAGCCAATTTTAGTCAAAAACGTCAAAAATGACCCTCCCGCTAACCGAAAACGGGGCGGGAAATATTTATTTTGGGCTTTTTTGACCCCAAACCAAGTTATTTTTTCATTTTGGAGGTCCCTTTACCCAAAAAACAGGGCCGTTTAAAAATTTGGAAAATTTGCATTTTCGTGCCCACCCCTATTTATATTATATATTATTTGACCGGTAAATTTTAAATTTTATTGGTATCAAATCGTTTACATGCACTACATTATATGGAAGGTAATTGAGTTAGGCGTTACTATTATAATCGTAACAAACTCTTAAAACCGATAGCCTTTGACTTGATGTGGAGGATCAATTAATATTCAATATGCACTCCAAGAAATAAATTTCAAAGAATTTGTTAATGAAATTTCTAAAAATAGTGCCGTTTACTGGTTTACATGAACTGTATTTATAGATTTATAAAGTAGCGGTAGTATTCAGCCAACCCAATAGAGCTAGTTGGTTATTTTAATCAAGGAATGGCACAATATGATCATTCTTAAAGTGAGGTCCTAACTTATGTAATTAATTAATCTTAAAGTCTTAACGTTTTAAACCAGCTCACTCACTTACGTATTAAACCAGCTCACTTACTCACTTGATTATATTTTGTAAATATACCGTGTTTGGACCTGACTACTTTATTACTTAATACTAATAATATTGATTTAATTTGTCTACCGCAACCTCTTAATATTAACCTCAATTAATAAAGTATTTGACATATTTTATCTCCCTCAGTATTACCACCGGTTTTAGTCCCTCGCCCTCACAACCTGGATCATTTTGCTATAAAGTCAGAGTTCAAATCTCCGGGAAACAACCTGCTGGAAAACCAATACTCTCCTGGATCTCAGAGTGATACCAACAACAACTTCTCCATGTCAGGTTAATTAACGCTAACGATTTAAGTTATTATTAGTTAATAGTTATATTAGTTGCTATTGTGGTTTTTAAGTGGGTGTTGTTCGATTTTGTTTACTTCATTTCATTACGTCATGTTTATTTTCCAAAATCCAAGAATTATTCTTCCACCCCCACATATTGGACCCGTTGTTTCTGTCATTGAGATCAGATATTTAAGTGATATCCTCGCGAAATGGAGTAGCGTTCTTACATAGTGGGCATCAATGTATATATACTTACTGTCGCTCTGAACCTTTATTAGTCTACTTACAAATTAACATATTTAAAATAAAACTTTTGTACACTGTCTTCTTCTGATCATTAGTCACCTTGATCCCGAAACTTTTCTGATTTCTAAGTAGGGCAGCCAAATACCGAACTGTCAAAATGGGCCTAGTCTGACGTTGATTTGCCAGACTTGACTAGACTTTGACCTCGGAGATCGGTCGAATGAAAAGCATTGTAAACTTGAGCTCTTCTTCACCATTTTTTGCATTAACATTAGAATAAAATAATATGGCATATCGTCTGCATAGTTCTCAATGATATGCCCGGTATGTTGTTCAGAAAGAGCTTCAGTCGAATTGTTCCTATTTTCCTTTGAAGTTTACCAAAAGCCAATCGGGAAATGTGACTTTGTCCGTTTCATGCGTTGGATTTAGTGCTGAACAAAACGCTCAGAAGACTTCTTGATTAAGTTTCTTTGCGAGGGTGACTTAAATTCAGGACAAGAGGAGCTCAAATAGGGAGCATGGATGTGACCTGGTTCACCACTTACTCACTTACAACAGACAAATAATCAGTTTGCTCCTTGACAGCCTGACGCTCATAAACCTTCTGACGTACACGTCTTAATAATAATAATCTTTATGATTTAATGTTTGAATAATTTACACATATTTTACTACCCCAAAATAAGTTACTGGAAAATTTCCTTTAATATGACTATAATATAACAAATGAATTATGAACATATTATAATATATAATATTCAAATAACATCATCATCATCATCATCACACTACAAAGTAAATTTTCAGAAGATTGCATGATTGCAAGGCTATTCTTTGCTCGTACTCTACCTCTAACACTAACTCCCCCACAGTTGAATCTCCACCCTCGTACCTGTCCTCTCCGGAGCCGCACTCTCAGCCGCCTCCCACCGCTCAGCCCCCCACTGCAGACAGTATCACTTCCTCACCGCAGAGTGTTATCCACAGTCCCATGACTCCGGACATCAGGCCTCCAACCTCTCCTGCCATACCTCACCCTCTTACTCACCACAATATTCCTGCAGGTACGTTTGTTCGCTTATCATGGTCAGAAGAATTTAGTGACAGTAAAACCACGATTCACCGTACAGTTTGGAAAAAGAAAATAGTACGGTAAATCAGGGTTTCACAGTCGGTTTCTCTCTGCAGAGTATTGGTTAAAGGAGTTATGCCTTCTGGTTCACAAGCAGTCAAATAAGGATTAGACAAGGGAAGTGATGAGCCTGACTAGCTCACTTCAGGGACCCATTTATCAGTCGTATTTTAAAAGATCACGTGATACCCAACTAATAATGTAGAAATTGTTGGGGAAAGGGAAGAGATTAGTAATTTGGGGTTTACGGTTAATCCGGGTACGGTAAATCGGGGTTTTACAGTATTATAAAAATAACAAATATGTTTCAAAAATGGTTGAATTAGCGACAAGGGATTTATCACATATCCCGCGTATTTGTAGATGAACTTGGCAGAATGTGTCTCCAGGAACCCATTGATTGTTCGCATAGAGAGATATAGATACGATCACCGGAACCAAGATTAAGACAGTGTTAGCGATTAAATCGGATACTGCCACGTTTTGTATGATCCTAACCGAGAGCCTTTCCATTTTTGTAGCCTCATAATGGTAGACTGTTGAGTAAATCACAAGACTGTTTCCGAGAAGTCCCAGGAGAGGAGATGTGTGACACCAGACTTGTCATAAAATATTAACTAATGTCATGCCTGAAAAACAATGAGATTTGGGTATTTAATTCTTGTTATGCATACAGAAGAGTACTGAAAAGAGATTAAATCAAAACTATACTAACTAAGGTTAGACTGACTGGTGTTAAGTTTGACTCAAGTAAGTGAGAAGAGAAGGAAGCCACTGAACGCTTAAACAATAAACGTGAGCACCATACTCATAAATTAATGAGCTTTATGGCCATTAAAATGGTTACTGAAGGTTAATGTTGCTGTTTTAACACTTTTACACTCAGTGCAGATAAAGTTAAGACTGCGTGTAAGTTGTACTGGTGATGTAAATATTTTATGGGCTCAGCCCATAAAATAGTCACATAAAAATGACGAATGGTTCACATATATGAGACTGAAATTATTGAAGTTTCCAAATGAACAGAAGTATGACTACAGTGCACACTAGTACCAGTTATACTCGCAGTGGGCACACTAATGATGTGATAGATAATATAGATCAGTACCACGTGATCTTCAGTGCCACGTGTGCTACAATACCATTTGTAACTTATCGTTTGGTATGGTCTAACACTTAGCTCTACTTCTTTCGGAATGAATCATAACTATTGGTCTATTCGGGGTATTACCAATGGTAATGATATCCTCCAAGTCTTTAGTAGCTCCAACTCTTTAGTAGTCCCTAGTCTTTAGTAGTCCCTAGTCTTTAGTAGTCCCTAGTCTTTTATAGTAGTCCATAGTCTTTAGTAGTCCATAGTCTTTAGTAGTCCCTAGTCTACTCGACAATACTATTACCAATGACAATTTGTTCATGATGCTAAACAGTAAACTCCCCCAACGAGCAGGGAATGAGGGGAGGTCATTACTATGTATATTTATATTGGTCTAGTGGGGATAGAACGACTCAAGTTTGGGTAGGATATTTTGATAGGCACAAACCCTCAAAAACTACAAACTTCACGAGTACGAGCTGGGGTTGATAGATCCTCAAGATTTATTTTTTAATATCAGGACGTCAGTATCCTTAAAATTTATGGTGTTCTCAGAATTTGTGATGTACTTGGAATTAAACATGTAGTCTTCATATGCTCCAAATTCAAATAAGCTCTCTGATTAAATATATTTTATCGTTTAACAATCATCTTATTAAGTGACCATGCCCTTCCTTATATGAGCAATGAGCCACTTCATATATGAGACCTGTTACGGAACATACAGTCAGAGTCTTAGCTTCAAGATAAATACCAAAATCCTTTTTATCAGCTGGCGTTAAGTTTAATTTCATAAACTTTTGCTGGAAACTGACATAGATGCAAAATATTCGAGATATACAAATTTTACTCCCTCTTAGTCCCTAGTCTCTCGTTGTCCCTAGTCTCTCGTAGTCCCTAGTCTCTCGTAGTCCTTAGTCTCTCGTAATCCCTAGTCTCTCGTAGTACCTAGTCTCTCGTAGTCCCTAGTCTCTCGTAGTCCTTAGTCTCTCGTAGTCCCTAGTCTCTCGTAGTCCCTAGTCTCTCGTAGTCCCTAGTCTCTCGTAGTCCCTAGTCTCTCGTAGTCCCTAGTCTCTCGTAGTCCCTAGTCTCTCGTAGTCCCTAGTCTCTCGTAGTCCCTAGTCTCTCGTAGTCCCTAGTCTCTCGTAGTCCCTAGTCTCTCGTAGTCCTTAGTCTCTCGTAATCCCTAGTCTCTCGTAGTCCCTAGTCTCTCGTAGTCCCTAGTCTCTCGTAGTCCCTAGTCTCTCGTAGTCCCTAGTCTCTCGTAATCCTTAGTCTCTCGTAATCCCTGGCCCCCCTTATCCCTAGTCTTTCGTAGTCCCTAGTCTCTCGTAATCCCTAGTCTCTCGTAGTCCCTAGTCCCCTCGCCAATGACATTACCAATGACAATTTCTACATGTTCTGACACTAAACTCTGTGTCAATATTAGCGTAAGTGAAGTGTCTATTACAGTATTACGTCTCACCAATCCCGTATTGGTTATTTTCGGTTGTGAACATGTTATCTACTAGGCTAGATTCACAATTCTGCTGAATCGCATAAGTGTTATTGCGATAAATTCCGCGTTTTACTAATGTTACGCCATATTCGTCTGTTGAATAGGAAGTTTACATCAAATGGTGTGTGTGAACAAGGCTTAGTTAAGCTAGTATAATGTTATAATTTAGTGCCTAAAGGCGACTAGCAGATGAAATTACCTTTTCTAAATATAATTTTACTTGATTATAACAACTCGTGACGTAAAAAAAGAATTAAGTTTCTGATGAGATTGGCGAATAAGCTGGTCTTACATTTTTATCTGTATTGTCGTCACCGAGATACTCCGATCGTTTTTGTCCTGATGACTTAATTCATTTTGAGTAATGCACGGAAAGCCGGAAGCGTGTTCATAAAACTAAGATGCAGTATATTTTTGAATTTTAATCAACTGTAATTTACTTATTAATATATATTATATAAATTATTCAAAAGGGATCGTCACATGCAGTGGTCACCAAAATAATTTTCATTAAAAAAGGTAAAATATTTCAAATCGAATTATATATCTAGGTGAATTTATAACGATCATATCGAATTAGTCTGCTCAATTTATCATCTCACCTTCACTATAGTGGCTATAGATTGATTACAATGCAGCACTGTGTTCAAGAGACCTACCAAATACAAGGATTACATCACTATATACACTGCAGTACTATTACTACTACTAGTAGCCGCTACTATGCAAATATCTTTACATCGTACTGAAGCTTGGTACTTAGCAGCGGCTCACTTGCTGATATTGTCAGTCTAAGTGAGGTTCAATTATTTATAATGATTGATGCGGTCAAATACTCATGTTTTGTTACCCTCACTCTTGTGTCATTTCTATTTTCGATACATTTGAAGCTTTACAAATCCTAAATATGGCAAGAACTAATCAGCAAAATTATGATTTCATAGAAGGTTCCAATATCAGCTTTCAGTACCTACCTGAACATGATAATTTAAACGGTAATTTAGTGTTTATGAGCTGATATAATCACGCTGCTCAGATTGGGTGACTACGATTATCGTTAAATAGGTGAAAGTGGCGGTGACGAACTTGTCATTACGTATCAATGTATCTTATAGAGACTGAGCCTCTGTCTACTTGGAAGTTTGCCCTTTGAAATGGCCGCGCCACCAACTACATGGTGCACTTTGATACCTATTAACTGTACTGGCTACTGGCTACACTGGCTTGTTAATCGTTATCCGTAGACACCTGTGTCTCGACGATAGCATTATGTCACATTATATCAGCTGGTGTGTTATTCAACTACATAAATTATACGAGAGTTTCAGAAGCTTTCAACCAATTTGTGTTAATCATCTTTAGTCTAGGAGATGTTTTCTGCTTCGTAGACAGTACTCAAATTTGGCAAACTACTATCTATTCTCATTATATTCCTTTGTTCGAGGATAATTGCAAAACTTCTAAAACTATGTGCCGATCTTTTAAAACGACGATCTTTTTAAACGGTACCAGTTTTTAATCACTTTGATTGTAAAGTGTTCGACTGAATATCTGATTGAAGAAAAATACTGCACTATTAACCCGAATTTAAGGATACTTAAAATTAACAGTTGTCCTTGTTCAGAGTTCCAAGCGATACAATTTGTGGAGCCCAAGTTTTGGTGTGACATATCCTACTACGAGCTGAACAACAGAGTGGGGGAGGCTTTCCACGCCAGTGAGAGTAGCTTGTGGATAGACGGCTTCACCGACCCCAGCAACAAGTAAGATTTTATATTGCTATTCTTGTAGCCAACTCCAAAACGATGTTTGCACAGTTAATACCTAAATATAGTAAACTCTCTCTCTCTCTAACTAAAAGTGGGGTTGATGATAGCTTGAGGTAGGTGGGCAGATTGGTAATCCCCTGTCTCACGCCAATACAGCTCGGTTAATTATCTGTACTCAAGACCACCTACACCCCTCCAACTATCATCCATGACCACTCCGACTAAGTTTTAACACATTTTGTTACATTTACGACTACACAAACACAAGACGCTATAATTATTTATACACTCAGTAGGGTTACCTGGATGTTATTTCAGCCGGAGATTCTGTCTGGGCCAATTAACTAACATCAATAGGACGTCTCCAGTCGAGAAGTGCCGGAAGCAGATAGGTTAGTGTGAATGTCAAGTTTCGAGTGTTAATAACTGACTGTTACTACAACATGTGATCGTGTATTCTCCGCTTGTCATGTTTTCTCTCTCTCTCTCTCTCTCTCTCTCTCTCTCCTTCTCTCTCTCTCACACAATTGCGACCGGCTCTAGCTAGGCTCTTGTCTAAATATTTGTTAGGAATATGCTCTTGTATTCGCCGACCAAGGGATAGGTTACATAAATGGATTTTAGGAAGGCTGATCATTATTTTTCTCCGGACTGTGCCGTCAGCCAATAGTTGCTGAGAGATTACCTAGCTTGTGGCGGCACCTCTGTGCCATGTTCAAACAAGTGTGCTTCGATTGCCAAAAATGAATAACGATTCCTGTAGGCGTCACCGTACTGTATTACACATAACACTTTCCGTAATTGTTTAATAAGTATTAGGTCATTGTTGGAGAATGGGCCTACTGTCTTGCATTATCGATTAAAGGGTCTTCTTGTCCGTTGATTTGTCTAATCCGTGCCGCGCATATGAATATTCAGATTGCGCGCGCATGTACGACTTTGTCAACAGGTTCGGACCCAGACGATCCAAACCTTACTTGGAGTAGGCTAAAAAGGTAATAAAACTTTCTAATCAGGAAGAAATATGGCTAATTAAATGAGAAAATTGTACTTCCATGTGCGGGTAATAGTACAGTGGTTCACAGCCGCTCTTCTCCGCAACTGAAAGGATCGGAACTCAGATGAGTGTTCTCCCTATAAAAAGACTTGACGTAACCCGAGTTCGGTCATTACTACACGATTAGCCAATAAGAATGGCGAGTGTAGTCCACGTGACGTATTTCCGTCCAATCAGAACGGCAGATTATCGTGTCATTAGGCTGACGAGACGCGGCCGGACGGGATACAGGGCCAAATGTAATCTCAAAACGCTCTCACTAATTCCGAGCCTAGTCTATGAGAATGGCGTACTTTATTTTGTTATCAGATTATGTATTTCCAATACTATTCCAGCCCTGGATACACATGCTCTCACATTATATCGGGTAATGGTTAGCCGGGGCACATGCTGCACTGGAACACAGTAGTTTTGAGGGAATGTGCGTGCGAGGAGGCCAGCTAGCTATCTAGCCAACAGGGTGATGTATGTAATGTCAAACTATCTCAGACATTGAATTGTGTTGTAATTAACGCCGGCGCCCTCCTCACGTAGTCTAGACTCCACATCACAAACAATAGAGCAGGCATCTGAGCTTACTTCTTTCTATCCCGGGTATAGTTATCAGGGAAAAGAGAACGATTCATGGTCTGAGCGATTGTGAGTTACAATGCGCCCTGCTATGTACTGCACAACACTATAGTCCAGTTAGTACCGCTTAGACAGATGTCGATAGTTAACATGAAGATCTTTTGTCCACCATGTGGCATACTTGACAAGTTCGCCGGGGGTTATCTTTCAGTCAATCATCGATTATATAAACATGCTGCACTCAGCCACAGACACTGGAAGCTGTACAAAATTCCGGCTGATTCGGGAAGGGAGCCCTTTCTCGCAGGAAATTAATTAGCACTCAATGAAACTGAGAGGAAAACACCTAACTTTTACCTTTTTGTATCGGCGGTCCCGGCTTATTACCTAGTCCACAGCTGTTTGTTTAACATATCAGCTAATCAACTCTTTTACATGGAAACCCCCCAAAACAGGAGAACTATTAGGTAATTTAATATATTATACAGTATTATTATATAATATGTGTACCACTGGAACCCACAAAGGTGTGTTTTGATAGGACGGTGGTGTGACTTACTCCCTGTGTGAAGTCTGCACAGTGTATATTGTGACACTATTAAACAGTTGTTATAAAGCGTTTATTATACTGATTGCATCAGGCGGAAGATAGAAAACTTCAGAAGTTGATTTCCCCTGACTAGGATTTGTGACCGTAGCCGGGGTAGTTATTCTCCTCTCCCTCCCTCGCCAGTGTAATCGCATCATGTCAGCACAAAATATCACTACCCGATATATTATATTTGAAGCCCTACCCCGGCCTGAGACTCCGGTGGATCACAAGTCTCGATCCACTGGGATTATTACATGTACTATATCCTGGTTATACCTGAAGTACTCGTGATGCGTGTACGTAGTCATTAGCCATATTCTATAATCGTAGTATTTAGTCTTTATCTGACAAATGAAGGCTTTGTTCGGCCTTAGAGATGCTGTCGGATGTACCTGACATTTTGAATCAAACCGGTCAAGACCAGACTGCAGAGAAAAAACATCGTTAATTTTAAAGATTTTCCGGCCAAGGAACACCGAATATCGTTACTTCACACCTCCACAGCTCGGTCTTCTTTCCCAACTTGTAGCCGTATTTTAAAAGTAGAGTTCCCCGTTCTATACCATAACCCTGCTTTGCATTGCCAGCTTTACCTGGAAAGTGGTATATAGAAACCAAGATTTCATAATTCTGAACTATCTTGCCTACATGGGTTAAGGTAGGTATAGTTTAACAGGAGAGGGAACGTTTCTCTTAAAATAGAAACTTGGACGTCAACCAATATCTGAATATCCTGTCTAGCAGTAATTGGTGTAAAAACCCAATTATTTCTGAGCTAACTTCAACTTTATTCCAGGTAAAGGTATCCACCTGCAGTACGTACAGGGTGAGGTGCACGCAGTCTGTCTCAGTGACAGCTCCATCTTCGTTCAGTCCCAGAACTGCAACCAGCGGAACGGCTGGCACCCCAACACCGTCTGCAAGATCCCCACCGGCTGCCATCTCAACATCTTCAACAACACCGAGTTCGCTAACCTTCTCTCCCAATCAGTGAGTACAGACCTGATAATTTTAGGATCTCGCCATAAGTAAGTCTAGAAACTGGGAGAATCTCTCTCACTAAGTTTTACGAACGAATGGGAGCTGCAATATGTATGTGAATGTTGGTAAATTGCTGACGTCAATTAACAATTAGACATGTTTAAAGCAATAATCTGCCGTTTTTCTTGAAATCACAAGTTCCATCATGTGCCGCTATTTAAAACTTTGCCTACATATTTGGGAAAAATTTACTGATTCATCGAGAATTAAGGGACTTGATTTAAATGGTTTGATAAATGATGTGTCAATTGATACAACAATGAAGCTGCTTTAAGCTGTATAGTTGAGCAGCTAAAGGGATCATTAAATTTCAGTATTAGAAATAAAGCGGCCGGTTGGGTCGCGATGTGGGGTTAATTGTACCGCCTCTCTCACGGCTAATGGTTTCTGTCTGGTATCGAGACACAGTTTAACGACGCCTCTTCCCCAGCTTTTCTAACGCCTCTTCCCCAGGTGGGTCACGGTTTCGAGGCGGTGTATCAGTTAGCTCGGATGTGCACGTTCAGGATATCCTTTGTGAAAGGTTGGGGAGCGGAATACTCGCGTCAAGATGTCACTTCAACCCCCTGCTGGATAGAGGTCAAGTTGAATGGTCCTCTGCAGTGGCTCGACAAGGTTCTCTCTCAGATGGGTGCCCCAAACCTGACGTGTGGCTCTGTGTCCTGAGCGCACTTCCCTACCTCCTGAGTTAGATATATCTGCGAACAGTCGGCTGCATCCTGTTGCTTTCTGGAACAATTGCAGGGTACACGCCACCACTTCCGGTCAAGAGAGAGAGAAAGAAACGAGTCTGGTGACCCATTTTTACACCCTAGCTCTGCATGATTTGGCTCGTGCGTTTGTGTGTGCGTGTGTGTGTGCGTGTGTGTGTGTGGGACTGTATTAGTCTGGTACAGACAGTGTATATATGCCAGCCGGTGGGCCGGCGCTGTGTTGACCTAGCGTTGATAGGTCCGAGTACGTACAGCCGGCTACACTGACCACTTCACTAATCCAGGCGGGACACTGATATAAAAATACTTGTCTACTACCTCTGGTGCACTTCTAACTGATCTCTCCTTCTCCGACTGTAGAGCGTGTATCTCAATCAGCGCCCATTCTGCGCTTACTTTATCATGTACAAGACCTCCATATATAATATTATGAGCGGGACCAGTTCCTGATATGCGATGTTATTGTGTGATAAGATAACATACACGCAACTCTTCGTAGCATGATGTGCATCTATGTTGCATGAACCGATCGATATGTACAAAATACATTTTATAGAATATATTTCTGTTTTTAATTTCTTTTATTTTTCCGCACTGAGGCCATGTTTATGTTAGTTTTATGAAGATGTCAGTCATCCTGTGATAACAAAAGTAAATAACTCGGTGAGCTTGGGTAACCCCGTTAATTTATCAATCAGTGCGTTAACAGTGTGTATACGCTAAAAATGAAAAGTTTCTCCCCTATTCCGACCTGTCACCAAAATTTCAAACACTCTGCTAGGGCTTCGTCTGAAATCTCTAGTCTATTAACTGAATGTTCCGAGTGTTGGAGGGGGCGGTAGTAGTTACACAGGCGGGACGGTCTAACTGTCATCACTTACTAGCCCCGAGCTTGTAAATGGGGGTCTCCTCGGGTCCCAGTGATATAATGGTCATGTCCACCTAGTTCATTAAATCATTTTTCAAATTCGCCAAGATGGTGATGTTATTATAGTGAATCATCTTGATTCAGAAATTTGAGCAAGATTGGACGGTTTGACTTTCTAGTTGTCCCTTTAATTTAACTTTAAGGAAATTGGCCAGTCTAACTTTAACAGATTCAAATTCCAGACGGATGAGGGTGGGGTTTAAGTTGCGGTAAGAATTGTAGTTACAGACTGGGTGGAAATTAAATCTTTCCAAATTGCAAGCTTAGCGACTCACCACTGAGGGCCGAGCAATCAGTTACCAATCAAGAGGCTTCATGAGTTGTCGAGAGTTTTACCCTACGTAATTGTAATACATCCACAATGTCCTACCTTAAATAAAGGGCTGATTTAATGGTTGATTAAACAGAACATATCTGATCTCTATTTCTTTTTTGAAAAGCACTTATTTTAACACGTAAACCTATATTCAGTCCCTTTAAACCTTACGTAAGTATTGTTTACTGCGGTAATATGAATTTAATCCTCTTCGTCGCCGATTTCGGCTTGTATTAATGTATTTTAGTTGTGGAATGTGAATTTTCGTATTGGTAAATCTTTTCGAGACCCTTGGTGATTACACCTCTTCAGCTGTTAATGTTTGGCGTTTGCAACTAAAAATGAAATATTAAACTGCAAATTGGTTTGCAGTCCCTGTACCATGAGGTTGTGTTTAACTTTAAGATGCCATGAAATAGTTAGAATGAAATTTAAGCTGGAATTTGTTTGCTACATGAGTTTATCTCTTTATAAATTGCTTTATAGTAAAATATATTTTAATTTGGCTAAAATGTACGATTTGTTATTTCACTATCATTGATGATGAGCAGCAGCTCAAAATGTTGTTGCTGACAATCATGGGACCATTTTGCGCGGCATACAGCGCTTACAGTTTCTGAAATCTACAGCTGAATTATGAATTAACTAGACTCCAGATATCTCTTAAGGTTAGAGAGCAAATGGTTACGTTAAACCTTATTTTCAACACCATGATTATTGATTCCTGTCACTGTATCAAGCGATCAGCTAGGGTCTAGACTCCAAAGGTTTGCCATGACCCCAATTCCCCCATACCATGTTGCTATAGGTTAATATTCGAGGCTGAGCAAGGCACTACTGAACTGAATGTTGGACCCTGTTATAGCGTATTTAACTACAAGAGGATTGGGAAATGGACACAAGTGCAAATCACAGATTACAACCTCTTACAAAATTTTGAAATGGGGGTGAAATCTGGCAAGACTGCACCGGATTAGGACGCCAATTTCTGAAAGTGAAGATGAGAGGTTGTATTACTATTGTGTATATAGGTTGTTCCATCGACTACTTGCTGTAAAAACGTAGACACTGGCGTGCACAATCACAGTTACATTGCTGGTATTAGCTGTTCCACGACCACAGCAAAGTGGATTGCAAATTTCGCGAAGTTAAGAAGTTATCTAGCTACGCTGCCACATGGCAGCTTTTGAGACGTCTCTCATCTTTTATCTTAAGCATTGTCGGTAAACAGTAAAGAAATTTGTGTATGAACTATCAACCAACCAATTTAATTGGTTGGTTGATAGTTCAGACAATCACAAAGAGCATATTCTTTTTTCAGATGTATGCATAATGCATATTGCATATCAGGAAAATGTGATCCTAACGTTTTGGTTCATTAAAGTTAAACCAGGGATCGTTCTCAGGATGAAGATTAATCCGATCGTGCTAAATCACTCTACACTTGACACCCCCCCCCCCCTCAGTTTCACCTAACCATGAGCCTACTCGTGCTACATGCAATCGGGAAGCGCGAGGGCTCTGGTTAGATCAACCCTAAGTGATTACGTAATACTAATATGTTTACTGGGCGGCGCTCAGCCTGTCATTCCGCCTAATCTCTATTCGGATTATTATGAACATAAATATAATTGATAATAGCGTGGGGTCCCCAGGTAATAATGTGTAAACGACCTCTATAACAAAGTTAAGTGTTACTGTGTACTGGAAGTGGAGGGCGCTCAGCCTGTCACTCCGCTACAAACACTAAGCATGGGGTCCCCACGTGAAGTTTTGTGCTGCGCGCGCCACATAAATATTATATACCTTATCGGACCTTATTTGGACGGACATTACTTGAACGCTGGAGGCCCTAGAGTTCATCTTAATGTCCGTTCAAATAAAGTCCGTCCAAGTTAAAGTCCGTTGAAATTTTTTCAAAAATTTTTCCATTTCGAACTTTTTGTCCAGAATATGACAACTATGAGAACTTTATTGTGCCGTAAGTTAACGACGGAAAGGTTCTCTTTGGTCTGCCGGAGGCACAGAAAACTCTACTAGTATATGATGTTATCAAGGGTCACTTGGCGGAAAAAGTCAACGAAATTATGGCACTCAACAACGTAGTTCATGAGCTAGTCCCCGCCCACATGACAAACTTGTTCCAGCCTCTAGATATTACGGTAAATCGTGTTGCGAAGGACATTGTCCGACGTTATTATAGTTCATATTACTGAGGGAGGTAATGAAACAGTGCTAAGAAAGCTCCACGTGATGTTAAGGTTAACCTAAAATTGTCTAAGATAAAACCGATTCACGCCGAATGGCTTGTAAAAGTTAACACTGAAATGCAGGACCGGGGTAGTTTGATAAAAAAGGTTTCCATAAAGCTAGAAATCACAGAAGCATGGACTATTTCATGCACGAAAACCCATTTGATAAAGATGATATGTGACATTAGACACTGATCATGTACACATATTTTAACATTTTTACTGCTTAATGACTCCTTTTCTTACTTACTGTATAAAAAATGGATTTAAAAATCATTTGCTGAAATTAAAAAAACGTCAAAAAATTGAAAAAAGTTCGGATTTTTGATGGTTTTGAATGCCTTCGAGCGTTCATATTAATGTCCGTTCATAATTATGTCCGTTCATGTAATGTCCGTCCAAATAAGGTCCGATAAGGTAGCGTTAAACTTAACTGGCACGCCAGTCCCTGTGCGCGGTGCTCTTTTCAAGCTTCCTGTACGTGAGAGAAGCGAGCATGATACCAGCAAACTAGGTAAGTGTTAAACCTGCTCCACACTGACTGTGGCCCCTGCCATGCACAATTTCGCAGCGAATAGCCACGAATAGAAATCGCGACGTGGGACAAGTAATTTGGACCCCTCTCGGCTGATTACTTCACAATCACATAGCCACGAGTCTACACGCACTGCATACTGCGTGACGCGCTTGTTTCGGCTTAACGGGTGATACTCGTAGAATATTTGTTCCATGTATTAGGACCTTTCCATATATTAGGACCGTCGACGAGTCCAACTCGGCGCGCGTCCTGGTAGGTTGTAAACCTACAATACTGTAGTCAGAGTTTATTATATTATTTATATATATAATATTGAATATGTAATAACAAATAAGCGCCATGAGTTGGCATAGAATTTTTTGTCTCTGATTTTGATAAATTTGGTACCAAAAGTTGCATTGCCTCTAACTTAGAGTCTAAGTGTGAATAATGCAAATTCACCGTGTAGCACGATAAGGGGCCATCTATGATCTACATAGGACGTCCGCCAAAATCGCAGATTTTCAGACCACCCCCCTGTCCGGGAAAATTTTTTTCCGAATTTTTTGATACATGTACGTTAATTGCGTATCACAAATATCTTCGGCGGCGCGCGCGAAAAGTGGCATGCAACGTATGCCAACGAATTTTCAAAACCACCCCTTTCCCCGGACGTCCAGCTACTTTTAAGAGTACAAATAAAACCAACTTAAATTCATTGTTAATAAAATGTTTGTATCACGTTGCGACCCCCACGGTCGTTTCACTTTATCGTTCTGACGATACAGGGGGAGCCGCGCACTTCGTGCGCGGCGGGTCATACAACGTATGACAATAAAATGTATAGTTATTTAAAATAGACAATAATACATTTAGTGTCGAACAAGTTCAGCACAGTTACATTTAAGTGCTCGTTCAAAATACAGGGATCTAAACTTACAAAGTAATTCGTGTCAAAGGGTTGAATAATACGTTATCAACGACCAAAACCCCCCCCCCCTCGGCTGATTACGTAATATTTAAACGACCCCTATGCCCTAACGAAGGTTGCGCGCGAGTTAAGCATTATTGGATGCACACGGCGAGGCCAAATAACGCATCGCGCTACAAGGCGGAACCCTTGTGTTCAGGTTTTTAAAATTTGAAAATAATGTTCCGTTAAATCTTATGATATTAGTACTATAAAAACAAAAAAGTTTCGTCTCGATGAGCTGATTACGATGCCATAACAATTATTTCATAATAACTGAAACTGTGAAAATTATAGGGCAAAAACTAAAAATTTGCGCGAAAAACGCACGCGCGGCAAACAAGCGCCTTGCAGCATTTTCAATTTATAGCAAAAATTGCTAGTGCTGCTACACGGTTGACGGATGTTACTCGTCTAAATTTCTTCGAAGTAGCGCGCGCCGCTTTCTTCTCGATGGCAAGTGCTACGAAGTAGCGCGCGCCGGGCCAGATCCAGACTATTAACAATGGTCAACTACACGCCTACACGGCGGAATTATTTTATTCACATTTTTAGACAACTTTTGGTACCAAATTTATCGAAATCAGAGGAAAAAATTTGGTGTCAACTCATGGCATGGCGCTTATTACATAGCACATAGACTACTGAGTTTCCCCGGGTAAAATTGCAAAAACTGATTTTTGGTCTAATTAAATAAGCCAAAAACCATGTTTTTTGAGTTAGTTAATTTCGTTGGCACATCGGCAAAATTTGCATAAAGCTAGATAAAAACATGAAACAAGCCGCACATGGCGCAGGACGATATATTAAAATACAGCAAATATGCTGCATGTATTCGATTTGTCCCAACGGATGCTCTTACATTGGTCATCTCCAAGATAGCACCATCATTTCTCTCGACCAACCCTTGACAATTTATCCATCGCCTCCTTTTTCTCCCACTCTACTCTACCGCGTCGGGAAAAAGTTAATGTAATATTGATATAGCCTAGGGAAATCGGGATTGGCCTGCCATATAATTATAATATCCTGCAGCTTATTGAAATTGAATATTTGTAAGAAGGGTGATTTTGAAATTAACAAGAAAAACACTCATCAAAATTATGCTCAAACGTTGAACATGAAATGAAACCAATGACAGTTTATAACATGTTCTATATGATCATACGCCTCAATTCTTAACCTCAAACTTATCTGCGGTAATCCTGTAAGACTGAATTTTTACCTATAATATCCAGCATGAGCTAACTCCATAACATTCATGATTTTTTATTTGAAAATTTGGCCACTTACATTAGCAAATACGCCAACAATTAAATGGCAGTTTGGGAGTTAATCAAAGAAAATCGATTAACTAATGATCGACCTAGAGGTTAAAAGTAGAGGATCAGGTCTTAGCATCTTGCATGGTCTTCAAAGACCATGTGCCGGAAACATTTCCAATTTCAGCAGCAAAGATGGCTCAGAGTCCTACACAGACTCTGGACACTGAAACTCAAAACTCAAAACTCTAATAAGAGTCCATTCAGGGATCTTATGCGGTGTGGATTGTGGCCACATGTGTTACTTTTCATACCTACTATCAGATAATAATAAGAAATTTAATTTGAAAACTAAATTAGGATAATTGAGTTAGGTCATGCTGATTGACGCTTTTAACCAGAAAGTTAGCACTATATGAATAGAATATCAAGGTAGGGAACTTTTTTAAAAATCTCCGACTGTGTTTTGGACAGCTTCAAAATATTATTATTGAATTTCGATTAACAAGATCGTATGTAAAAAATAAGCAGTGCCTTTTACTATCTATAACACTAAACTAAATTCAAACTAAACAAGCATACGCGATTAACAACAAATAAATTAAATCACCAAAATCAACCGGCACAGGTGTCAAGTAAAATTTTGTCCCAAAATAACCAAACCTTCTCCTATCCATACTGTCAACTTTGTTTGACCTAAATTTTACAAAACCTAATATCAAAGCAGATGTATAGAATGAAACTATACCTGGCAGTTGAAATGAAAACAAAAACACAAGAGAGTTATTTTCTGACTGTTAAATCTGGCTGACGAGGTATAACCCCACTAAATTCTGTAGAAACGTGCCTTTCCGATCACAATTTTAACTGCATGTGGTTTGGGGATTTGAGTAACGGGTCCGTGGATATCACTCGAATCAAGCGACTTTCGTCGTTGAAATTGGAGATAAAAATCTCGTACATTGCATGACGAGTATCAAGTTAAAATTCACAATCTAATTCTGTCGGAAGCACGTTTTCATAGAATTTTAGGACACTATATAGCCCTAGTTTACGAAATATATTAAAAATACTGACTGGCATTTTTCGAATAGCTATCCTAGAAACAGTAATGTATCTCTCTGTGACGATATAACGGGTTCGGAACTAATTTTAAGTCTTTTCGCTTGTTATCATCTTCCATACTTCTTCTCTGTTCATCTCTGACATATTTGGAGAACACTGGATATCTAGATGCTACATATCTCAAATTGTTCTTTGATTGGCTCGAGGCAATGCTCGTATTGACACCTAAAATAAGTTAGAGTTGCGACTCAGCGCGCGGGTCTGGTTTGAATAGTAGTTGTGAGGACTGGCTCTTGATCATACACTGTGTGGCTTGATAATGAGCTACTACTAGACTCCGGTGACGCTATCAGCGATCCTGAAACAAGAAAATAGTCATTATTTCAGATTTTTAGCGCCATTAGTATTACAACTCTCAACTTCCAGAAACTACCGATTATAGACCCATTAAGATTGTGCTGAAGAAAACCAAGTCAGGATCCAACTGAAACATTTAACTTAAACAGGAAACATTTCACTTAAAAATTTAACAGTCTGGGTAAATCCCTTACCAATGTTGTTGGGGTGACCAGCAGTTGGAGACACAGTCGTGTAGAGGTTCTCCTCGGCAACAGTTCCCCTGGATCTGGTGAGCGAACTGCCGTTCGTGCTCCCGTTACTTTCGTTGTAACGCATAATGTTGGGGTGTTGGTGGAGATCTTCAGGGTTCACCTTCTCCAAATCATCGTGGTGCACTAAACTTATAGCACCTGACAGGAAAAACTCATTTTCGTTATTTGGTAGAATAATATTCAAAGTTATTCACGGAGAAGCGGCCTATGCCCTGATGCCCAGTGAAAATGTAATGTTAAATGAGAATCATACAAATGTTTGCTAAAAACTTGAACCATGATCGTTACTTTTCAGGTGAAGAAAAATAATACTTATTCGCATAATTTATCGATTATAATTGGGCTTATCATGAGAAGAAAAATTCCCACATTGAAGACTAGCGTGTAATAATCAAACCTGTTTTAGCGTCGGAAGTTTTGAGCATGTACAAATGAGTCCCGTCTGAATGGATGTAGCACAGTTGGTGGGTCCGTTTGTTTCTGAACAACTTCAACTCTACTGAATAATGTGAGTAAAAGTTCAGCGATGGAGTGTCGGACGTTTTTTCGCCCATTTAAGCCATCAAATCAAAATTTACCATGATAATGAATATTGTAGAGTTCTGATTTTTCCGTATGTATTATATTGCTGACCAGGCCAGATAACTTCAGTTAATGTGGTAAGTCTATAACTGTTTTTATGTGAGGAAGAGAAATACTAACGGCCATGAGGGGGTGGTCTGTGGGGGTCTTGAGGTATGGGTCTAAATCCAGAGTCTTTTCCATTGTTTGTTTTCAGGAGTATCCGGTACAGTATGTAACTTCCGCTGACTGTAATCAATACTGATATTCAATTATTCAAATCTACTCTTTATTATAAAACACGAATAGTGAGGAGATCGAAAAATTGTCAAGGGAAAATGGTAGACTATCATAACCAACTAAAGTATAAGGAGCTGATTAACTTTATCATATAATACTTTAAAGCGATCTTTTAATTCATAAAAATAAATTACTGCATCAATCCGCGATAAAATGAAATTGACTAACTGATGAAAGCTAGCCCAACGACGACGACGACCACAATAACAAGTGTGTTTTTGGATTCATCTTTGTGTGGAGTCACTGTAGGTGTGTGTGTAGGGTCATCAGGCGGAAGAAGCAAGATGGTGTCGATTATTGTGTTATTGACATCCGCGACCAGCAGGTAGTGTCCTTCAACTAGGAATATTGTTTGTTACTCAAAGAAGAACACTGAATGTATGAAAGTAAAATCAAGGAAATTGTGGTCAGTTGAAGGTTGGTACCTGACTTGCCTTTGATTTTCGGAGACGGCCGCTCTTTATGTTGACACGTGACAGCTACTCGTGCGTTTGATTGGACGATGCTGATCGTTTATTCGCTGTCATGCGTCAAGACAAAGTCCATATTACTGCCTCCGAAAAACATCGGCAAGTCAGAAAATACCATAGCTGTTTGTTTTAATCAAAGTAGAACATTGGTATGCAGCTGATTGGATATTTGAAAGGTGGTTCGGGGTTGTTCACATGTAACGTAATCAATAAACGGCAGAAGGGTTTTACATACAAAATTTTGCGGCTGCCAAAAGGAGAGAGGGGGTTTCTGGCCCGTGACTAATCCAAACTATAAAATAATTGTATTACTAAAGAAAATAAGGCTAATTTAGTTATTCGTTGTCAATAGGTACTGCAGCGGGCATCATGTATCATTAAAACTCACTGCAGTTATTGTTGTTGTTTCCCTGATCAGTATCATCGCATTTAGTTATAATTATACTAGAAGAGCAAGTATATCTTATAGATAATACAATTACATGTAAACTGATTCTACAATTTGATTGGAGTTAGGTATACGACTTGGAGATAAGCCAGGCTATAATTAACTTTAAATTTCTTGCCGTTCATTCGATATATCGGGTTTAGAGAGAGGTCAGGCTTTGACTACGTAATTATCAGTCAGGATGGGATGGGGAGTTTACCTGTGATTAAGGTTCATTACGAAAGGGGGACCGGGGGGAGTGTTCAGTGATTACGTAACATGTGAACGACCCCTAATAAGCAAGAGTAATTTAGTTGAATCACCCTCGATTAATTTTAATCTCAGAACCCAATAATTACAAGCGTTAGCTTTTAAAATGGGGGTCTAAAATAATTCATGTGGGCTAATGTTCCTGCTGGCAACACAGTTTTAGTAAGGTCCAAAACGTTCGCCCAAGAATCGAAAATTCTAGAAATTAGAGGAAGGTCAGAAGCACTGTGTATCGTGGAGAGTGTACATCATGTATGTAACCACGCTGTGTAATCTGGCCGTCTAAAATAATCTTAATAAGTGGTCAACTTTCAGTCCACGCTGCCATGATATATTCGTCCGTGCTCAAAGATATTAGGCTTGCAACAACAAATTGTCTTTCGCGCGTACCATTTATAACATTCTTCATCTCCGAGAAATCGTTTGCAGGCAGGATTTAGAAAAATGCTAGCGAATGAAATGACTAAAAATGACCTAATCGTTCGGAAAATCACTGGGGAAAAGGTGTTAAAGGGACAGGAAATCATGTTGTTTTACCAAAACAAATAGGTATTGGATGTTGCACGAGTATGTGGGTCACATGAAGTGCAAACAAGGCATTCCAAAAACATATCATGTCAATGTGATGCGGGTGTGAATAATCAAGTGACATGTAAATTGTACATTGTACATGCTATACAAATACATGCCCCGTTACCCTCATTGAGGTTATTCTTTCGAGTTGGGCGGATATTTTTAGTGGTGTTTCCTGCAAACAGTATTAGATAACAGATGGACTTATTCATTATTGTTAAGGATGAACAAATCTAAAAAATATGCTCTTGACACAGCTTGTTTTTTATTTCGCGGAAAAACTGATATTTGTAAATCATCTTGCAACAAAGATACTCAATTTATGAATATCATACTACTACTAATTACTACCAGATAGCTTTCACATAGATAGGCAAACTTTCATTTACTTCTATACAGATATTTTGATTTGTTTAACTTGCAAAAAGTATGTAATATATTATTAATATCAATATATTATACCATTATGTTAGCAAAATTGGTCAAATTTGACCTTGCACCCATAATGAACTACTATTTGTGAGCACCTCCTACTCTGTTCTGAAATAATCATATTACGTGAGAAGATAATAGTACTCTGGTACTGGAGATGGCACCATTATTTCAGTTTATTTCACCACCTTTAATTGCGATACCAGGTTCCTTTCAACAATGTTCGCAAACTTTGTTTAAATTATAGGAACACTGATTTAGATAGCGTATATAACTATTGACAGGGTCTAAAATAGCGAAATGAAATTTTAAGGGTTCACTTTGCTCACCTGATGAATTATATGTGGCTGATTGAAATTTGACGTTTACTTTTCTGAGGATGGTTGGCATCCCTACAAAGATCTCTTTAACCTCGTAACTCCACTTAATATAAGTAAAATAAAGACACCGTAATCCATGTTTCTGCACTTATTCTGACTAACCCGTGGCCGTCCCTCTTCCTTATTTGAGCATCCAAAAAGAATTAGTTTCGATTCTTTTAGAATTAATAAGCACGAAAGTTGTCTACAAGGACAGTGTACATTGTACACCAGCCCGCAGCACATAACGCAGCACATAACGTAGCCCAATATAAATCCTGGCCTGCTTCCTCTTGTACAGCGATGATAAAAGCACTCAACTAGGAAAGGTTGCCTGGTATTGTTATATACAGTAGATTTGCTAATTATGATCACAGCACACAGTACGCACACTCTTTACACACACACACACACACACACACACACACACACACACACACACACACACACACACACACACACACACACACACACACACACACACACACACACACACACACACACACACACACACACACTCTCTCTCTCTCTCTCCCTCTCTCTTTCTATCTCTCGCTCCCCTCTCTCTCTCTCTCTCTCTCTCTCTCTCTCTCTCTCTGGTAAATGCTACATCACGTTAGCAGTATAGCAAAGTTCCTGCTCTGGAGGAACGAGTTAGAAAGGTTCCCGAATGATCCGGTAAACGATTCCATATAGTATTTCCTATTTGCTCACAGACAGGTGACCAGTGCTTGCATATAATACACTGGGCATCATGAAAAGGCCCATGTGTAGAGAACAATACAGTATGCCCCAGCAGTATGAATGTGCTATCTTACACACCA
This sequence comes from Bolinopsis microptera, assembly GCF_026151205.1. Classification (NCBI taxonomy): domain Eukaryota; kingdom Metazoa; phylum Ctenophora; class Tentaculata; order Lobata; family Bolinopsidae; genus Bolinopsis; species Bolinopsis microptera. Next base: position 3,483,022 of record NC_087073.1, on the reverse strand, counting down.
GAGCTTTATATAAGAGAGTAGTTACCTTCGAGTAGCGGTAAAGATTCGTGTACATAAACACGACCTGGACCGTCCAGATTAACATCTCCCAGTATCCCTAGGAATTGAGTGGTTAAAAACATGGTGATTAACGTTTGTTGACAGGGGGCCCAGAATGTGTTTTTTTCAAGAATGGTCAGCTTATACTTAATCTGAAAATGCATTTTCTGGGACCTATGGACCCGAAATACGGAAAACGCCGGGCCCGGCTAATATAGCTATGACCACATGCAATCAGTGACAATATTACAGCACGTCATGCAAGGAATGACGCAAAGGAATCTCGTTAGGAATGTTCTCGAGAACTGTTAAGGAATGTAAGGACGCACCACTCAGGTCCCCCATGTTCAGATTGTACGGATACTGAGAAGGAGTTCTGGAGCAGCTTTGTTGTTTATTGTGGGCTCCTTTCAGGGTCTTGCCGTCATCAAGTTTTACCGTAAACAATTGTCCAGCTTTATAGTATTTTCTGAAAGGATGCGATTAAAGAGGAGCTAGAAACACGGACTCTAACCAGAACCATAAAATTGATAACTTAGTCTTGGAACCTTTAGTTTGGGAATGAAAAAGAGAAAACTTACATCGATGTGTTACTGACGAGGTACCACTTAATTTCTTTTCCGCAATACTTCTTGCTCAGAACCTCCACTCTGACATAGGTATCCGCTGAAAAGTTACACCGTCACAATTGAACAGGAAACCGCTTTATAATAAGCTTGTAATTTAATGGATCGGGCAACCCGTCAGAAAATTGTCTTCTTAAATACATTATAGATAGCACTGTATCGCCTAATTATCAGCTCGGAACCCTGCAGATCCTACATGTTCTATAGTTCTACCTGCCAGGTGACCTCGCCTTTGCTCGAAGTTGAACCTAAGGACCCGTTGGCTTGGTCCGTCCACCAGAACAGCTTCTAACTTCTTTGTGGCGTTGGGCGCCCATTCGGGTCTGATGTCAACTTTGGTCGTCTCGCTGTGTCCATCTTTAGTCTTGTAGACAAGTTTCAAACTGAAATACCACTATTAGGGTCAGAAGGTAAATTCTTTCTGTATGTAGAATGTATGTATGTACGACCGCCCACGTGCAAATTAGACGAGAAATAGGAAGTTGCGTAGTTACTAGTTACCATGGTAACGAGGATTGTTACACGCACGTGCACGTGCAAAGATTGTTAAAACGGCATTTTTTTAGTTTTTGTTGATATTACGCTGTGTTTAGTACGAGCAACATTTAAATCGGCTGTATCTTTGGTTGTGACGGATATTTTTTGACGCGATTTTAACTTACTAACAAAAAATGCTATTACCTTCCTCCCTGTGACCAGTGGTTTTCTAGTTTCTACTATAATTCAGAGAATTCTGTTTGTACGTACACTGTACGACCGCCCACGTGCAAATTAGATGAAAAATAGGAAGTTGCATAATAACCATGGTAACGAGGATTTTTACACGCACGTGCACGTGCAATGATTGGCGAACGGCATTTTTATCGGTTTTGTTGATATTACGTTGTGTTTAGTTCGAGCAACATTTTAATCGGCTGTATCTTCTTTTGACGCGATTTAAACTTACTAACAAAGAATACTATTAGCTTCCTTCCTGTGACCACGGGTTTTCTAGTGTCTACTATAATTTAGAGAATTATTTATGCTATATGCTATATGCTGTATGCTGTACGACCGCCCACGTGCAAATCAGACGAAAAATATGAACTTGCGTAGTAACTAGGTAACGAGGGTTATTACACGCACGTGCAATGATTGTTTTAACGTCATTTTGATCGGTTTTGTTGATATTACGCTGTGTTTAGTACGAACAATATTTTAATTGGCTGTATCTTCGGTTGTGTAGAATATTTTTTGACGCGATTTGAACTTACTAACAAAAAATACTATTAGCTTCCTCCCTGTGACTACGGGTTTTCTAGTATTATATAAAGTGAGACGATATATCTTCGAGCTTTTCGTCTAGAAGTGAAACGAATTCTTCATATTATGGAGCCAGGGTGTGGACTGGCTACACCAATAAATGTATTTAATTGTAGTTGTGAAAATAGTTTTTGTATATATCTGTTACCATTTTACATGAAAACTAAAATGCACATCGAACATTTAAATAATCTACTAGATAAATAGTTTATAAAAATAATTTATAGATGCTATTGTGATCGGGTTTTCAAAAATAAACGATTTACCTTTTGCCTATGATGGACTCTTTCCCGAAGAAGGTGGGTATTTTTTCTTTGTAGTTTTCAAGAGTTATACTCCGCTTCACGAAGGACGTAGTCTCTTCCGCATCTCTGTCATCGGAGAAGTCCTCTCGGTAAAACGGTCTCTGGTTGGCGCTCGAGTTAACTTTGCAGACGTGGGCGGATGCAAAGTTTGGTGTGTCCAAAATTTCCAGAGAAGTAACCTGAGGGGATGTCATTAATACAGTTTATAAGCACATGATGAATATATCTGAATGAACTGCAACAAAACTGAAAACAGAGGAAACTTGAACAGATCAGATATTACAAAAAATAAAAGTTAAAACCTTTATCCCCTCGTAAGTGACAGTGATCGGTTGCCAAGCAGTTCTCTGGGTGAGCATCACTTTTCCGTCTGTGATAGGTTTCTCCAGAGTCACTACAGTCTCTGTCAACTCCTTCACTATCCCACACCTCATCAACACTCGGTTCAGGGCGTCTTCGGGTGCGAACACATGTACTCCTGGGATGGTTTTACCGTTAACTACATTTGCAGTAATAACTTTGTTAGTACAGAATTTAAATAGAATTTAACCCATATATTTTACACACATGAACTGCTGTATCAAATATCATCAATAGTAGATCCATCTCAGTTACACTGCCAACAATTTACCAGCAACCATCTCAGTTACACTGCCAACAATTCACCAGCAACAACGGCATGATGCTATGCGACTGATAACAGTCGTAAAAACAAAATTTTGGAATAGCTAGCTAGCTGCAGCTATGCGCCTGTTTCCACTCTAACAACTCCAAAAGTGCATTAATATGATAATTTCAACTTTACAATCCTAAAGGCAACTTTATCTGTGCTCAGCTATGTTTTGTTCGATAAGCTCCATTTTAATCGTTTCAATAATATCTAATCTTGTGTGATTTTTTTACTTTGAATTGATAACACTTATTATATATATTTTTGAGTAAACATTGGCTAGTACTTCGGGCCGGTCCCAAAAAAAGGGGAAAAAATAGAAACAAAATAGAAACGAACCTATGAATTTGTTGTTAATCTGGTTGAGTGGAAGGTTAACCTCGTTCTTGACACTAAATACCGTCTCCCTGTTGGTGTAATGGTTCCTGGTGTTGGGCTGGAACACGTCCAGTCTCCTCCTGAGATCTCCGACAGGACAGAGGAAGCTACTGTCGTAGACACACATTGTGCAGCAGTTGTTGTACAGATCACCGACGTGACACTTCCGCTCACACGACATGCCCTCACCAGTCCTGTGTTATAGTACTGTTATTGATATGCGTAACGTAATGACTGTGTAACTGGGTGTTTGAGAGGAAGTGGGAGGATTGGAAACGGTGATGTTGCTTTCTCCGAGATATAACAAGTATAATCACAAAAACATTCACAACAGTGAACAAAGGCAGGAATGTAGGAATGCAGTACTCACAGTGGACAGTAAGCAGGGCAGACCCCGAATGGGTTGTACGGTTCCTTGTCCCCCTGACAACCATCCCTCTCTGTGAGATCCAAGAAGAACATGCTGCTCCGACACAGTGTAGCCATCAGGACGGTGGTCTGTCTCACTACCATGTGTTCTATCATCAGGACTATCACCCGTTGGTCCATCATGCCAGGAGCGGTGGGTTCTAGCAGACTGTATGATATCCTCTCCTCACCCTGGAGAGACAGGTCACAGGAGACGCTTGTCACTTTACAGCACAACTATTTATGTCATATGTGTACAATAAAATATATTGCACTATACTAAATGGTCTGTAATTGCTGCTTTACCCCTCACTTAAACATTATGCAATGACTTTAGAAGAGCGTCAATATGGACCGTCTTGATTGTAAAGATAGAAATTGATAATGAATACCCTGTAGTCTGTACCTCATGGTATAGAACTCATACACGGTAAAGGTTTTGTTTAAGCAGTTTGGAACATTGAGCTCAATTTAAGCAAACTTTTGTTACGCAACCATATTACACACAGCAAGTTTGGGCATGTTAATCACATCATGGACTTGAAGTACATTAGACATTATGTACAACACGTACATTATACATCATGGACATTAGGCATGTATCTTCGCGGGGAAGGCTGGTACATCCCGCCAGGCACCAATAACTTTGGAAGGTGTTTGAGTACACAATTGATAAAATTTCTTATGCTTTGAAATTGTAATATTCTAATTTTAAATTTAAATAAATTTCACCACTGACGCATGCTTGATGTACAATGTACATTGAAGTCGATGTTGATAGGCAACGCTGTCGTTGTTTAAGGATCGACAAATGGGTGAATATAATTTAATCGAAACCATTTAAATTGTAATAAAGTACCAGCACCTTCCAAGGTAATGTTTTTACATGGCATTCAAAGATAACCACCTTAACCATCATGTCACTTACCTGTTTGTAAGTGATGGTAGCACACTTGAACTTGACATCGTTCTCAGGTCTGATGGCTACACCTCTATACATCATTGAGTTCCGCCCGTACAACGTGTATGTTTGGTTCAGCGGCCTTTCTTCTCTGGATGTCTGCAAAGTGGGAGATAGTTACAATGGTGCTGTGATGCTCATAGCATTGTATCACAATATTATTTCTACTAATATTTACATCGTGACAATTATCAGGTTCCGAGACTTTGTTGGATCAAAAGTTTTCGAGAGATACAACCCATGAAAAAAAAGAAACATTTATGAAATAATCTATAGACTGTCACCTTGAATGGCGGAAACATCTTGCGAGAAATCGGGGACCAGCCTTTACTTGTCGTGATCTCGTCGCAATCCCATTGATCTCCCCCAAATATCTGAATAGGAGGCAACTCGTAGATGGAAACCTCCCATTTACCAGGGGTATTCTGGTGAGCCGACTGGTAAGATTGCTGGATGGGACTCCAATCGTCTCGCTGTAAGAGTTTCAAAACACTCCCGTCCAAGAAGGAGATATCAGAGGATAAAGGTGCCAAGCCTTCAATCCTACTCCATGCTACAATCTTCTCAGTCGTCCCATTAGACTTGCTGGTCGTGTTCAGGATGACCAGGTGCTGACCAAGCGACAAGGTCTCACTGGCTAGATTATTGTCCACGAACATTTTCAGATTTATTTCCATGTTGTTCTTGAGCTCGAGGCGCCCATGTTTCTTCCAAAGATCTCCCGCCGCACAACTCTGATGGCCTGTGTCGGAGGACGGATCACAATTCTCGTTATATTTCGCATCCTCTGTTAAAACCAGATCTGGGTTGTACAGAGAGTCCCTGCTGTGAATGTTCTCCCCTCGGATCTCCCACTTTAGATCCTCATCTAACCTCTCTCTATTATCGACCGTTCTGGTCAAGTTAACTATTATATATGATACGGCTAAACTTTCTTTACGAAATGCAACAAACCCGGTCAAGGGACTATCGAACCAAGCTATTGTGCTCATAAAGTTCGGTCGTAAACTGTTCTGATCGTATATTGTGGCACAATATACCTTATCTGGCTGATTGGGAGAGTTGTGGCGAATTCGAACCACTATTGAACGGCCCACTAACCCATCCTTCCCCTTGATTTGAGCACACTTGGGTATATTGGTTGGGTCGTGGCCCAATGGATTACCCTTGATACACACTGGACGAGTCTGTGTGGGGTTATTAAGATCAGGGTTGATCTCCTCATTACATTCAAAACATCCCCCTAACTCGAGTTCTGAACAAGTTTCTGAGCCCATTTTCACTGGCAGATAATGAATCTGCCATGATGCTGTTAGTTGGTCCGGCAGGGAAAATGAACTGTATACTTGGACTGGGTCTGAAATGTTGCAGATAATCAGATTGAGTCAAACTCAAAGCTTGATTATTATTAGCGAAAAGTCTAACCTTGATTCAGTGGTTCAAATATTGATAAAAATTCAAAGATGAAAAGCTTAATTTCCAATAGAATAGACGTATATAAACCAAATTTATCAATTATATTATCTGTTATTGTTTTATAGGATACAAAACATACCGTTTGCATTGGTTCTGACGAATTTGATTTCAAATTGTGAATCGCCTTCTTGTAACTGCTCAATTAGTGCGACTCCTTGTTGTTCAAACGATGCGACTGAAATCAAAGTTTAAAATCAAACTACAAGAATCTGATATTTACACACATGTGTATGCAAAACCATCTTTAAACATGTATGCGGATCTATGATATGACCATCTTATACCGTATCACAGTTCTTATATCCCTCTCTCAGCACAAAGAACGATCAGAGAAATTAAGAGGGAAAATCATCAAAAAAATAGACATACAAGTACAACAAAATTTCGGACATTAAGAACATTATATTGGGTTTGAAGAGATACAATAATACATGTTAAATGGAATTTGTTACAGAAAAAAATACATTGCATCATAAGAAAGTTCCTGCAGAACATTGAGTAAATATATTAAATACTGTATGTTATATTCACAATTTCATCAACAATTTCATATTTACAAGTCAATTGGAAAGAATTTGATAGTTTTACATTAAAAGATCAAATGACCTTTAAGAAATTATAATAGAAATCTAGTCATTAAAGTATACCTGTCACATGAGCAAGCAAGAATATCCAGGTATTCAGGAACATTGAGTCATTTTAGCTGCACAGATATTTTATTTAATAATGTTGTTATCTTTTAAATCAAGAGAAGGCAAGCAGCAAAAGCTTCTTAATACATATATTCAAAACAAATTGTACATTCAAAAATAAATCCTAATATAGTTAATAGTATCAAATCAAAATAATATACAAGTTTCCAGTATACCAAGTCTTATCATTTTCAAATATACACTTATAATGCAAAGTTCTTTAGCAATCCTTTCAATCAGATATGTCCACAACAGACTAAACATGGGCAAGTATTTGAAGATAAGGTGATAGGTTGAATGTCCTGAGCAATTAATCAAACAGGAGAAAACTTCTCTGCCTATTACCTACCATTCAGCTATAATACAGTGAGGGATTGTCCAAATATTCTATAAGCATTAAGCAACCTAAGGTGGAGATGGGGTGTGGATTTGAAAATGTTTTTACAATAACGGCCCTTAAGAGTCTTTGTACCTTAAAACTCCACATAGCTTCAATCCACACATGTATCTTAATGGAACAGAACATACTTACGACTCCAGCAAAGATAATTGCTAGTATCAAACTCAGTTAAATTAGCAGTAAAGGCAATTTTTAAGGCTTGAGATCCAGTACAGTGTAATGCAAAGGATACATTTCAAAGTGCACAGAGTTGACAATAGCATGAGGGATTGTTCACATAATTATGAAAGCCAAATGTTGGCCATTTCAGACCCCCACTATTTTATACCTCTCCATAGCTATCGTATAATAATTGGGAATAATTACACTAGTAGTACAGTCAAATACGTCTTTTTGTCGGACAAAATTCGCAACAAAGCGATTTTAACGGGATATTTTCGGGACAGGTCCCAGGAATCATTCCAGAGAGTTCCCAAAAAAAAAGACTTCAGGAAAATCCACAATTACCACTTTTCTACCACCTTTTTACCACTTTGGTATTCCGCAAATAAGTCACGTTCTGAATATCCTAGAAGATTTTAGTTTAAAGCAGTGTGTTTAGAAAACAAAGAAGAACAACTTTCTCTTTAACAACTTTTTCAAAAATAAATTATTTAATTAATTAATTAAATAATTAAAAAATTTTCAAATATTTCAAAAATATATTTTGATAAAAATGTTCACAATTACATTCCACGTATAATGAACTAATTTTTATAAAACTTTTGAAAATTTTCACTTTCAATATTTTGGACTTGTAAAATTTTCGAAATTTGTAAAGAATAACCACTATTTACCACTTTTTACCACTTCGAATCTCCGCTGATAAAACGACTTCTGAATGTCGTAGAAGGTTCTAGATTGAACCAGTGTTTTCAAAACATAAAAGAGAACATCTTTTTATTTGATAACCTTTGGATTAAATAATTAATTAATTAGTTAATCGATTATTAAACAAATATTCAAAAATTATAATAATTATTTTCGATCAAAATATTTTAAAATTACATAACACGAATAATTGACAACTTTTCATTAAACTAATCGGAAAATCGAAGCAGTACTTTATATAACCATATATACTAGATAAGAGTCTTACTTATGAGTCCTCAGCTGGCACATTGGTGCAATAAGCAATTGTGCTGACATTTGAGGCAGGTTGATCCACAATGTATTCCTGCTTTTCTGCATGAACAAGCATTGCCACAACCTGACTTTAAACATAAAACAGTTGCAACTGATGTTTTGAATGAGCTTTTTCGGAGCTGTACTCATAAGAGTGGTCACTGGAACATGCACCCCATTGTTCATCTTCCATCCCCATTCCCCAGCTTATCGGATCTATAAGGTCATTCTCATCCCACGCCTGCAGCTGATGGTAAACACGATAAGTGCTGCCCCCTGTATAAGTAATGTTTCAAATCGGTATTATAGCAGCAACGTGGTCGTTAAATAACACTTAGAAATCAAAATATCCTCCAAGTTACGTTTAGGGGGAGTGGGGGTGCCATGAGTCAATACACATACGTTGAGTCTTATAATCAGCATGTACTCGTGTTTGCGAACATGCTGTAAAATGCACTATAACATATTGCAATAGGCCATTACATTCGGAATATGATCTGAAAAGATGGCGCGAAACGGATTGAAAATGACGAAGTTATCAAGCAATTTGTTTATCTCGTTAGCGAAACTGATTGGGTTATCAATGATTACCCAATCGATAATCACGTGACAGGATGTTAGGATACCGTAATTGGGCTTTCTGCACGATTTCTATGCCACTCATTCACTGGATCAGACACCACCAGTCGGATCCACGGAGTTGGTAAGGATCGGCTATTCAGAACGATTCCGATAGTGGGAATCTAGTGCACTAAGCTACGGAGAAATAATAATAATAAAAGTCACGTCGGAGAAATTTTTGGGCGAGCGAATTAGTAAGAGCCTAACGTATGTGTACTATACCACCTCCCCCCTCCCCCACACAATAACTTACCCTGTCTGTAATCCGATTTGAGGATTTATCATTTGGTGCGATCTCTACGTTACAGAATGGATATTTGTTTAAACTGTGTTCGTGAACTAAAGATGGTTCTGACTCAGTTACAACGGACTCATCTTCATTGGCCGATATGAATCTTTGGAACTGGTCTATGATCACTGTCTGCAATAACACACAATAGACGTCACTCTGAGCAGAATCAGTCAGGCCGTTGTACTGCCGTTTAATTTCGTTCAGTGACCAGGGGTTGTTGAATGTTGATCCAACCTGTGTTACGATGGTTTGTTTATTTATACAGAGTATGAGAGGCCTCAGGATAATGAATAGGACTGTAACCATCCGTTTCAAACTTGCTGGGCATAGTTTAAAAGTTAGTGTACTTACTTAAAAGATAAATAGTTAAAATAGTACCTGGGGTTTAACTCCTATTCACCGGAATTAACTCCTCATTTGCCTGGTAAATTAAAACATAGTATTGGTTGAGAATGCCTCTAGTTGCGCTCTCGAGTCTCGGTTGACATAAAACTGAAAAGTAAAACGGTAAAAACATATTACTATTATTGTATATTAGTTGACAGCTACTTACATAGAATCTGCACGCGTAGAGTATCAGGCACACGATGTGTTCTTCTGTTTTCAAAATGTCAACTATTTGGTGTGATTTCAGTCCTCGATTTTTAGCATATTTAACTTTTTTACGAAGAGAAGTCAACATAAAGTAAAAGCTGAAGCTTACACTTCCAAACGATAAACTGACAATCAGAGATAAGATCTCTAGTTAGCGATTGAAAAATTGCTAAGTCTTGTTTAAACAACCATTTTAACAATATAGTTAAGCACAATACTAAGTCGAGAGATATGATGTGTTAATATTTAATAGTTATTAGCTATAATAGTATCGTACACATTTGGATATTTTACCGTTTATTCCATTTATCTGGATCTCTTTTTATCTGTTATCTAATTCTAATCTATGTGACGATGTATGTTCTGTTATTCAAGTAAATTCATTTTACGTTTCACGTCACGGCAAATATTTTTGATAAAAATTATATTTTTAAATTTTTAAAAATTTAATTAATATTTAATTAATTAATCAATTGATTATCTTATCCAAAGGTTGTCAAATAAAAAGATGTTCTCTTTTATGTTTTGAACACACTGGTTCAATCTAGAACCTTTTACAAGATTCAGAAGTTGTTTTATTAGCGGAGATTCAATGTGGTAAAAAGTGGTAAATAGTGGTTATTCTTTACAAATTTCGAAAATTTTACAAGTCCAAAATATTGAAAGTGAAAATTTTCAAAAGTTTTATAAAAATTAGTTCATTATACGTGGAATGTAATTGTGAACATTTTTAACAAAATATATTTTTGAAATATTTGAAAAATTTTTAATTATTTAATTAATTAATTAAATAATTTATTTTTGAAAAAGTTGTTAAAGAGAAAGTTGTTCTTCTTTGTTTTCTAAACACACTGCTTTAAACTAAAATCTTCTAGGATATTTAGAACGTGACTTATTTGCGGAAAACCAAAGTGGTAAAAAGGTGGTAGAAAAGTGGTAATTGTGGATTTTCCTGAAGTCTTTTTTTTGGGAACTCTCTGGAATGATTCCTGTGACCTGTCCCGACCATATCCCGTTAAAATCGCTTTGTTGCGAATTTTGTCCGACAAAGGCTTAAATTAGGAAGGATTTGACTGTACTATAGCCCTCTCACCAAAGCTAGCATATATACAGGGTGGGCCAAAAGTCAGTGGGCATAAGTTGGCCTTAATAGCTCAGTCACTGAGTGACCAATTGAAATAATTCTTTCTGGTATGACTTACTACCACCACTGGTTCGAGAAAAATATTTGAGTTCATTTATTTTAAATGAAGGTTCATTTTTGCATTTATTTGATAGTTTGGATAGTCAGATCGAGCTGAATTTTATTGAATTGTGTTTGGCCATTCGAATAACGTTTGTCCTGAAAAAATTAGAACTGTAGCTTCTCAGATGACCGAGACAGAACAAACAAATATCTCGCAGAGATAAAAACATGGATGGTGAAAAACTACATGAAACTGAACGAAACTAAGACAGAACTATTGGTGTTAGGAAAGAGCCATGTTCTAAAAAGTGTGAACTCAGTGTCAGACTGCAATTTGGAAGCACTGAAATTCTACCTACGGAGTGCAAAGGAGACAGCTGGGAGAGTCTGGGTGTCAAATTTGATGAAACTTTAAATATGGAAAGACAGATCAATAATGTCAAAAGGAAATGTAGCTGGATAATGATGAACCTAAGAACTATTGGTCGTTACCTGGATGAAGACATTAAATTGATGTTGGTGAAACAACTGGTAATATCTAAATTAGATAACTGTAATTCTCTATACATGAATCTACCCAAGACCATACTAAACAAACTTGGATCCACCCTTAATGGGGCAGTTCGTTTCATCTATAACATAGAAGACAGAACCACGGACTGGTTCCCTTCTATAAGATTTTTTAAATTTTTAATAAATAAAATTATTCAAACAATATACACATAATATAGCAATGACCCTATATAAAATCTACCCTTTAAGAATTTAAAAAATTTCTAAACAATCAAAAATTACCCTTGGCCTTGTGGCTCCAAGTTAAGATCTAGACTGTTTATATCAACAATGTTTTTTCTCGCACCTCTGTCTCCACGAAGAGAAATCACTGTTGTTCTTAGGATTTCAAAGCGAAGACGCTTTCTAATGTATCCTACAGCATCTGAGTACCTCTGGCCAGTGTGGTACTCCATCTTACTGGCCAGCTTCTTAACCAGTCTTTCAGCTTCACCACCCATTCCACCAGAAGTCGAGAAAACTAAAGGTGAGAAGCTTCCTTTCTCCACTTCAAGAACCCTTGCGTTGTAACATCGCATTTTCTCATTTTCATGTAAGAATTTTCTATAAGAATTTTCTATAAGAAGGCCCACATGAAGAATTTTCTATAAGAAGGCCCACATACTCCCTATAGACCAACGAATATTCTTTAAAGTTTGTCTATTATCCCACAAATTAGTTCACGGTACTGCACCTAATTGTTAACTTTAAATGGATCACTATGCAATGAAAGACACCAGTTGTTACAAGTAATTATCAAACCCCACAGACAACATGTTTGTGGTACATTCTGAAATAGAACACAATTAGTATATATTATATCGACTATCATAAATATATAAACCAAATATATAGCAATTCACAATCTCCCGTTCTTTCTTAAAAAGGCTTTGAAAGATTTAAAATATTAAATATAAAATAAAGGTGTCACAAGAAAGACTATAATCTTTCTAAATATAACTTCCCTCTTTGTGGATACATGCACAACATGTAATAGAAAATCGTTTTAAACGAGTACATTATATAAATCACAAATACCAATATATTCACTCTTTTAAACGAGCACATTATATAAATCACAAATACCAATATATTCACTCTTTTAACTTCTTTAAGTTTCAAATTATTAAGATTATTAAAATCCTTCACACACAATATTAAAAACTTTGAATACAATGTTTATTATTGGAATACAATTCTAAACAGGTCATTGTCAAATTCTCCTGACGACAATACCTCCCGTAGCAGTGAAGTTGGAGCTCCAGCTTTAGTCAAACAATCTGCAAGCTGTTTCTTTGTTGAAATCCAACGAACTGTCATTTCACTTTTGTTCACTTGCTGTCTCAGGCAAGCTATTGGTATCCTCAATCCCTTGTCATCAACATTTTTCGAGGTTTGGATAGCATCATGTAGAGACTTGCAATCAGTCATTACAATGACATCAAGTTTTCCAGATAACATGATCTCACTCAGCTGAGCTTGGATCAACTCACATGTTTCCACTGCTTCGATCATTGCCCAACTCTCCGCTGCTAAAGTACTTTTACATACTCTTCGGATTTTTCTACTCTGCCATGTAATGGGGCAAGATTTTCCTGTAAGCGAAACAAGGAAAATTATGAAGCCTCCCTGAGAGCTACCATCCTTCAAGTTTCCATACGATGCATCACAGAAAACCACTAAGACTGACTCAGGCAACAGTAGTTTCTTAAACCTGAGTGTTAGAGGATTCTTTTCTAAGAACTTTACTGTTTTGTTTACCATTTTCAAATCTGCGATGGTCCCTTCAGTCACAGAATTACTAGCAAAACATGTAGCATAAGCTACATCTGGCCGTGTCTGTGTTGATACCCACAACAACTGTCCGCACACAGTTCTCAGTTGTTGCTTTTCTTTCTCGTTGATTGGGAGCGTATTTCGATTCACTCGGGTGGGGTCGATCTCTATTCTTGAAATCTGGTCTGCATACCCCAGTTGTGATACCAGAATTCCAGATTGTGTTTGCTTTACATCAAGACCAGTAAGCAAATTCAACTTCGACCTCCGTACTTAGACGAAACTTCTTCTTCAGTTCCCCAATAACTTCCCTTTCAAACTTCTTGCTTCCACTGAACATCAGATCGTCAACATGCACAGCAATGATACCCTCGAGTTTTCCTTCATCATACCAGAACATGAATGACTCATCATATGACGATACCACAACATTTAACTTCACTAGAGTATCACGAAGCTCAACATACCACATTCTAGGTCCGTCTACTAACCCGTAAATACATTTGTTCAGTTTCCAGATTTTCCTTGTTTCAGCTTCCTTCGGAGGAATAATGAAGACATCTCTTGAAATCTTCTTGCCTTGCAAGAAGGCAGCCTGAACATCGATGTGTTGTAACTTCCAACTTTCTGTTGCAACTATTGTAAGGAGCAGTCTTATAGAGTCCCTGTTACATGTTGGGGAGTCCTTTCGTATATTGCTACTATTTTCTTGATAACCAAGTGCCACTAAACGAGCTTTAACAGAACCTTCTGCTTTCTTTGTAATTACCCAACGAACACCAACATTGGACTGTTCGTTTGCATCAACTTCCACGTAAACCTTGTTTACTTTGAACTTCTCAAGCTCTGCTAGCTTGGCATCTACAACTGCTTGGTCATACATACTCACACTGGACAGCAACACCTCTTCTTCTGTTTCTGGTGACAGGTCATCTCTCAAATTCACAGCAAGCTCATACCAATCCACACATTGGATGCTCTCCTCACCATCAAGTTGAATATTTACACAGTTTTTGTAACTGCCAGTTGATTTTCCTGCACGGCTATGGATACAAGCTTTATGCCAGATCTCACTATCCTCCTCTGGATACTTTGGAAGAAACTCCACGTGACTTCTTGCTTTAGGAAGTCCTGATTTGTGCTGAGGTCTGATTGTTGCTGTTGTCTCACTTTGAGGCAGTGTTTCTGTTTCCGGTACAGAAACTGCTGTTTCCATAGAGCAAGATGGTTGATCCTCTAGGAAATTTCTCTGCGTCTCTAATGGGGATTTTGGTGAACTTGATACAATACTCGGGTTAGGTTGCCCAACAACTGACTCTGAGGTAATGGGATATCCTGTTGTTGTATCCCTGGTTAGATGACATGCACTGCACTTATAATACTGATTTCCATGCTTTAAAATATATAAATGAGTAATGTCTCTCCCCAGTATAACACCAGGCCCACTCCATTTTGCAGATCCTTTTCTCTTGTACATCACCTTTTCACCATTGCTATAATACTCATCATTGCTTGTCCGAACTTGGCTTTGCAGAGCTTTACGTATCTTGTTGCTACTTTCACACTTTGCAAATGCTTGCCTTGCCATGTGCATTGCATTAACATTATCAGCCACGGTTTTACTCACCGTTGTTTCTTCTAAAGCTGGCAGTCTATCATCGATGACATTCGGAAGTGAAGGGTTACGGCCCATTGTCAACTGATTTGCAGAAAACCCACCAAACATCTGCATGGAGTTTTTCGCACTTAGTGCCCAACACAATGCAACTTCCCAGTTGCATTTTGAATCTTCCTTCGTTTTTACCATCATCTCTGTCAGCATCTTATGATGACGTTCTACAATCCCATTGCTCCAAGGGCTCTCGGCAGCTGAATTTTGCACATCCACATTGAATCTTTGACACATCTCAGTAAACTCCTCATTGGCGAACTCTCCACCATTATCAGCCATGAATTTCTTTGGATTTCCAAAGATGGATATCCATCCAGAGCAAATCCCTTGGATGATTGTCTCTTTCTTCTTATTGTAGATTATTCTAGCTGCTGAATATCTTGTCACCGAATCAATCATATGCAAGATATACACATTAGGAGTGCCAGGAACATTCTTAAGGTCCATTGCAACACATTCGTTGAACACCTTTCCTCTTGGGAGACCCACCACTGGTCTTGACTTGGGTTTCTTGTACATCAGACATATTTTACAACTGCTGGATACCTCATCAATTGCTTTCATGTATTCTGGTCTCTTAAATCCTGCAGTTTTCAGCAATGTTTTCAGTTTATCACTAGGAGGGTGTGAGAATTGTTTGTGGATTTTTTCCACTTTCCTCCTAATCTCCTTTTCGTCAGTACCAAACAAACCTTCTTCGCTGATTGTCATCACCAGATGTGGGGTCTTTCGATCTGGCGGCCCAATGGTCATGCGTCTTTTATTACAAAGAGGAACGCAATAGTGCTTTGATTTAGTTTCAAACAAATCAACACAATCTCCACTGAATCTCATTGTATCATTTGTGAAATCCAACACAGCACCAGCTCTCTTTAACGATGCTTTACTGAGAAGCAACGGCAGTTCTTTCTTAACAATGTTTGCTTCTATCCGAACATCTGTCTTTCCTATTCGCCCAGGGATGATAGTCTTTTCTGTGGAAATGACTTAGAGTCCATCCCCAAATCTAAAAGGCATCGAGCAAGGTTCACTAACCATCATTTTCAGTTGTTTTTCTTCCAGAGTTTCTCTGTAGTGATTCACCCAGTTCCTACCAACAACTATTATTATTTATTATTTTATACTTTTTGCTTTATTAGAAAGCAAAAAGTATAAAATAATACGTGCGTGCGCGGCTTGAGCCGCGCCGCATGGCATAAGAACGGATGCGTGCAGGGGCTGGAGTACGCTTGTATGTAGATTAATGAAATGTTGCATTGTAAATATTGAGAATTGACGATATATTATGATCTGATAGTAAATTTTACAAAGCTGGCTTTGGATTTAGGTAAGATTATAATTAATTTAGAAAAACCACGGATAGTTTAAATTTATTTCTATTTGTTGTATAATCATAAACAATTTAATCCTGTTTTCAAGAATGCGCGGCTTTGGCGGCCAGTTATTGACTTATACATTAAATTGGATTTTAAATATAAATGTGAATATATTAAAATTTAAAACTTTCAAAACGGAGGCTTATAAATATTATTATATTATGATTGTAAAATAAAGGATAAAATTTTAAATTTGTTTCACTAAAATTTGTTTCACTAACTGTCTTTGTACATCCGGAATCAATAACTGCACATGCTAATGACTCATATACAAGAGAACCAAGGTTCGTATCACTCATCAGGCACTCTTCAGGAATCTCAACAACATCTTCAGATTCAGACACCACCATGAATGTTAAAAATGCACCCTCTGCTTCCATGGCCGTAACATTCTCAGCACCATCTTGTGCGAAATACTGTGCATTATCTGTTGAACTTGAAGAAGCTCTGTTCTTGCTTGTGCACCATCTTGCAATATGGTTTTTATCGCCACAAGCATAGCATCCAGTATACGCACTCTTTTGTCGATTATACGGATGATGATGATTCCCACGTCCTCTTGACATCCTTCTGTAGTTTCCTCCTCCACCTCTTGGGGTTGAGTTGTATGCAATTCACACTAATTACCTCAAAGCACTTTCATTATATTTCAAATCTGACGTTGTTCAATGAATTAGCCACGAAAATGTTCAAATTGTGTAGGTCGGTAAAGGACACAATTGCTAGTAATGCTTCTTTGTACCCGTTGACTACAATGAACATTTTGCGGAGTTTCTCCAGACGGCTTTTATCGGAGTGCGGGTTACTTACTAGGTTATGCACAAGCCAGGCCAACATTTTTGGTTTTGTGTCAGTCGCGCTACCAGGTTGCAGAGTATGTTCAATATTTAAAAAATCATACACATTTACTAATATCAGAGTCCAATTTAGCTGCAAACGTTAAACACAGTTCAGCCGCCAAGTACCGTTTAAGTGAACACCGAGACACGAGGTTTATGTGTAATTTTGTAAATCACTTTTATGGATGGATGATTTAGTAGTTGCTGTAGAAAATCCACCTGCTGCATCATCTGCATACCATACCTGTTTCACGTTGCTCGAATCAGGCATTGATTCACTTTTGATTCACGATGTGAATCCTTCCTAGCTCGGGAGGCCCAGTGGTGTATTTTGCCGATCTACGTGGTTGCAAGAATATGCGCGGCGCGGCCCAGTAGTGCATCGCGCTACAAATTCACTCGTGCGCGGAGGGTCATACAACGTATGACAAGTTTCAAACGTGCGACTGAGAGGAGCAAGCAATAGACTTACTTGGGGATCTCATGCTAATACATTTATGTTCATAATCATAGATCAGAGATTCGGCGGATCGAATGACAGGCTGAGCGCGGCCCAGTAAGCACTTGTTGCGCGCATCCAATAATGCTTCTCGCAACTTGTAGGTTTACAACCTACCAGGACGCGCGCCGAGTTGGACTCGTCGACGGTCCAATATATGGAACAGACATTTTACGAGTATCACCCGTTAACTCTGAACTCGCAACCACGTTGTATGACCCGCCGCGCACGAAGTGCGCGGCTCCCCCTGTATCGTCAGGACGATAGTGAAACGACCGTGGGGGTCGCAACGTGATACAACAACCACGTATGCAGATCGGCGAGATACGAATGATTGACATAGTGAATCTAAGTAAGCACATGCCAACTACTAGTGAGTGAACTATTGAGTGAACTACTGAGTGAACTACTACTGCATACATTTTAGTTAATTGATGATGTCAATTCATCGCAGCTTGGCGCGGCACCGTAGCGCATCTTGCAGATCTCGCCGTTGACGGATGTTACTCGTCTAAATTTCTTCGAAGTAGCGCGCGCCGGGCCAAATCATTAACAATGGTCAAATCTCGCCGTTGCGAGAATAAGCATAATTGAGTGCGCGGCGCGGCACAGTAACGCATCGCGCTACAAACATTTTAGCTTTATATATTATAGTTATTTTGAATCAATTTTAAGCTTAACGGGTGGTACTCGTAAAATATCTGTTCGTCGACGAGTCCAACCCGGCGCGCGTCCTGGTAGGTTGTAAACCTACAATTTTAAGCTTGCATCAGTTTGTCAGCTGGGTTTATTTACTTGTGACTTCACTTATGACTCATGTGTCAGCAAAATAAAAATGTACGCAAAAATAAAACACGATATAAGGATTAGATAAAAGATTTATGATTGAGCCTCGCGCTTTCATTTCACTCGTGATTCGTGTCATTCAAAATCGAGCGTCATTAGTTAATGATTATTCTCATCCATTTAATAGAATAATTCCTCAGTTTTTGTATGTTCGACTGTGCTAGTGGGCTTATCCGATTGCTATATATTTGTAGATGCATTTCATGTAAAGTTGTTAGTTTAGTAACAAGCTTGATTTATTAATTTATTGAGCAGTGTTGTGGTTCAAAACACTTAAATCATAAAATAATCAACCATGAAACAATTTCAAAGGCCCCTGCCTTTGTGAAAGAGCACTACCACAATTTTGATTTTTCGTCCCATAAACAGTCCCTGAATATAAATGCGACTCAGTGGCGTAACGTTGCCTGTTGGCGCCCCTGCCGAAAAAGCGCCCCCCTGTTGGTTGGGGCGCCCACTCCCCTTTTCGTGCCCCCTCCCTAAAGTTGAACAAATTAGGTGATTTTAGAGGATATGCCGATAAAATCTCTAAAAAAGTGTGTATCTAGAGCAAAAAGCGCAGTTTTGCTAGTACATTAGTTAAGTTTTCGAAATTGTCCCACATTCAAACGACGATTTGGCGCCCCCTAAGACGGCGCTCACCCCGCACATCGGGTCAACGGGGCCCTTCGTCAGCAGGGCCCTTCGTGCGAATGTTTAGCTTTACTGTAATGTCAACGGTTCGAATTTAATTGACGATGTCAGTTCATCGCAGCTCGGCGCGGCACAGTAGCGCATCTCACTACAAGTTCGAATTAGAATCAGTCTGGTGAGCCTTACCAACCCCCACAGCAAATGTAAATTTGTTCGCAGTATCGTTTTTGCCACAACCGTAGACAATTGCTATGTTCCCATTTCCATTTAACTGTTTCTTGTATTGCACCAACTGCTCACTCTGACATGCAATCAAATGATTCCTCTGAATGATTACTGTTTTGCGCACCCACCCCAAAGGATGTTGCACCCACTCAGTTTGGACTTGGACCCACCCAAACGATTTGAAAATTGTTCACCAAAATTGTCAAATTTTGTATAAATTACGGGTCAATTGTCTTCTTATGTCTATTGTCTAAATTCTTATGTCTAATCTGTTAATTTGTTTGATTACTTTCTTCTGACATCTACTCAATTGAGACTGTTTTGAGAGATATTGAAATACGTTTAGGAGGGTAAAATTCCAAAATTTTCCAGGGGGCTTCACACTCGGCTGCGCGCTGCGCTGCACCCACCCAAAGATTTTGAGCTGGAGCAATGCCTGAACACAATCACATTAATATATACAAAATTTGGTGATACAAAATTCCCTCTACACATCACCCGGATGTTCTTAACAGCCTGGTTAGACAATACCAGAGAAAGTTTACTGAACTGTTTAACATACTGTGATTCAACATACTGTGCTAATATCGAATCATATCTCGGTCTTAGTAGAAACCTACCTTGTTATCGAATGTGTGTCAATGATTATGTAAACTTACACTTACTTTTTGACAATAACATTTAACAATCAGCTAGTTATGAGTTTGAAGCGTCCTATCACAGATCTTCAGTCAGATGATGACGACTCTGATGTAGATGTTGATGATGAATTCAGTGATGATGACGATGAGTTGGAGGACGAGCCTGCCTCAAGATCAAAGAAGTAAGAAATTTGAAATTTAGAACTCAGAAATAAGATCTAGCACACCTGTGTAGTGAGTTAAATGGGAATGTTTATTTCACCCTTAAAATTATTGATTATTTGCTAAAATAATAAGATTTAACGAACCTATAGCAATCCTATACCTTCTGCTTTCTGCCTGAATATACAAATGACAATGAAAGAACTAAATATTAAGATAACTTAAATGAATGTTCTCTACAGAGTAAAGTTTCAAATCCATAGAAATTGTTGAAAATATTGTTGGCAAATACGGGTTTGCTCTGCAGTTAACCAATCATTCCCTCAGGAAGAAGACGAATGTGAACAAATTCATCTTGGACGAAGCAGAGGTTGATGATGACGCAGAGGATGACGATGATGACGACCTAGAAGAGGGTTTCGAGCAGCTCATCAATAAAGATGAAGACGAGGAGGAGGGAACAAGTGAATCGTTCCGTCATCAAAGACGATTGGATCATCTCCTACAAATGCAGGAAGAGGATAAACTTGAAGAGTATTACAGGTGTGTGCTAATTTGTGTATTTCAGTTTTGTAAATTTGAACTTTCAAAAACTTATGTAACAAATTTTCTGCCCCAAATGAAAGCTCTTAACTTGAATTAGTTGATCTGCTTTTAGGTGATTGTTTATATTTGACCGTTTAACCCAGGAAGAAGTACGCTGAAGTGGACGCAGAGGAAGCCATCGACACCAGCAACTACGCCAAGAACGAGGAAGTAAAACAACAGAGTGCACTGCCGGGAGTAAAAGATCCTAGATTGTGGCAGGTCAAGTGCCGAATGGGCGAGGAGAAGCAAACAGCAATAAAACTGCTCAGGAAGTACATAAACCTGGAAGTGAACGGCGATCCACTGCAGATCAAATCAGTTGTAGTTCCAGTGGGAGTGAGGGGGTGTATTTATATTGAGGCGTTCAAACAGTCACACGTCAAGGCAGCTTTAGCCGGGGTCAATGCGCTCGGAATGGGAAAGTGGCAGCAACCTATGGTTCCTATCAATGAGATGGCTGATGTTTTAAAGGTGAGATTAAGCTTTATCAGGTCGATCTACTAGTTTACTTTATAGTGTCATTTCATTTGCAGTTACTTCTCACAATTAATTAGTAAACGCAGCTTGAAAATCAGACCGTGGCCAAGACAATGTTAATAGCCATGTAAGAACTTCAACTTTTAACAGTTGAATAATTCCATTTTCAGGTGGTCAGTGAGCCGATGGCTATCAAGACCCACTCCTGGGTGAGAATAAAGCGAGGAGTATACCGTGACGACCTAGCTCAAATAGACTACGTAGAACACAATCAGAACAAAGTAGTGTGCAAGATGCTGCCTCGTGTTGACTACAAGAAAGTCAAGAGCATGTACAAGGACCGGGAACCAGTCCAGTCTAGGTCCGGCAGATCAGCCAAGGGGCGTCCAGCTCAGAAGTTGTTTGATGCTGACCTCGTCAGATCTCTGGGTGGCGAACTGAAAAAAGACGGAGATTTTATTATCTTCGAGAGCGGTCGATACAGGAATGGTTTTCTCTTTAAAACACTAGCGTTTACTGGTATAACTATTGACGGACCAAAACCAACGTTGGAAGAGCTAGAAAAGTTCGACGAACTACCCGAAAACGTAGATCCAGACTTGCTACCGACCGATAAGAAGCTGAACTCTGATTCGATATTTTCCGCTGGAGACATTGTTGAGGTTTGCGAGGGTGAGCTGATCCACATGACTGGTACCATCATCAGTATTTCTGGTGACAAAGTCACGATTGTCCCAAATCATGCAGATTTAAAGAATGCAGGAGCCCTCGATTTCCCTTCTCGAGAGCTAAGAAAGATCTTCAAGGATGGAGATCACGTGAGAGTGATACACGGCAAATATGAAGGTGAGACAGGGTTAGTGGTACGAGTAGACGACAACGTGGCGGTGATCGTGGCTGACACAACATACTCCGAGATGAAGGTCAGACCCAGAGACATGCAGCTGTGTACCGAGATGAACTCGGGGGTTGACAGCCAGGGTATGTACCAAATTGGGGACGTGGTGGAGGTAGATCAGACAACCATTGGATATATCGTCAGGATTGAGAGGGAATCCGTCCGAATCCTAACTCAGCACGGCAAGACTCAGTCAGTGAGAAACAATGCCATCGCCAGGAAGCTGAGATGTGGTCAAGCTCTGGACTCACAGCAGAACTTCGTGAGAAGTAAGAACATTGTGAATGTGCTGGATTCTGGTTCTCAAGGTGAAATAAAACACATCTGGAGACACTTTCTCTTCCTCTTCAACAGGTGTCACGGTGAAAATGGCGGAATTTTCGTCGTTAAGGCGAGAAATACCATTCTTGCAGGAGCTCAGAAACTTCCCTCGGATCTTGCTGGTGCCTCGCCCAGACTGGCTTCGCCCTCGAGAAGTCCCATGAGATCCCCAATGAGGACACCAAGTCATGGTGCTAGACAAGGAGGAAGAGATAAGAGAGACAGAGAGTTCATTGGGAAGACAGTCAGAGTTAAACAGGGAGCCTACAAAGGATATGTGGGTATCGTGAGAGATTCAACTGATACAACTGCCAGAATAGAACTTCACACGGACTGTAAGGTTATTTCAGTGGAGAAGGGACATTTGATAGAAGTAACAACAGCTACAGGAGGGTTCACTACACCCTCCACACCTTACATTACAAAAACACCAGCTTACGGCGGAGTTGGATCAGCAACTCCAATGTATGGCTCACATTCAGGTAGCAGGACGCCTATGTATGGGTCCGGAGGAGGTCAGACTCCAACAAGAGGGTCAGGAGACAGGACTCCGTACTATGGTGCTCAGACTCCGACTCATGATGGAGGTAACACTCCCCGAGCAGGAGGGTTCAGTGCCTGGGATCCTAACTATCCTAACACCCCAGCCCGGTCAGATGAGTACACTGACTTCTACGACAACTCACCCTCTCCAGCTCCCTTCAGTCCTGCAAACCCTCAGACCCCAGGCTATGGGGAACCAATGACCCCAGGGTATGCTATGGATAGTTTGGGTAACCCAGCCACTCCAGGGACCTCCTCAGATTACAACCCCTCCAGTCCCAGTGTTCCGTCTCCAGCTTCCCCCGCCTCCCCCTACACAGAACCCAGTCCTTCTCCTGGTGCATCTAGTTTAGGTCCTCCCTCTCCCGGGTCTGAGCAGTCAGTCCCCAGTCCGTACAGCACCAGTTCCGGAGCACCCAGCCCCATGACACCCCAGACAGCTAACGAGAATTGGCCTCTGCCTGGTATCGAGGTGGTCATGTTGGACAGCTTTGAGGACGGTCAGTACATCGGTCAGCCTGGTTACATCAGGGCAGTGTCCGGGATGATATCTACTGTCTGGCTGTACGAGGAGGAACGGGAGTTCGAATGTCAGTCTTATCAGATGAAACCTGTCGTTCCAAAGAAACAGGACAAGGTTGTTATAATTACTGGAAATAGGCGGGGCAACTACGGACAGCTTATAAACATTGATAACGATGATGGCATTGTAAAGGCAGATAAATCGTTAGAGTTGAGAATCCTGAAACTAGACTCGTTGGCAAAACTCTCCACACACCACAATTGAGGAGCTGTGAATAATTGTTTTAAAGGAACCCTGCGTTACCAGGTTACCACGTTACCCTGCGTTACGGCAAAATAAACTTTCGACTATAACTGCTGTATTTAATGGTAAGTAGTACTGTAGTAACTTCCGCGTGATTTATCATTCTTGTTATCTGGTGCCAACTTTTCTAGCGATTTTTGCGATTGAGAAACATTTGAAGCGTCTCAACCGCTTTTTTCCATCATAAATTGTTGGGTTTTATGATTTAATTTTGGACAGCCAACCAATTTCACAATCAATTTCAATAATGAAACATATATTGAGATTATCAATAAACTTGGCCTGGCGTTATAAGTTGGGGAAGTTACAGCCACCTTTGAATAATTACTAAATTAATATTTTGCTACAAAATTGACAGTTCAGTATCATATCGTATTTGAAAATTAATTTTAAAACGAATATTAATGATTTACTTCAAGGTGTTTTTCGTTATATATCTGAAATTCACGATCCTTCAATTTTGATTAATGTTTATGATTATCTATTATTGCATAACTAAATCAAATAAAATGTCCCTAAGTTTGACCCTAATCCCCTTGTAGCTATGTCGATAGTATCAGACCCCAGGTCGGGCAACTCCCCCGCCTCCTCTCCTCTCTTCTCCCCACCCACTTCCCCGGCTGCTGGTGGCTCTCTTTCTCCCACTGTCAGTGGTCCGGGTTCCCCTGTCGGCTCCCCTCCAGCTCGAGCTTCACCAAGTGGCCTCTCACCCACTATCCACGATCAGAATGTCCAGAATGCGGCGGCGGCTAGTGTTGGATCCCAAGTCAAGAAAGCAATGATATACGTGTGCGGCGAGTGTCGCAGTGACAATGAGATCAAGTCACGTGACCCCATCAGGTGCAGGGAGTGTGGACACAGAATAATGTACAAGAAGAGAACCAACAGAATGATGGTTTTCAACGCCAGATAAAATACAGTTCTTATAACATAGATTTTTAAAGTTCACAAAAATAAATTTCGCACCTGCAGCTTTCGTCTGGAAAGGAGCTCTTTTTTAACGACTTATTTATTGAGACTGATGCTTATTTATTTTTAGGGTGCCTTTATAACTCGATACTTTTTATAATCCGCTGGAGAAAGGTTTGTAAAGATTTCACCGGTTGAACTTTATCCTAACTATAGATGGGACGAAAAGAACAATGTTTTTGCAATTTCGTTGTTGTGAAAGCCCTAGCCATTCTGTTGCAAAGAAAATATCCAAGTTATATAAATCCGAACTTGCGATTTATCAAATTTCTTTCTAGACATGATAAAATGTTTAACAGTTGGTGATTTAAATTAGAAACTTAACATTTTAAACTTTTACTGCATTTTATTATCATTACGAGTTATCACTGTTGTCTTAATTCAGAATTATTATCTGTTTATCAAAAACATAAATCATTTGCGTTTATCTATCTTTTGAAAAGTATAAATTCTCAGTTATTATATTAAATCGTGATTTAAGATTTCTTTCCTGACTATTGTCATATTCATTATTTAGCTCATGATAAATTTGTAACGCTAGCAGTTCGGCTATGCTGCTGAGGACATTAGCCCGACAGACTCTAATTGGAGGTCAGACCTTGATCTGTACCCGATACCGCCACCCGGACACCAAACCTTCAGACCAAACTATTGACATTAGTTCTGAGCAAAGACTCGTTAATCTTCCACTGAGAAAACCAGAAGAGAAAATAACTAGCGTTACTATTGGTGAGATAATGTTTATTACATTCCAATGCACATTTCAATCCACTCTAGCTTTTAATGGTTGTATTGCTATCATTTCTAGTGCTCCAAACGTAAGCTTTGTTCCCGAAGTCATGACTCATGACTCATCAGGTAGTTGTTTTTTAGTTGTCATCCAAGCGGATTCCAATAATGTTTATCTTTCATGACGACCCAGTTTCTGAAGATTACTATTTCCCCCAGTGCACGACAAACCCCAAGTCTCTGGCGGAGTAGACAGAAAACAGCCTCGACGAGACAATTTGTTGAGACCACGGTGGCCCGAGGAGTTCATCATAGAACCTGTCCAAGTTGCAAGATATGGAATTGTGTCTCTTGAAACAGGGGCCTTAGCTCACAAGGCTGTCAAGGTTGGTAAATTAGTATTACTTGTTTTAATCTCCCGCTACTTTTACTAAGAGATAGAGCAAGTATACAGAGTACTTTATAAATATTCAAGGTATTTAATCTCCCCATAGTTTTATAAAATCTCATCTCAATATTATACATCTATCTTCCAGGCTTCAAAGGAGTTTATAGCTCACAACATTGAGCGAGGGAAACACAGGCTCTTTGTTCGGTACTTTCCAGACTATCCGATATCTCTCCGACCCAGCAACACTCGGAGGGGTGGGGGCAAAAACAAAGTTGCCGAGTACAAAGATTATGTCATGGCTGGTTCGTTCTTTTTAGATATTTTAATTAATGTTTGCCATCCAGTGTATCCAGTATCCAGTGTATCCAGTGTATCTTTGCCAAAAATGGAGTAGTTACGTTTAGTAATGATGGGTATTAAATGTAAGATGGGTTTAGACCTTAAGATTACCTTACTGCATGAGCAGACGTTCAATGCCATCATGATTTTTGTGGTATGCTAATTATCTGCTTTTACATTTTAGGTCGGGTATTGTTCGAGTTTGATTGCACACCCGTTGTGGCAACTATAATATACGATGGTGTTTTTAAGAGGATGCCTTTGGCTGTGATGCTTGTGGATGGGGACAAACATAGGAATCCTGCTAAGGTATGTGCCAACTGTTCTATGAACTACAAACGTGTTTTATTTGTTAAATCTTTATTGGTTTTAAATTTGTTCAGAAATTTTAAGAGGTGAGAGGAGATTGTTTAAATCCGATACGAATATTTAGAGTGGACTTAATCAAATATTAATATACACGATCAATATATACATGGTATTTCCTTCAGCTGACACCGCTTGAATTTCAGGTTATCGACGTTGGCAAACGGGATAGATTAGGTCTGAAGATTTACGACTATAAATTAGAATATGCAGACGGGACTGAATCTGATTTTAAATTGCCGAAAAGAATGTATAAAGACAATTTGATGAGGAAAGCTGTAATGCAAGATATGCAGCTGGACTATTCCCATTGGAAACACAAGTCCTTTGGTAATGATCGATTAAGAGATAAGTGTGGTACTCCACACTGAACATTTCGGCAACATTGTCGAGAATGTTAAGTTTGCCTTTAAGGGCTTTTTATATTTGCTATTTCTTGATCGACATATATATAATACGTTCCTTAGTTAAGATACTTCCTGTTTTATTTCTCAATTAAAAGTTCTCCAAGCAATAAAGTTCAAATCTTTGAATTCGTGTCGATTGATTCAACCATTTACATTTGGACGATAATTCGCATAAACACCACAAATGTAGTAGCTTTCGCTTCATCCAATTGCTCCAAATTCATCAACTGCTGTCCAGGCGCACAATCCGCACAACATTTTACTACAGAAAATGTCTCTCAGCGCACGTACTAACATTTTGAAACTTTGTAGATTTCTTTATCAGTCGATCTGATGCGATTGTACAATTAATAGTAAGAAAGTTTACCCAACAAACTGGAAGGAATATCCATTATTTTCTGTTTGATTATTGCTAAATACCCAGCGGAGAAAATTGCAGCTTAACTTAAAAGGAAAATCTGGGGATATGGTTAAGGATCACCAGCTCAACTTCACTCCGATCTCCATGATCGCTTTCAAACCATTTTATGTCTGCAGAGTCTATACTATGTACTAAATGTTTGACAAGAATATTGATA
Source organism: Bolinopsis microptera (assembly GCF_026151205.1). Lineage (NCBI taxonomy): Eukaryota > Metazoa > Ctenophora > Tentaculata > Lobata > Bolinopsidae > Bolinopsis > Bolinopsis microptera. The sequence goes on along the minus strand of NC_087073.1, from coordinate 3,455,255 downwards.
GCTGAATATATGTATAAATCAATGATATTATGTAGACTGTAATACTATATAACGGTGATGTCTCACGGTTTAAGAGCAATATAAAGCCGAATAAATATTAAATATATTACCATATTAGTTTTTATCATAATTATATGCTCAAGTATGCTGCATCAAATCCTATTACCACTGACCACGACGTTGCCATACCACATGTTAGGTGTCCATTCTGGCATTCTACTATCAAGATAGACCAGAAACATGAAATGTAATTGTATATGTGATGCAGCTTATACTACGACGCGATAGATTTTATATTTTCATTACATCTTACCAGTAAAAATGTGATGACGTCTGGATCGATCAGACTAATGTGTAATATAAATATATAATTTGCCAAAAAATTTATACATTATATGTGAACGACCGTCTTGAAGAAACAACTTTTTCAAAACATTTTAAATGTTTATACAAAACCTATTTTATTTAATGCAATGTGCAATGAATGTGTACGGGTGATCAAACATTTAATTGAAAACATTATTCTTTTAATGTTTAAAACTAACATATAACCACAACATACTTAACGGGTGATACTCGTAAAATATCTGTTCCATATATTGGACCGCGTCGACGAGTTATAAATCGGCGCGCGTCCTGGTAGGTTATAAACCTACAAGCGCCAAGCAGTATTTTTGTTTTGGCATGGAAATATGTTATTTACGTTTACAAACAACTTTTGGTGCAAAATTTATAAAATTCGAAACAATATGTAACATTCACACTACTACATTATCCCCAGCGGTACCATGTATTATTAATCATATAGTACCATGGTCCATGTACCGCTTCCACTAAATGATAAATCGCTCGCCCAAATTTAAAAAAATAAACAGCGCCGCGCAATAATTATGAAATACTTTTCCTCCGCACGCATTAAAAGATTTTCATAGTACGCGCATAACCATAGCTACCAGAGCATGTGTGCTACCACAACGAGTACGGTGATGGTCTTCAAAGCAATCTGTTTATTCGTGGCTCCTTGTCAATTTGCCGTAGGTTAATCGTTGACTTAGCATTTAATTCAATCTCATTCATTTCGATTATGCATCTCATTTTTTAGTTGATCATCGATCCCTCCATACACATGGTCTTTTTTCGTAATTATCACTAGCCGTACTAATCTGTAATAGAGCTTTGGTGGCAATTGAACAAAGCGCTTTTGTCAAGTATCTGGATTTGTTAAAAAGTCGCAAGGTTTTCATCGTTTGCTACTTCCAATCTTTCATGAATCAACAGCCAATAACCTCTTCTATTGACTATTTCATTCCAGGGAGAATCGAAATATTAAACCTCAAAACGTATTACCGGCCACGGCACGTGGTCAGGAATGTTAATAAATGTCGTGCGGTCAGAAATGAAACCACCACATAAATTTTAATATACTTATAACCTTCTTTACTCCTTGATAGGTCAGGTATGACTAGTCAAGCCATGAATTACACTGTGCCTTCAACAAAGTACACTCCTGAGCACACCCGCTACGGTATGCCACAAAATGGAGTTGCATTACCTGCTACCAGGTATACCATTCATGAGTGGACAGGTTCAAATGCCAACCAGTACCTGACCTCGAGTACTGAGAGGACATCATCCAACAACCTACGTCTAGAAGCTGAGAGGCTAAGGTGCGAGACAGCTGATAGAACCAGGAGGACCCAGAATGACATTAATGTCAAGCTCCAGGACCGAATCGATAACATCACCTACTGGAAGACGGAGGTTGACAGGCAGCTTCAGAAAACCGACCAAGAAATTGCTAATCTAATGTCCTCCAAGAAACAGCTTGAACAGGCTCACGTGGCAACCCAACTTCCTCATGAGGTGGCTACGACTTGTCTCAAGCACAGAGAAGGCAGATTATCTATTGACTTGGTCCACGATGACGTAGAGGTTCAACTGTTGAAGGTAAGTTTTTCTATAGATTATCTATGTCTTTAAGGGTAGTTCACATATTACGTAATCACTTTTTGGACAATTTTTAACCCACCTCCGTAATCAGTTTTACACATAGCTATTGTGTCAAAATTTCACTAAGGTAATCATTTGAAAACCCCCTCCTCCTTACGTAATATGTGAACGACCCCTTACAATTATTTTGAATGAATGACATCAAATTGATGTAAGAACTAATATCCATACCAATTCAGTCCTTGTTATATCCGACCGTGGCTCTCCCAAGAGGGTAGGCACAATTTTTGTGCAACATTTACGCTAGAATGATCCTTGCCCCAATTCTTGATCTTAGGCAGGGCCAGGGTACCAGTGGTTTTACTTGAAAATGAAGCCAACTGTAGCTATCTATGTTTATCTCGCCACTAATTGAGAAACTACTGTATTTTGTCATGCATTTCATATGCATAATTGATGATCTTGCTTGTAAATCTGTGATTACATTGGTCAAAAGTACAAATTTAAACAATCAATTTTTGCTATTTAAAGTCAATTGTAGTGCTCCAATCATAATAACAGAATATATATTTTAATCTAATGCATGGGAAAGGCAATCAATGTAACACTATACTGGGACCACTCTGTTAAGTACCTTTTGAAAATGAAAATACTATCGATTAAAAAGCTATCAGTTTTATCATGATAATTTTTGAGCACTTTATAGTAACTGAAGTAAAGTCATAATCCAGATGTTTCACTTAATAAAAGTTTGTCAATAATAAATCAAAAAGTACATTTGGTGGTTGATCAAATTAGTTAGTGCTAGGTCTGTAAGACAAGATTATATTGTTCATAAGCACAGTAATGAGAATGTTAATAAAAATAGACTCTCAGAGTAACATGCTATTATTAACTGTTGCTTTCTCAATTTTGGGAAAATATTTAGAGTAGATTCTCAGTGTGGGATACTTCTCATGTCTAAATTCCACAAAAATTGCCGATTTGATATATCGCTGAAGAGTGATGGTAACGATAGCAATGATGGTAATGGTCTTATTTTTCGGCTATAAAACAGACTGATACTATCAAATTGTTGTTTCTGCAGTAGGAATTTATGAGCCCATAACTCTTTTCGATTCATAGAACGTAAATGGAACACCTTTCCATTTTATAAACTTAGAATATTTATATCAAATATATCATCTTTACAAGTGTTTTCGATCAAGTTGCTCCTTCATAAATCATTTAACTGTCATCCACATTGACCGTTCATTCACCCTTCGAATACCATGCCACTGTTTAATTTAGGAACTCTAACTTATTTTTTGTTTTTGATAGGTTAAATTGAACACACTTAGAAATAGAAGCATTTTAACGTTTACCTGGGTGATTTTAATCAAAGAGCTCGCATAACCTATATTACTGACAATGTGTCCACGTGACTATTATCATTAGAGTGTCATGTCATTCATTCACCATGCTATACACGATCATTTTAAGATTGCCATTATGTGGTCCTCTAGTGCAGGACGCAAATGTACCACCGGCCAATTCATTTCATGATATTTTATGTTCTCTCAACAGATAGTTATGGCCACCTTTCATTTTATGAGAATATTTTGTGAGATGCTGGGTTATTTTAAGATAAGATAGTAAGCATTTACTGACCAATTTTATAACATGAATCCAAAGCGTTTAATATTGGCCAATTCTTGCGAATTCGAAGGAAAGCGATTGTTATCAGCTGACTTCTCGTGATCGTTGTTTAAATGTTACAAATCAATTTTTATTTTTTAATCAGCAGAATACTCTTGTAGAAAAATGGAAAACTCAGGCAGCAACATTGATCGAACTGTAAACTTTATATTCAGAATCATCGACCCATGTGTCAAGCGAACGTTCAGATTTTTATTTGAATTAAATTTAGCCTTATTCTAGCTAAACACGGGACCCGAGCCCCTGAGGAGGGGGGGGGGGGTTGCAGCCCTTGCTTTAAAACTGAAACAGATCCTTTAGTCTTGTGATTAAATTGACAGTTTTGTCAACTCCAAAGCTTTTCATTTCTGAACTTCTTAACATCGGGTTTTGTTAAAATCCATGTTATCCCGGTGCTGTGTGAGATGATAAATGAGTGTTGAACGTTGCCTGCAGCATGAGCCGCTGAACACAGTGCAGTTGTGAAGGCGAGCTTGCACAATGCGCAGTCCAGGTGTCCTAATTAAACAAGCATTTTAGAAAATTACCCCACCATCGACATGCACATTTCTAAACGACATTATAGAGCCGACCTGCGTACATACCACGAGTTTGAGAGCTTTTCTGCTGTACACCTTCAGCAGGAGTTCGTCACATCGTTTTAATCAATTGACCGACTACATGTGATACAAATTCCTTCATATTAGTGACGCATGCAGATATATCAAATGATATGATTCATATCAGACCGAACACTATGTTCACGTGGATATAAAGTGATTGATTTTTAGCGCGCAACATGTAAGTCATTCATTTTACGGTACTTTAGCAAGCTTTTACGGGGCCGCATCTCTTTATGTTATTTATATTTAAGAACCTGGCTATTTTATTCAGCAGTGAAATGGACATGAATTGAACTAAGTGCTCGACTTTATTTTATTTCAGGAGGTTGAGATGATCGAGAACATTCAGGCGCTTCTTCAACAGAGGATCCTGGAGAGTGACCGACAACTGAGGTTTGAAAATGTCACTAAACTAGATAGAAAGTCTTATATTTTGAGTTGATTAACTTATTCTAGTCGTTTTGTCTCAAGTTGTAAGCAATTGGTGACTTGACTGTTCATCGCATGCATACTGCTGTAGTATGATGTGCATGTCATCAAATGAAGGTTTGCCGCGGGTGTTATCTCGCACGTTTTTAACTGAGGATTGGTCAAAACTTCGTGAAAACCTTGTTAGATGAGTGTTGAAATCTGTGTCGTCAAAATGATTACATGTGTCCTAAGATTTGTAGTTTTCACCCTATTGGCCTTGTCTTTTATCGACATATTCAACAAGATGAGGACTCACAAAAACTTTCCCATTTCGTAAAAGTTGAAGTGAAGCTTTCACAATAAGTCGTGTACGGTAGGTTTTAGGTGAGATCAACTGTAGAGTAACGAGGGTATTAAAACTTTTCTGACGATGACTGAAAAACGACAGGAAATAATCGCTATCAACTCGTTCTCATTGAGTCGCTACATTGCGCCCCGATCCGCTGACCCGGCGTTCCATGACCCATCTGTTAGCTGAACTTAGTAAGTGTCACTCCGTCCTTGCTTTGTGACTTAGATCATTGTTCTTAAATACCTCAGTGCGTGATGATAATCCAACCAATTATCAAGATCATTGTTGATTGATAAAAGCTGAGCACTGATACTTGGTATACCCAATACATCTTGCAAATGTGTTGCATATTTCTATGACAACCAATTAATGTGGTCTCCAAATACCACCCGTTCTGATCTTATTAAGTGTACACGATTCGATTTAGATGGAATTACGTGATTGACTGCCATTTCCGAGGAGGTTCACCTTACCGACCACCGGTCTGATCCATTAAATGTGATTCTTCCTAACATCATGTCCAGTGCCGCTAAAGTTCAACAGTATCAGAACCTTACTTTAGTAGGGGACGTAATGCGGCTAGGAATTTGTAGAACTTAAAAGACCTTATTTACTTAATCAAATCAGAGGTAGACGCGATGAGAATATCATTTTACAAATGTGTTTTTGGTATAAACTTTACGTCATATGCCCACTGCCCAGTTGTTAGAAACCCCAGCTAGTTTCTTGAATACGTTCAGAAAAGTTCTGGTATTTATAGTACGCTTACGAAACGTTATGGTATTTATAGTGGATGAACAACGACGTGTGCCTAATAAAGTGAACGATTTAGTTGTTATGCCGGCAATTTGTCCGTTTATTTCTTAGCAACGGAACCACTACAAAACAATTCTAGGCTTTGCAGACTGCGATTTGTCGATTAAGCAATTAACGATCGTTTGTAGACTTTAGGCCTCTATATCTAGTTAATGGGTGGTTATTGAGACGTTCGTGTATCGAGCGATCGATCTTAAGATGTAAGCTTATACTGAGAGGAGCTTAAGTACAGCTGCCTGGCAACGTGATTTGACAAACAGTCGAGAATGTTCTACGGCGGATAATGTTGTCCTAAAAGTAGCAAGTCGCTCTGTAATCGACTAAAATTACGCTTCTTAATTCTCAATAGGTATTCTAACGAAGTTCAGACACAAGTGTCCTGACAACTGGGAAAGTAAACCAAACATCTCCACATCTGACAAGATGTCCATGTCAGTGAACCATCATCTATACTTAATTTCAGTGAGCTGAGACACTGCAAGAGCAATCTGGAAATGGACTTGAAGGACAAGTGCACTTCTTATGGTCTTGACTCTCGATGTGCTGGCCTAAGCAACGGATCCCTTGGAATGTCTCTCCACAACAACTCTGTCAAGATTGATCCTAAGTTAGTTTTTTCAATATGGAACTTTCAAATCTAAATATAGTAATGGAAAAGTTTAAAATTGTATATTTCACCGCCAATCAAGAAGGCTCCTTTGGATAGTATAGTGAATTCTTATGTTTTAGTCGGCGTAAATATTAAGTAGTATTCTAAATAGTGCACAAAATATCTCAGGTCTGCTACTCCAGTTTCGTACGAAGCTTTCTCTCACGACAACATCACAAACGCTGAGAAGCAGCGCGTGTCCTCGTGCCGTCAGCGTGAGCTGAACGAGCACACCATGCACCAGACTTCCAACGACCTGCACAAGCAGGCTGAGACCGTCAACGAGTCTTTCCGAATCCGAACAAAGGAGATGATCGTTGCCAAGACAAACCTAGAGGAAAATCTCAATCAGGTTTGTCTTTTAGTTTATAAGAGATGTTTGTCTAACTTTTAATATATCATGTGAAATGTTTCCGACTATGGCCAAGGGCGGATTATTCATAATTACTACTCATGCTTCGTGCATATGATTTACTTAAACGTCTTGCAAATCTTTTTGCTTGCAGTGGTGCAACATTTGAATAGTTGCTTAATAACTAAACTATTTATGTCGAAGACGTAAACATTTCAGGAATGAATAAACATGCATCAATTCTGTGCTGTCCTGTTAGGACAATAGCAAATTTATAGAACTTATCGTTGGTGATGAATTCCTCAATCACGACTCCCTTAGCTTCTCTGCAATATTTTATCCATCGAATTGTTTAGTAAACACCACAGTAAAACGCGCTCAAATAAACAACCTATTATTTTAACAAGTTGCTTATTAAATTTTGCAAAAGTGCAGTTAAACATGTCGCTTGATAAGCATTGACAATAGCAGCCAATAATCATTGCTAGTAAAACCACTAACAATTAGTACAATTGAATTAAATAACGTGAAATCTTTTACGATTCTTGCAAGCTAATGTTTAAAACTAAGGTTTTGTCGAGGGTGCTGGCATCGAATAAGCATGCCGTGGCTATAATAATAGGAAAACTTGGGCATTATTAAATGTGGCCTAAATATAAACAGCTGGAGCGATACGTTTTTGACTATCAGAGCATGAATTTTCTTCACCAACTATGCGCGCGAAGCGGAGCGCGCGTTTTAAACCACGTTTTTATATTTCATACTTTTCAGACATGCCTGGAGATCGGTTCAATGAACGAGAATATTGCTGCTCTAAAGGAGGCTATACGACTGAAGGAATCCCCAATGAGAGTTGCACACATGAGACTCAACACCCGTTCTTACAGACCCAACATTGAGCTTGTTCGTGACCCCGTACAATATGGTCTTGTTGAAGAAGTGGCTCAAATCACCGACTCCATTGAAGCTCTGGGTGTAAGTTAAAGTTCCTACTTATTATTTTTGAGCATGGCTTGTAGGGGCTTTTAGAAGGAATGGATCCATTTTTGGTACAAATCATATATCGGCATCGGTTTAACAAATATCAAAATGTACTGATTCAAAATGTAATATATACAGTTTTCGTATTCTGAAGTAATAATTTACAATTGTCAAACGCCAATATTGAATAATTTTTCAGTCTAAGCTCAACGAAAGCAACGCCAAGCTTCGTAACTTAGAGTCAAACAAGAAAGCTCTTGAGGAAGACATTGCAGTAAAGACAAACTCTCTGAACATTGACCAGTCTCAGTGCCTGAGACTCCGAAAAACCCTTGTTTGGAGAAGGCATGAAATTAACTTTTAATGAGTATGACTCTGCAATTATCAATGCTAAGTTTTAACTTGTGTTGCATCCTCATTACTTTTAATTGTGCAACTGTGACAGACTTGATACACAAACTGTGCAGGGCTGTCTTAAGTTTGATACAGTTGAGCTGTGCTGTCGTCTTCCTTTATGTGGCTTCATTATTTCTCACAATACAGTCAGGCATTTCATCTCCATGATTTTACTCTGCATTTTCGGCGATTTGGAAAAATTTGTCGCGACATCCTAAATTTTAACACTGGAAAATCCATATTAGAAATGAGTATTGAGTTAGTTGACAATCTAAATGCCATTTGGAAGAATCTTGTATTCAAATTTCTGTCCTGTCTGGCTGTTACACATTTGATCAACTAATTAATCGATTGATCATTTCAGGGTAGAGTCAGACAGCGCAGAAAAACTCACTCATAGTCAATCTCATATATACAACTACTAAACGATGGGCTTCCATTTAATCACAAACTTCACAAACTTTGATCGGATTGTTTTGGCTCTGGAACTCTAATATACTTTATTTTTGAACTGTTACGAAAAGCACAGTTTGGTGCCCTTTGATTTTACGAAACTTCTGCGGTATTTTGTTTTATGAATCATTCTATCCAGATTCTACACAAACACAAATAAAATGACATATTGATGATGTCTATAAAAAGTTACTACCACTTCAATCAAGCATGCTAAGTGGTCAATGTTTAGCATGTTTTTTGTGTCATACAGTTTTTCTAACCACGTGTTTGCTTTTTATTTTAGATTGTGATCTAATCATCAACTATGATCTTTATAAGTTCATGAGGGTGTCAACACAAGTTGCATCGACAAAATAATGTTATTTTCGGATGTTTTTTGTGAACTAACTCAGTAACTCATATTTTTCTCCAGCTTCCGACCAGCAACGATGTTCTCGGCAGGGACTGTCAGCCACAACAAGGTCCCCCTTATCATTTAGGAACTTCTGAATTTTTCTTCAAATTTGATGTACCCTTGAACATGATTGTATTATACCACTAAGGAAGCGTGTAGTTGTAGATTTTAGAAATTTTACTTTAAATAACCCGACCGGCCATATCACGTCATTTTACTTTGTTTAATTAAGTTATTACTATGTGAATAATCTGTAATGAATTGTACATACAGCACCTCTTTTTGCACTAGAACCTTAACACTATGTATATATAATGCGTATTGAATTATAGTTTATAATCGGGTATGCACATTGCGCTTACTTACGTAGTGCTCGTGCTTATCGAGTAGTGTGTTAGCAATTAACTTTGATTCTGATGATTTCGCTCCTTTGCTGCTCTGAAGAGTCCTAGATATAACTTAGTAACTCATTAGATGGATAAAAGATGATACAATTGCATGTTACTATATTAGTGTTACTATGCAGTACTTGGATAGCCTTAGTCACTTTCCTTTCAACAGTCTCCAATTCACGATTAGATTTTAGTAATTATTAATTTCAATTGGTACGACTCAGCACATTAAACTTAACCTTTAATTTTTTTTCTTTAAATAAACTTGTGATGCAAGGTGAATTCGATCAATGATATGATTAATGGATTTTATGAAAAATTGAATATGATTTACAAGTTTATATGGTTCGGGTTATTAGAAAGCCCATAATATTATCTTTGCTCCAATTTTTGAAAACCTCGCCTCTATCAAATTGTATACATATCCTGGATGCCAGCATCAAGCTACAATTTCACTTTCAGCTTTAACAATATATTCGGTTCGTTCTTTATCTTCTACTGATATCTTCTTTTGCTCTTAAAACTGTAACTTATAATTTCAGAATAAATAAGAAAACTGTTTCACTTATCATAACTTACTCAAACAAAAGATAGCTGGGATGCTCTAAAATAATTATGGTATCGATCAGAACACAGAGACTAGGGCAGCATTTTAACCCTATGTCATGTCATGTGGGGTGATCCAGTGATTCGGAATCAGCGTTCGAAAATACATCGATTCAAGTTACTTTCAACTGTTTAAAAAAATCTGAAAGATCGAGTGTAGAGTGATTTAGCACTGAGCACACTCGCCGACAATTTAACAGGTGATACTCGTAAAATATTTGTTTCAAATATTACTCGGCGCGCGTCCTGGTAGGTTATAAACCTACATTTGAAACAAAAATTTTACGAGTATCACCCGGCCGTTAACAAAATACCGGTTTTACAGAAACCCTAATCCTAACTATAACCTCGAAGCTATCCATAACCCTAACCACAACCCTAACCCTAGCCCTAAACAATCGAATTCAAATCATGTTTTACTAGCCTGTCACGAGACCAAAACGGTTTATTGCCCATATAACTCTCCAAGGAAAGCATTGTTTACCTGTTACCATACGTCAACGTATCGCGTTGTGACCCCACGGTCGTTTCACTATTGATTGACAATGTCAATCCATCGAGATCGTTGCTCTGCGAAGCAAAGCAACGATCGACGACGATGCGAAGCAAGAATGCTAGTTTGCGCGGCGCGTCGAAGCAGCGAAGTCCTCCAAGTTTCACTTTAGCGTTTCTGGTTTCACCTTTATCTTGTAGCGCGATGCGTTACTGTGCCGCGCCGCGCACTTGATAAGGCTTCTGGCTAGATCGGCGAGATGCGCTACTGTGCCGCGCCGAGCTGCCATTTGATTCACGATGTCAATCCTTCGCAGCTCGGTGAGGCACAGTGGTGCATCTCGCGAGAAGCATTATTTGATGCGCGCGCGACCCAGTAGTGCATCGCGCTACAAAGCTGCCATGAATTGACATCGTCAATTAAACCTGACGATACAGGGGGAGCCGCGCACTCGTGTGCGGCGGGTCATACAACGTATGACAAAATACTCCCCTTTTAAAATATGATTTGTGATTTGGCAGGCGTTGCTACACGTTGTATACCTCTCGTGCACGCCGGCCAGCCGGCCAGCCAGCCGGCCGCGCGCGCTTCGCGCGCGATCAAAAGGGGTTGCAGCGTGTGTCAAGGCAGGCGTGCCAATCTCAATGCGCGGCGTCGTTTCCAAGCTTCTCGTATATATGTGAATAGACTAGTATAGCAAGCTAGGTAATTTAAAATACTGCTGATCAAGGCATAGTGCTGCAAAGCCGCCCGCGCCCTTGTTAGTCTATTATAATATTAACATATAAAAGTTGATTCACGATGTCAATCCTCAATTCGCAGCTCGGTGAGGCCCAGTGGTGCATCCCGCCAATCTATCGAAGAGAAAAATTAATTGTGTGTTGTGAGAAGAATTATTTGATGCGCGGCGCGGCCCAGTAGTGCATTGTGCTACAAATATAAAAGCTATTACAAAATAGCAATTAAATTTGGTGGTTATGATTGTCAATTAAGGAAAACAAAAGAATGTTTCAAGAAGAAAGCGTGTTAAATATTAAAAGGGCTTTATTAGGGACCTTGTTAAGATATTATGGATTTTTAGAGGCATCCTTCATTACAATTTTAAAGGGAACATTAACCAAATGTTTATTTTATAAGTCATATTGGGGTGTACTGAAAAATCTATCAAATTATTAACAATGAAAGACACATGTTTTCATGTCTAGTAACCCATCGACGGATCAATTAATGGCCAGAAACTTAACGGGTGATACTCGTAAAATATCTGTTCCAACTCGGCGCGCGTCCTGGTAGGTTGTAAACCTACAACCAGAAACGAACCCACGCAGTTAAATCCCCATATAAAATGTATAATGACATAACCATCATACATGACATTCACTTTGGCTCTACTCAGGGTAGGCTAAGCTAAGCTAAGCTGTTCCTAAAGAAGGAGAGTCTGCTGACTTAGCACTTAGGAAAACAGCTCTGAACTGTTTCTAGAACGCCCTAAGGCATTTTGATACGCATAGGCATGATGTTTTTGTCGGGGATTTGGTGTTCTTGTCCCGGTCCTGGTATAGGCCGGGATTACCATTTTTGCCGGAATATAAGCCGGGATATTAAAAACAGAATTTCGATCCTTTTAATCCAATTTAGCTTCAAATTCATATTGTTTTACTTTAACTTAGACAAATGAAACAACTCTTTTATTTTCATCCCGCTCCCGGTCCCAGTCCTGGTCTCGGCCAGGATGAGGGTCATCCCGGCTCGGTCGACTCCTGGGTACAACTCAATAGTCCAAGTCACCATATCCGTGGAATATTCCTTATATATTAGTAATAGAATAACTTTAATTTTTTAAATTGTTGCTATATAATTGATTTAAATACAAATTTGTTGTTTTCTTGAAGTTAAAAATTGACCTGTAACCCTTGTCTTATTCACAACCCCCTTGTATATTATTGAGCCTATTTAAACACAAACCTCATTTAAACACAAACCCTAACTTGTGAAAAATAACTTTGCGCAGGTAGAAACGTAGGCGATAACTGGGGGCAAGGGCACGTACGCACGCACACACGGTCGCAAGCTACCATATACAAAAAAAAACCTCGTTTGCTAACCCTTTTCCTTGACTCTTTTGTGCCTTCAGCACTTTGAGTCATGGATCAGGAAAAAATTATGTAATGGATATGTTCATATGAAATTGAGGATATTGGTACAATATTATAATACTATAATACCTTCGCTTCTGAGTGCTGAGCGTGATAATTCCCGACAGCTTGCTGGAGGGAACGCGCGGGCACGAAACAGAGAAGGCATTATATTTTATAATACTTTCCGGTTCCGATTGGAAGGGGTGTAATGTGATACGTGCGCATGATACAATATAGTGTGTAATATATAGAACGCCAGAGTTATTTGTTTTGAAACTTGCCGCCAGTCAGTCTGAGTCTATGCTGATAATACCTTCGCTTCCCTTGCGGGATATATCTGCAAATTATCAGCTCTCAGTGTCCACGGGTTTTAGTGCATATAATTCCCGGAAAGTATTATAAACCTTACTGCATGACCTTGTGTTCTGAAGCTAAGGTCACCATGGATAAACAAATTTAGCCATGTTGATCCGAAAAACTAAATATTTGATCAATAGATAGCAATGATTGATGATTCTAACCTTTTGCATGCTCAAATATTGATATTTCCACTTTATATCTAATAGAACATAGGAGCTTTACCAAACTTGTTTCACTAATATTTGTTTCACTTTGACCTTGAATTTTAAAATTTATTGGCATTAATTATTCCAGGATACATGCCATGTCAAGCTCTGAGAATGATCCACTGAAAGTTGCTGTCCCAGCTGATTTTGGTGTCCATCGTCTTGGAAGTCCCTCCCACAGTAACTTAAAATTCCATCTCAAGGATGGCAGTGACATCTTAGCCAACTCCATTATTATATCATTAAACAGCCCTGTGATTGACCATATCACAACCGATCTATCTCTTCAGTCTATCGATGTCCAAGATTTTGAGAGAGACGCAGTGCAGTGCTTCATCGACGGTTGTTATGAAGGAAAACTAAAAAAGCTTAACAAGGGTATCTTGAGGGAGGTTAACAAAATGTCAAAAGTATTTGAAGTATCTTGGATGGAGAATAGATGTGCCGAATATTTTGATACTATTGTAAATTCAATCAGTTCTCCTATTTTTAGTTATGATGAGCTCTTTTTTATTTTCGATGAAGCATTTTATGTCATGTCTAAGTTTCAAAACACAAATCTGATGGACAAAGTTGTATTGAAATTCAGTTGTACCCCAGGATATAAACAGATTTTCTTGGAAAATTTTATGAGAACTCCATCTCTTGATAAAAAGCAGTTGGACTTAGCAATCAGTATTGCTGGCAAGGAAACAGAAATACTTGTAACCTGCATAATAGATTTGCTTGTGGCCAATGACAATGTTTTGGGTAATACCTGTAGATATTTGCTTCAGAATCTCAAATTAGCATCTTGTTTCAGACGAAAACCTGATCTTCAACATCGCCTCATTCAGTCTCTAGATGCCATAGCTAATCCCACAGCTGAGGACTTTAGACTTGTATTGTCACTTTTCAGCAGTTCGACTAAGAAGGATGAAGGGCTTGTAAGAGTTTCTAACTTATTTAACTCACCCTCTTCAATAAATAGCTTTACAAAATTTGAAGATCTTGTGGAATTCCTATCTACCTCAGAAAAAGTCTCAAGTCTCTACATGTTTATAGAGGGGCTGCTTTGCTGGCTTTTTGATCGTAAAGAAACAAAAATACATAGTAATTTCATTGCTGAAATCCTATCATTGAAGGATAAACGAAAATGGAATTCAGTCTCCAACAATTACTTTGAAAATTTGCCAAGAGATGCAGGCACTGTGCCTCTACTGAGGTTGATAAAAGAAAATTCTTCTAATTTAATCACCACAGAAGGACAATTACGTCTTTCTTCATCTCAGGAATGGAATTCAGAAGATTTCCTGTTACAGGAACAAGAAATTGAATTTATCATTGATACCCAAAATTCTACCACAATCAAACCTTGCAGTAAAGAGGGTAGGTGTGGTGTCATAGCAAAGCTGACTCCGTGTACTACAGAGGATGGTTCCATGTTTGATATTCAATTTGTATTGGACCCCCATGAGTACCCTAGTAACGTACATTATTGTGGAGTCCGCTTTTCCATTGACAGTGCATTTTTTGCATTGAAATGTTTCCGATCATCTCAAAACAGGTGGAGATATTTTCCTGTGTCTTGGAGCGGTAAACCTGAGGTCAGCACTGATAAAACTGTTTGGAGATGGGGGGCTAACTGTTTTACAGATAGTTCTGAAAATATTGTGGGCAAGTTTGAGCCGTATTTCCGAAGACACTGGCTCCTGAGTAACAGTGCTAAACTTTTACCAGAATTGTTTGTTCATGTCAATAACTGATTGTTAACTGAATTTGCTAACGTATGTAGTGGACTTGACTTACTTGACTTAAGGCGGGTAGTATTCCCGAGATCCATTGACAACAGTTCTCCACAGCTTTCTGTCTTCCATCAGTCTAGCTATCTCATCTACTGACTTCAGCCCAGTATCTGCTTTTAGGTTATCTAGTAGTGTTAAGTGAGGTCGCCCCCTGTTAGTATGCCCATGACTCGGCTTCCAGAGGATCAGTTGGTTCAGTGTCAGCTCCGGATGTCAGTGAGCATGACCTGCAAGTCTGAGCTTTCGTTGGGTTATCTTGGAGCTGACTTTGGGAAGATCACCGTACAGGCTGTGGTTGCTGACATGGTCTCGATATTGATTGATGTTAGTGGATTTATTTTAAAATTACGTATTATTTTGATCATTGTACACAGTTTTTATACAAAAGCTTACAACTTTTATTTTTGAAAATACCAACTATTTTTAGCTATCTATAGCTATCATTATTATAATTCAAAGAATTATTCTGTCTGTCTGTACAACCGCACACGTGCAAAGATTTGCGAACGACATTTTGATCGATTTTGTGGTAATTACGTTGTGTTTAGAGTGTCGATTGTATTATTATCGCCAGTATCTAGGATGGATATTTTTTGATACGATTAAAACTTTCTTTCAAAGAATACTACTTCATACTAGCTTCGTCCCTGTTACCACAGGCTTTCTAGTCTATATTATAATTCAGAGAATTATTCTGTCTGTCTGTACGACCGCCCACGTGCAAATTATATGAGAATAGGAAGCTGCATAGTAACCATGGTAATGGTGTTCAAAAGCGCACATGCACGTGCAAAGATTTGCGAGCGACATTTTGATCGGTTTTGTGGTAATTACGTGGTGTTCAGTGCGAGCTACATTTTAATCGGCTGTATCTTCGGTTGTGACAGATATTTTTTGATGCGTTTAAAAACTGACTACCAAAGAATACTATTAGCTTCCTCTCTGTGACCACGGGCTTTCTAGTATACTGTATAGTTGTATCTTTTGTATGATTCAATTATGTAATTATGTTTTATGCGATTTAAATATGATACTGTTGCAGTGTATAATGATTAGAAAATGTGTATAATGGTGAGACAATGGATAATTCCTCTACATTAAAAATAGTGGTCGCCATTTAAATGAGAAATTCCGATGGTAAGAATAGCGAAACGGGACAAGAAATTGAAAATCTTTTTTCATCCCGTTCAGCTTCCCTCTTCATTAGTTAGAGCTGCCATGCTCTCGAATCTTACATTCACAGTCCTATATTGGAGGCCTCCAGTCGGGGTCTCTAGTCGAGCAACACCGGCTTCCATACATTGTTGGTCAACTTAACGTACACTTAAAAGTGGAGGCAGTGATTCGAAAATTCACATTCCTTTAAAATTCAATCTGACAAATGACACTTCTCATTTCTGATTTCTGCTAATTGTATTATAATTATTATTAATCATCTTTAAATGACTTATGATATGGGCTTGAGATAACGACAAGTCTTACAAAACTTAGTTGTTGATCGGACTTACATACGCATTGAAAATGTAGGTCTATAACGAAAATTTAATTAAGCAGCTTACCTGAATCTTGGAATAATTTATGGTGTAAACTGTAAGAGTTAATATATTTTGTAATATCGTTAATATATTTTGAATCTGATATTTACTTCGCCATTTTAACACAATCTAACATTTAGAAAGACAGCTGCTTATACAGGATGGCAGAACTTCCTCGTCGAATCATTAAAGTAAGTCAACATATTCTTGGACGAGATGTAGAATTAAGACTCTTATATCTTACCGTTCTATTTTTAGTTTAATATATTACTCTTTAAACTGATATCTCGTTAGGGCCAGATTTTACATTTCCATCATCAACGCAAGTTTATTAAAGTGATTTGAATAATCATGATTTAATTGCAGGAGACGATGCGTCTACAGTCAGAAAATATTGACGGAATCAAAGCTATCGTCAATGAGACGAATGCTCGGCATTTCCACGTCGTCATTGATGGGCCAGGAGGGGTAAATAAAAAGATAACTTAACTATTACACTTCATCACTTTTGAGATTTAAACGACGTATATTTCGATAAGAAATGGGACTTTTTCAATGCCTCCAAATTTCATAGTTCTAATTTCTTATTATTTGTCTATGACTTCTTCCTTGAAATTCGAAAATAGTTAACTTGCAGACACTGATACATGTAACGTCAATTTCAACGTGGGAGGTCACGATCGTTACAAGTGTGTATCAGTAATAATTAGTAATGTGAGGATTACACGTATACAGGCTACAACTGACCTATAATTAAAATACAGGACACACGCTCATAACATAGCTGATAATCATATTTTACAAGCTGTAGTGAAGTAGCATTGTATCAACATTGTCAATTAAGAAGCATTGTAGTGAAATGAACGGGGGAAGGGGGTGTTTAAATTCGTTGAAAGACTAAAAACGTTCTTTTCACGGCAAGCTACATATTTTGTTAATCTCTTCAGTAATAATTATCATTCCTTGAAATGTGCGAAAACTATTCAAAAAAGAATAATGTCTATATAAATATTGTATAAAAATATTCTAGCAGTTTCTAAGTAATGTACTATTTTTCACTTTTCAGTCGCCTTACGAGGGAGGGAAGTTTAAGCTGGAGTTGTTTTTACCAGAAGAGTACCCCATGTCTGCCCCGAAGGTTCGGCTCCTCACAAAGATTTATCACCCCAACATAGACAAGCTGGGAAGAATATGTCTTGACATCCTCAAAGGTTTGTGAATTCTAACATTCTCTCTTGTTCCTTTTAAGGGTCTTAACATTACTTCTGATGTGTCAATGTCGGTCGATGTCATGATACCATTGTACTGAATTTAATATCTTTCCCATTGATTTTGACATCTACAGCAAACAGTCCCTTAAGAAATTTAATGATTTACGTTTAATTTCGATGTAGGCAGTAGGTCTGCGATTCTGACCACATTTACCACTCTGATGTTTTACCACTTTAACCACATTTTATGTCTCAGAGAAGTGGAGCCCTGCCCTGCAGATCAGAACCGTCCTGCTCAGCATCCAGGCTCTTCTAAGTAAGCCAAACCACGAGGATCCCCTCGCAAACGATGTCGCCGAGCATTGGAAGAGAGATGAGATGTCTGCCATCTCCACAGGTTAGTTTTATATATGAAAATAGCTTTTAATTTTATGAGGTGGGGGTGCAAAATTTATACGCTGTTATGTGATCAATTTTTTAACAGCCAGTAAGTTTTACCCATTGTCATGGTGACAATGAGTGAGAGTGTGTGACGTGTGTACTGTGTAATCGATGAAAGGAATGAGAAACGAAATACTTTAAAGGTTAAAGTTCACCATCGTTTATACGCCTGCTAAATGTGACATGAGGATATTAACTTTCAAACTGATTTTAAACACCAATTTGTTTAGCTTTTGCATAAAATATTGGGTTCTGCTGCAAGTGTTAAGTATCTGTAAATGTCGTTCAAATTTCAATTTTGGAAGGTGTTTTAGACGCACTGCACGCAGTAACCGAATCTTTTGCCATTTTCCACCTTCAGTAAACTGTTTTAATACATTTAATCTACCTTGTTGGCTGCTAAATGAACCTCCTAGTCTTCTTAATAGTGATACTTTTCACCGTACAATGCCTGCAAGCATGGTATGATGGTCACCCTGACATCTTGAAACGCAACGTAAACCTTGTGGATCCACCAGTTGAAGTGGACGACTCCAACTTTTTCAAATGCAGTGACGGAAGAAACATCGTAGAGGCATACGTCTGTGATAACTCATTTGATTGCCCATTCGGAGAAGATGAGATAAACTGCCCAAACCGAGCACAGTACAGCTGTGATGGTGCGAGTAAAACTATCCCCGAGGATTGGGTCTGTGACAACATCACGGATTGTCCTGACGGAGATGACGAGGAGAACTGCACTGAGTATATTCCGTCTCGTTACTTTTGTCGTGACGGGAGCACTGCTATCCCAATGTACTTGGTTTGTGACGAATACACTGACTGTGTCGATAACGACGACGAGGAAGGCTGTATGGAGTACCCTATCCTCTGTGGCGAAGAAGGGACTGAAGAAGAGAACTTTTTCGAATGCAGTGACGGAAGAAAAATCGTAGAGGCATACGTCTGTGATAACATTCTTGATTGCCCATTCGGAGAAGATGAGATAAACTGCCCAAACCTAGCACAGTACAGCTGTGATGGTGCAAGTAAAACTATCCCCGAGGAATGGGTCTGTGACAACATCACGGATTGTCCTTACGGAGATGACGAGGAGAACTGCACTGAGTATATTCCGTCTCGTTACTTTTGTCGTGACGGGAGCGCTGCTATCCCAATGTACTGGGTTTGTGACGAATACACTGACTGTGTCGATAACGACGACGAGGAAGGCTGTATGGAGTACCCTATCCTTTGTGGTGAAGAAGGGACTGAAGAAGAGAACTTTTTCGAATGCAGTGACGGAAGAAAAATCGTAGAGGCATACGTCTGTGATAACATTTTTGATTGCCCGTTCGCAGAAGATGAGATAAACTGCCCAAACCTAGCACAGTACAGCTGTGATGGTGCAAGTAAAACTATCCCCGAGGAATGGGTCTGTGACAACATCACGGATTGTCCTGACGGAGATGACGAGGAGAACTGCACTGAGTATATTCCATCTCGTTACTTTTGTCGTGACGGGAGCGCTGTTATCCCAATTCACTGGGTTTGTGACGGTGGTGCGGACTGTGTCGATAAGGACGACGAAGAAGGCTGTAGTATTGAGTAACCTTCCCTGTGGTGAAGAAGGGACTGTTCCCTCTGGAGAGGGGTAGTGGAGGGAACTATCAAACTTTAAATTTGATGTAAAATGATTCTTGGCTTGGAAACTACGTGTGCATTTTAATTGTGTAAAGCTAAGATTGTGAGCTAGAAAATTCAAGTCTTATACGAAAAGCCTGCAGGGAATTAATCTAACATGTTCACTATACTGTGAGGGCAACATTTCAACGCTTTTGCCAGGAATTTCTTCTATAGGACCCACACTAAGTGGAATCACATTCCTCTAGATATCCGTGAGATAGAGAGTATCACTGATTTTAAAAGTAAACTTTCCACTTACATGTGGGGGAAAATTATCCCGGTGGATTCGGACTCTGAACTTGACTATTCAATAGAAACAAATCCGTAAAATAGTTTATTCAAGAGTATCTATTCTTGCTGTCTGCATTCACATATTTCTCAATTTCATCTCACAGCACAATATTTTATGAATTGATTGAATGGGTGTGTGATTTTGTTTAAAGTAACTTATTACAATTTTATAAGGGCCCATGCTTGTGCAGGAGCTGCATTTGCACTCAATATCTGTGTTTTGGTGACCCTCAGGTCCTTTGGTTACATACATTTTGTCCGAGACAATTTCAACTTTGACAATCCATGCTTAGAGGACAATATTATATTTAACTAATTCATTGTGTAAACTTGTATGTAATTGACTGATTTGAAAGATTTCAATAAAAAAAAAAGTATCATATCCTGCCGAACAAACGTTCATATAAAACTTGGTTCAGTATCTTTGTAGAGTAGTGTAGTGGACTTTTTTGGTCATGGCACTGCATTCCACTTTGTAAGTGGATCAATAATCTTAGTAATTTAGCATCAGTAAAACCGGAGTTTACTCCATAATTAGGAGAAACTCAGTGAATGGCATTTTGAGATAATTACAATTATAAGAGTGTATAACCACAATATCATTATGTATTATATTATGTAATATGTATACAGCATATTTCTAGCTCGATCAAATATTAATATCAATCCATTGCTGCCACAAACATTTGGTTAAATTCGCATGGGCATCGCTGTTTTTAAACCTTAAAGCAGCTAACCCCCGCCCCCCCCCCCCCTCCGCCCCCGGCCCCCCCCCCCCCCCCCCCCCCCCGACCCCCATCAATTTGTGTATCTTTTTTTTGCGTACAGTGAAAAAACTGAGTTCCCACAGTAATACATTACGGTACAGTCGTTAGTTGGTTAGCATTTACCCAGGTCATAATTTCCTAGAATTGGATGGGAAGCGTTTTAAATATTACTTCACTATTATATTCCACGTGATCCCTTATAGAAAGATGGTTAACCTCACCAAACAGTTTAGTTGACAGTTTCCCAGTTTTCTGCTCGCCTTTTTCGTTAAATCAACTGCAGCGCAGTATATTCTCGCGGTAGAACATTCCAATGTCACTCGGGCTCTTTACTACTTCACACAGTTAGCATATGCTACACTGGTACTTCATACTGGTAGGTATGTGATAAAATCATGATGTAATATGATTACGATGGTTACGTATACGTGATACATTATACAATTCATCCCTACACGTGTAACATGACACATTACAGCTAATGTATTTCCAATCAACTTTCGCGCGTGGGCGGTAACCGTCTATCCCACAATATACGGGTATCAAGTGGTGTATTTGGAGTATCATATACAATGTACATTTGATCATTACTTAAGAGCAATGAGGCCAGGCATTTATGAAGTATAGTGACAACGTACATTACATGTGATTCAATTCTATTCTACATCATCAGTATATCTTTTATGCTCATGATAAATATGCGTTCGTAGAAGTGATTAAATTTCGAAGCAAGAACTGACTGCTGACAAAGGCGGATTCCTTTTTTGTTCTTTTTACAGCCATGGTTATGGATGGGACAAAAGTTGCCAGAAAACTGTTCTGATACACTACTTTACAGGAACGCGCCGAGATCTTTTTCATTAACTATCCCGCGCACACAGTCAGATTTTTCCGGCCGCGCGGCCGCCAGCACCGAAAAAAAACGATCCAGTTTTTAAGTTTCGGCTAGTGTCTTTCGACCAGTGTCCACTCGTTTGAACGATGCAATGAGCATGCATCCGGGTAAGCTAGAAAGTGGTCGGGCGCTAGTTGATCCTATTAATAGATACCATTACTGCAGTCATTTACGCTGTACTATTCTTCTAACAGATCTTCTCAAACTAAGGCGATGAAAGAATGAGCCCCGGCCTAGACGAATTGAGCTGTAAAACAAGTCTAAAATCAAGCAGCTCTTTTATTTAATATTATATTTGGAAGCTACGGTTGAGCTGGGGGCTAATGTATCTTTCGTTACTAATTAGGGCCTATTCGATCATCACAAAGAAACTTATTTCAGCTAGAGAATGGGTAAAGAAATATGCTCAATGAGTCAGAGAGAAACTCAGCGATGGAGGGCTCCCAGGAAAGAGAGGACGGAACAGCTTCAAATTATGGACAGGACAATTTGAAGCAATGCTTAATGTATTTTAGAATCTATTTTCTTTCATCTCTAGTTTGTTATTATTCCAATTGCGCTTAACGGAATGCCATTTATATGGATTGCACCTAATGGGCAGCTTTTTGTGAGTTTTTATTCGGTGTTAAATAATGTCCAAAATAAAATTGTTTGATGCTATTTTAGTGTACAAAATTTCACATATATACTTTATTATCCGCCTTTAAGATCCCTCGACCTATTCTTTAATATGCTTTAGTTGCGTTACAATTTTACTGAATAGCATAAATTGAACAGGTTTGTTTCAGCCTTGCTCAGATATACTTCTTCCCTTGTTCATAATTCGTAAGAAGTAATTCTTTTGATATGTTGTGTTTATGTTATTTTATGCAACTCTTGATTGCTGTTGGTGCAGTAATTTATATTGACTAAAATTAACAGTAAACGTGTCCTTCGTCTCCACAAAATGTCATGTTTAGTGCTGTAATTGTAATTTCTAGTAGTGTACATACAGCCAACAGCATCGTATTTGGATAAAATAACTCTACTTAAATTTGAAACCGAATAACCGGAAATGATAATTCCTACGACTCGAGCTCTCAGTTAACCAAAATGTAGAGCATAATTGCTCCTTCTATAAAGTATGTACATGATGGGATAGCATGTGTCTCCAAAATGATAAATAAATTCAATTTATTACACAATAAAATAACCGTGGAAATAGATTAGCCTTGCTGCCTGCAGTACAAAGCGGTAACTTCTTAAAATGCAGTAGGACTAGGAACTAGGAGCCCATTCACATCGCGTCAGTGATATTTGGCTACCTCCTGAGTCCAGTCTCCTGCTTTCCCTTCCATCAATCTTACATGAATTTGAGAGCATTGGAAATAATTACTCTGGTGTAATTCCTTTCCTTTTCTTTGAAATGTTTAAACATAAAGGTCGAAAGCCCTCATGATCG
The DNA here is from genome assembly GCF_026151205.1 of Bolinopsis microptera. NCBI lineage: Eukaryota > Metazoa > Ctenophora > Tentaculata > Lobata > Bolinopsidae > Bolinopsis > Bolinopsis microptera. The sequence goes on along the minus strand of NC_087073.1, from coordinate 3,431,973 downwards.
GCATACGCAAGATGACCCTGTATATGCTATAATCGGCGTTTTATGTTAGTGTGGGGTCAGCACATACATTTTAATACACAATGAACTTAAGTTCTGCCCACTTTAATAACGCTACATTTACATCGAGTTTGACTCTAATTGACATCCGTTCTTGAGTCTCAGAAGAGGTTCGCCACAAGACTTCCCGGCGTGGTTTAACAACCACTCCACTGGTGCGCTGTCTCACTCTCAGCCACTGAGCTTGAAATCTACACAATCAGCCGTGAAAACGTACGTGCTTAGCGCGACTGATCTCACAATTGTAATGACCGCGCCATGGATTTAGACAGTAGATGAATCCATAAATTTGGAACATGGGTACATCGCAGTATTGGCCGTATTTGAGTGCTCGGAAGGCTCAGTTCGGTTTTCTAAGATGGATATAGCCGTAAGCTATGCCTAGGAGCCATCAAAAGTCGCATAAAATTACCCATGGAATGACCAGAAATGAACGAAAATGAACATTCTTCTCAAAGTGCTCCGAATGGTTTAAAATGGGTCGGAAAGTGTTAACATTGGTCCTAGGACCACTCAAACCAAGTTTGGGAATCACTGCATGTCTAGAACCGATGTTACCTATGTTCCAAAATGTTCCAATTTTGGGACAATAATCCTCCTGAGAATCCAGATTTTTGGAACATGGGCACATCGAAGTATTGGCTGTATTTAAGTGCTGGGAAGCCTCAATTCGGTTTTCTAAGATGGATATAGGTAAAAACTAGGCCTAAGAGCCATCAAAACTCAAATAACATTACCCAGGTTCATGTAATGAACGAAAATGAACAAAATTGAACATTGTCCTAAAAATGCTCAGAACGGTTTAAAATTGCTCGGAAAGTGTTTATATTGGTCCTGCGACCACTCAAACCAAGTTTGGGAATCACTGCATGTCTAGAACCGATGTTACCTATGTTCCAAAATGTTCCAATTTTGG